>NW_022631062.1:8938695-8970064 GCF_010015895.1 Lontra canadensis | reverse complement strand
TGGATGGATGGATGGATGGATGGATGGGAAGATAAGTAGATCATACATAGACATAGGTCAACACATGTTTATCTATCTATCTATCTATCATCAATATCTATCAATATTAACTATGTACAGAAAATTTGAGATGAAGGACACCTGGATGGGTTAGTTGGTTAAACATTTACCTTGGGCCCAGGTCATGATCCCAGGGTCCTGAGGTATTGGTCAAATTGTCCACTGTACTTGGTGGTTCACTTGTTGCATGTAACTCTCAGTGCTCATGCCATTACATCCCCTCCTTAATGCCCATCACATGATTAGCCCATCCTCCCCACCCCTTTCTCTTCTCTAACCCTCAGTTTGGTTCCTGGAGACCAGTGTTTGTCATGATTTGTCTCCCTTTCTGATTTCTTCCCATTCAGTTTCCTTCCCTTCCCCTGTGTTCTTCTGTGCTATGCCTTATGTTCCACATATGAGAGAAACCATATGATAATTGTCTTTCTCTGCTTGACTTATTTCACTCAGCATAATCTCCTCCAGTCCCATCCATGTTGATACAAAAGTTGGGTGTTCATCCTTTCTGATGGCTGAGTAATATTTCATTGTCTATATGGGCCACATCTTCTTTATCCATTCATGTATTGAAGGACATCTTGGTTCTTTACAGAGTTTGGCTATCGTGGCCATTGCTGCTATGAACATTGGGGTACAGGCGCCCCTTCTTTTCACTACATCTGTATCTTTGATGTAAATTCCAGTAGTGCAATTGCTGGGTCATGACGTAGTTCTATTTTTCATGTCTTGAGGAACCTCCTTGCTGTTTTCCAGAATGACTGCACCAGCTTGCATTCCCACCAACAGCATAGGAAGGTTCTCCTTTCTCCGCATCCTCACCAACACCTGTTGTTTCCTGCCTTGTTAATTTTAGTCATTCTGACTGGTGTGAGGTGGTGTCTCCTTGTAGTTTGGATTTCTATTTCTCTGGACTCTATTATTCTAGAAACACACAACAGTGGATTGATCCATGCTACGGTTGGCGGGGGGGCAACTGGTTCTCCTTAAAGCTCTTGAAAACAATGTGGCTGCGAACATTTCTTCCATGTGTTACCTCAGATCCCAGAGAATAAAATTACAAGTAGAGTTTCTGGGACCTCGTGTGATTTGTCCTCTGTGGGTTGTATGCACTTCTCAGAAGGTGTGAGTCTGACCTCTCCTGTTTCTCACGGGAAAACCCTAACACAGAGCATTTGTTTTATGTTTTTGGCATGTGAGGGCATTCCCCGAGAGCTCTGTGACAGTCGTGAGTGTGGCTTCAAGCATGTGCTTTCGTTGGTTCACTTGGAGCTGAGCAGTGAGGCCCAGACACAACTCAAAGGACTGGATTTAGGGGATTTAATTGGAGTCAGGTGACTCGAGGTTCTCTCCGCTCCCAAATGCAGCTGAACGGCAAGGAATGCCCTGAACCGCTTTTGCTTTTTATGGGATGAGCTAATCCTGCTTACAGGCAGCCCGAGCGTGACCACACTTGAGGCAGTGGCTTTGCAAAGTAAATCCGATTATTGGCATGTCTCCCCCGCTCTCCCCTCTCCTCACCAGGGCTTTCCTGCCTCTGGACACATGATTAACATCAGACCACAGCGTGTTCCAGGAAGACCCATGGAAAGACTCATCCGGAAAGAAAGAAGCTATCATCGAGGAAAGAAGACGAATCCACAGCCATGAAGAATGGCACCTTCCATCTCAAGGGAATTAAGAGACCTCTCTAGATACGTCGCCTGTGTAAACGTACGGAGACCGTGTCAAGACAGTGTCGCCAAAGTGAAAAAGCGCAACCGTCTTCTCAAGGACGGGAAGGGCTGCATCCAAACGTTCCCTATTTGATGCGAATTTGATCTCTTTCCTGATTTAGGAACTCTGGGACCTGTTGAAAATCCATTTAAATTTTATTGAAGATAAAATTAGAAATCCAGGCACACATATCCCAGCCATCGGGATATACGGTATTGCACCAAAAAATGGAACTTGAGTAAAACGCAAAGCAAGCAAAAGTTAACTTGTGTGCTGTACAAATACTGTTGTAGCATGTCCCAAATGGTGGGTTTTAATGCTTTGGAGGCAATGAGAAATGTTAATCCAAGAGGCTGTTCATCTAGCCTTAAGGACCATGTTTTTGTTTATTTTGTTTGTTTAAGATTTTACTTATTGATTTGAGAGAGAGGGAAAGCAAGAGAGATCACAGAGGGAGAGGGAGAAGCAGGCTTCCTGCTAGGCAGGGAGCCCAATGCGGGGCTTGATCCCAAGACCCCTGGGATCATGACCAAACAGAAGGCAGAGGCTTAACCACCCAGGTGCCCCTCTTTATATATTTTAGATATATTTTAGATATTACCAGCTTGCAAATACTTTCTTCCGTTCCTTAGGTTGCCTTCTAATTCTGTTGATTGTTTCTTTTACTTTCATAAGCTTTTTAGTATAACGTAATCTCACTTATTCTTGCTTTCTAGCATTATAAGAGTAACCTGAGGTATTTGCTCATCTCTCAGGGGTCTGTGATGATGCCGGGTAGTGTGCCCAGTTCCAAAAGTGACCAGGACATTGATGTCCCGCTTCCTGGACAAAGTCCTTAGGAAGATACCATTTGCTCTATGGCTAAATTTCATTATTTTATTTTATTATGGAAAGGCACGCTAGTGGAAACTTACAATCTGTTGGTTCTCGAGTGAAAACAAGGGGACAGGGATGAGCCAGTAGAGTGGACCAGTAGCTCTGTGAGCTTGTTTTCTAAAAGCTGCAAATGGGATGCCCCAAGGCCAGGCAGGTTCCCCCCATGGCTTCCCCATTGGGACCTGTTACATGTTTCCACTGGCACGAGACATGCCACCTCTTTCCTTGAAGCAAACACATGGGGAAACAGTAGCATTTAATGAGAAACTTCTACCCGCTGATACTTTGTGTCCCCATTTACTTTTAAACTTTCCCAGGATCCCGTCGGGTGTCTTTGCGATTTCCCTGTTTCACAAACGTAGGAGACTAAAGCTAAAAATCATTGAATCTTGATGTGAAAGCAGCTGGCACGCACTTGGGGAAGGTGAAACCCCAGCATTTTGACATCAAAAGTGATTCTATGCAGGCGCCGCATCGCAAACCTGGCCTCTGGCAATGTTCACAGAAATACAGAAATGCAACCGGAGGTCAGCAGTGGTGATTACAGATGCAAACACACCCACGGTGGATTGTCCACACCTGTATCCGTAAGAGATTTATAGGGGAGACACAAGCCAAGCCAAACAAGCCACTGGTTGACAACTGTTCCTTTATACTCTATAAACTCTTTTTTTATTTTCCAAAGATTTTATTTGTTTTAGAGAGAGAGAGAGAGAGAGGTGGAGTGGGGTGAGGGGCAGACGGAGAAGCAGGTTCTCCACTGGGTAGAAAGCCAGATGCGGGACTGGATCGCAGGACCCTGGGATCGTGACCTGAGCAGAAGGCAGAGGCTTAACCCACTGAGCCACCCAGGCGCCCCTGCAACTGACTTTCAAATATCATTTCTCCACAATCCAAATTCAAACTGAAACCAGAAGGATCAATCGTTCTCGACTCACTAAAAACAGGTTCCCCTTATGAGCTTTCTTCTTCTATGACTTAAAGCTGGTACAGATAGGTTTTTGGACAATTTTTATAATTGTATCATTTGGATCATTCGTATACTTGAACATTCTCCTAAGTTCTGTTAATTTATGTCATATGATTTTATGTAATCGTAAAGTTTATATAACATTTGCGGTTTTAAAGTTCCCTTTTTTTGTATCGGGTTATTTCTTCTTCGTCATGCGTGGAGATGCTGACCTTGGGGCCTCTAGTCAAGAGGTTTATGTTAATGACCCCGACATTTCTGTCAAGTGAGCATTCTTAAATTGCGGCTTGCATGTTTCCAGGGGTTTAATGTTTTTTAAAAGGCAGTAAACTGTCTCTTTTCCCATGCTTCTCTGCTTCCTTTTTAGGAAAAAGGCAGGACAGAATCAAAATGCCCTATTTTGCTGATTAAATGTTATGACACTGATCAGAAGTTCTCAGCTACCAAGAGGAGCTCTTTTCCCAGATCCAACCAATCTCAGAATATATTTGAACTTTTAATTTATGCAGTTGAAACGCAGGGAATTGTCACTTCTCACCTCTAAAAACCACAGTTTCATGATTCCTCCTCTTGCAACATTGTAACTATAGTGTTTGTACCTATGAATAAGACAGTGGACCTGAGGATGTATTTCTAATCTTAGTTTGATTAAACTGAATAAATTGCTACAAATGATTCCTAATGCAACAAAGTATCACCTTTGTAACATTTTGCAGAATGGGCTTTACTGATGCTCCTAGCTTATCCCATGCAGCAGTTGATGACTGTGCAGTGTACCTGTCATCATTTCTTTGGGCTTTAATTTTTGGAGGATGGGGCACAGAGAGAAATGTGTTTTGTTTTGTTTTTTTTTTAAGATTTTATTTATTTGACAGACAGAGATCACAAGTAGGCAGAGAAGCAGGCAGAGAGAGAGGGGGAACCAGGCTCCCCTCTGAGCAGAAAGCCCAATGCGGGGCTCGATCCCAGGACCCTGAGATCATGACCCAAGCTATAGACAGAGGCTTTAACCCACTGAGCCACCCAGGCACCCCGAGAAATGGTTTTAATGTTACCCTTATAAACTCTTGTCTAAGCACCATTGCAAGCACTACAAACCCACACGGAAGCCTAAACCTCACTTCCTAGCTTGCAAATTAAACATGTAAACACCGCGCAGGTCTCGGGAAGCGCGGGTACCTCTGTGTTCTGTAACTTGATATCATGTCCAAAAATAATGTTTTCGATATTTGAGAACTAATAGCCCAGAGCCCACCTTGCAAAATGGCAAACCAATTATGTTGACAAAGCGTGGCGTATTAATTTACGGCATGCTCTCCCATCATGGATGTTTACCTGTGGACGCCAATTGTTATGCAAAGCACATTTGGACACCATTTGTCTTGCCAGGAAGGAAAGAAGGTTGTCCCTTTTACCAGGTATCGTCGCAGATATTTTAATGCCTGATGTCTCCAGTGTTTAATTGGAGTCTGTCGCTAAGAGAGTCCCCAAAAAGCATGATAGAAACATATTGGGACCCAAAGGCAATTTAATTACTTTCTAAATGGAAAGATGGTGATGCTACCCACAGCCACGGAAGCAAAAAAATAGTCTCTTTCTACATGAAAGTCTGTTCTCTAACTAGGCAGGGCATGGACATCCAGGCAGGATAGGATTTTCAGCCTCTGTCCATGGAAGTTGGGGTTGGTACTCCTACCATTTCAGAATGCTCTGGGCAGCTCACGACAGGGTTGTGAAATATTTGATGCTTTGACATGAAGAGGTTTCTCTTCCCAAGAGACTGCAGAGTAGGAAGAAACATAGGACTCTCCCTTTGGTTCCCAGAATTATAAATGAAGCCACAGGACCAGAGAGGGAGGAGCACGCTGGAGATTTCTATTTTCATCAAATGACTTCAGAGTTTTCCCTCTTGGTTTAGGAAAGTGAGTGCCCTAAGAGAGAGGGGCAGGTCCGTATTTTATTAGGGCTTGGGATTGTTTTATACCCCTGTCTTTGGGGCGTGCAGTGACGATGGTGCTCTAGCCCTGGGGATGCTGTTTCGATCTGCAGCCCCACGCCCTCCCTGGGAGGTAGCAAGAGAGGCTCAATCTTACAGGTCCTTATTCTCCCATATCCACCTGCTGCATACAAAACCACCTCCATCCCTGGAGGGTCACGTTCTGCACGTGCAAGGTTTCCTACACAAGCTCAGTGTTTGGATCGTGTAGGTTTTATTTTCTGTCTCTTAAGCTGCCCACCTGTTATGGAATTGTGTCTGATATTGGCTTCTGATTTCCAAACTACTCATAGGGTACCCTCTACTTGAAGAGAATGTTAGTCTGTGAATAAATGATTTTCAGTCGTGCGGCAAAACGGTATAATGCAAAGAACTGGACTGTTGCACTCATTTCCAGACACTGTAGGTTCTCATTTGGATTCAGATCCTGGACCTTTAATACATATGATATGACATGATATGATGTATAATACTTATATCGAATACATATAATACCGTATAATATGATGTGATATAATATATTTAATAATATAATAGTAAGTATATACTATATACATAGTATATACATTGTTGTATACATATTCTATAGGCTATGTTATATGTATTATATATACTATTATATATATGTACACTAGACTACATCATTTAAATATGATTTATGCACATAACTATAACTGGATTTAATCCTTTATTCAATACATATCATATGATATGATATATAATACTTATATTGAATGCATATAATATAATATAATAGGATACAATATAATATGTTTAATAATATGTTATATATAATATACATAATATAATATACACATAGTATATGTACTATAGTATATATTCTACAGACTATGCTATATATATTATAGATACTATTATGTATATACACTAGACTACATTGGTTAAATATTATTTATGCACATAACTATAACTGGATTCAGATCATAGATCTTTAATACATATAATGTAATATGTAATGTTTATATCTGTATACAATGCAATGCAATATAATATATTTAAGAACGTAATAGTAGGTGTATACTGTATATAGCATATATTGTATGTATTATAATATATACTATTTTATTGTTTAAATATAACTTATGCACATAACTATAATTACACACCCAAATGTGTGATATGTACATGTATGAACATTTATAAACCATATATAGTTTTCTTATATATAAGTACATATAATTTATTCAATATGTTTATTGTATATATTATATATTTATGTTTACTCTATATGAACATATATTTATATGTATATGCTTACTATATATAATATATATGTAAATGTATATATTATATGCATGATATGTTTATTAATCATGATATTATATCTATTTATTATGCACTATTTATTTGTGTATTTATTTAATAAGTAACTTATTGTTTGTTAATTTATATATCATAATATATACTACTTATCCCTATATACATAATATTCATTTTAATTATATATTTTATATTATATAATAGTATATTATATCATTGATAGAATATATACTGTATATTATATTGTATAATTTTAATTATATACTATACATAATGAGCTAAAATAAACACATAGGAATAGTATGTATTCATAGTTACATAAACATATTTATATGGGTGTGTTTATTAGATATAATATATATTGTATATTTGTACATATAGGTATGTATGTGTACATATATTCACACATGTGTATATAATTATAATCATAAGCATAAATTATATGTAAACAAAATGCAACATAGTTATACAAATGAAATACAAAATAATTATATATAAACAGAATATGTTATGTGTACAGTGTACTGTGTGTATATGTATATAGAATATGTGCACGTGTGTGTCTTTGTCAGTAAATATGACCTTGTGTACTGAGGATGGGGAGATCCTTTTAGATCCTGTGGGATATACCTAATAATTACTAATCCTTGGGAAAATGACTTCACAAATTCATAATTTATCCTGAGCTCGTTGATTAGGGTGAGTGTGGTTAATGGCTGTTTTTGTTTAGTCTTGTTTTTGTCGGAATCGGTGAAAAGCCATAACGGAAAGCCTTTCCTCGCTCAGAAAATGTGGATGCAAGGAAATTTAGATTAATGCATGGACCCTCGGGGCCGCTTCACAATCAGTGTGCAATGAAAGGCAAACCTCACGACGTCTTTATTTGTCCCGTGTTTATGAATCAGTAGGGATAGGTGCAGAGGGGAGGGAAGAGAAAATGATTTGCAGACAGGCGACAGGGTGGCATGATTTCTATTTGGAGTTATGACAATGGCATCTAACCAGGAAGATTTCTCCGTGTGTTTTTGGGAGGGGTCTTTCTGAAAAATATTTTTCTTCATGTGCATATTTCAAATGCATGAGATTTTATTTTATTTTTTTTAAAAGATTCTACTTACCTATTTGACAGAGAGAGAGATCACAAGTAGGCAGATCAGCAGGCAGAGGGAGAGGAGGAAGCAGGCTCCCTGTGATGTGGGCTCGACCCCAGGACCCCTACATCATGACCTGAGACAAAGGCAGAGGCTTAACCCACTGAGCCACCCAGACACCCCAATGCATGAGGTCTTATCACGGTTTTGGAACCTCAACACATGTTTTCAAACTTTTCTCCTTAAAAATAGGATTAGGGGCGCCTGGGTGGCTCAGTTGGTTAAGTATCTGCCTTCGGCTTAGGCCGTAGTTCCAGGGTCCTGGGATCGAGCCCCGAGCATCGAGCCCCTGCTCAGTAGGGAGCCTTCTTCTCCTTCTCCGTTTGCCCCTCCCCCTGCTTGTGCTCGCTCTCTTTCTCTTAAACAAATAAAGAAAATCTTTAAAAAATATAATTCAAATGCATTTTTTAAAATTAAGTTCTATACCCCACTGGGACTTGAACTCATGATGCCCCTGAAAGGCATTTCTTCTATCTGAGTCAGCCAGGTTTGACGGACTGTCATTCATTCACCTGAACATTTCTGTCACAGCAAACCTTCATTCCGTACTGTGACACTCGTGAGATATTTTTTCCTAAATCCACATCCCGTGAAACCACCGATTATAGGTCTTTTCCATAAGCCGTCTTAGCCAGAGAGGTAGGACCTTGCCCCCTCACTGTACAAATAAGAAAGGTTTCACTAGCAAATGGCTTTAGTGGGTTGACCAGGGGGTCCCGTCTGTAGAGTGTTTACAAGAATGGAAAGGCAAGGACTGTAGGTTTGCTGTCAATGCTTTCCTACCGACTCTCTTAAAACATTTATCATCCTGTCCATTTCCGCAGCCGGTGGGTGCGCTTAAGGCTTGGAAGTAGGAATTTAGCAGACAAGTGTATCCCAGATGGGATGCCCCAGAAAGTATGATGCACAAAGGGAAAGGAAATGTTGCTAAGAAAGTTAAAAAAAAAAAAAAAGGCACAGATTCACAGATAGAGGGACGATATCTGTAGAACACAGTATCCGATAAAGGACTTGAATCCTGAATACATAAGAACCTACAACAGTCAACTAAAAGATAACAAATCACCCCATCCATAATAATAACCAGAGAAAAGATCGGATCACATGGGTGTGGCCAATCACCAATAAAAAGAGGCTCAAAATTATTAGGACATAAGGAATGCAAAATACCATCAGAGGAGATACCACTACACACAGAGTATGATGTTGCAAAGGTTTGCAAACAACAGCAAACACCCCACAATGACCAGCTGCCACTGCTAAGGGCTGGTGTGGGGGCGGAAGACATGGGATTCTGCTTTGTGGCTCATGGGGACCACGACAGTACAGTTTGCATGGGTCATCTGGTGGTTTCTCGTAAAGGTTTGCCTCTCTTTCGGGTCTGAATCAGCAATCCTACCTCTAGCTGTTTACCCTAAAGACCCCAAAACATATGTGCATAAAGTTAAATGTCAATATTTGTAAGTTTATGGAGACGAGTACAGGACTGGAAATCACCCAGATGTCTAGGAACTGGTGAGCAAAGACACATATTTTGGTGTCTCCATACACTGGAATATTTTTTTTTTTTTTTTTTATAAACATATATTTATTTTTTCCCCAGGGGTACAGGTCTGTGAATCTCCAGGTTTACACACTTCACAGCACCCACCATAGCACATACCCTCCCCAATGTCCATAACCCCACCCCCCCTCTCCCAACCCCCCTCCCCCCAGCAACCCTCAGTTTGTTTTGTGAGATTAAGAGTCACTTATGGTTTGTTTCCCTCCCAATCCCAACTTGTTTCATTTACTCTTCTCCTACCCCATTAACCCCCCATGTTGCATCTCCTCTCCCTCATATCAGGGAGATCATATGTAGTTGTCTTTCTCCGATTGACTTATTTCGCTAAGCATGATACCCTCTAGTTCCATCCACGTCGTCGCAAATGGCAAGATTTCATTTCTTTTGATGGCTGCATAGTATTCCATTGTGTATATATGCCACATCTTCTTTATCCATTCGTCTGTTGATGGACATCTAGGTTCTTTCCATAGTTTGGCTATTGTAGACATTGCTGCTATAAACATTCGGGTGCATGTGCCCCTTCGGATCACTACGTTTGTATCTTTAGGGTAAATACCCAGCAGTGCAATTGCTGGGTCATAGGGTAGTTCTATTTTCAACATTTTGAGGAACCTCCATGCTGTTTTCCAGAGTGGTTGCACCAGCTTGCATTCCCACCAACAGCATACACTGGAATATTATTCAATAATTTAAAAAAGTGCCTAACAATATACATGACGTGGGACCCACACAGGGACCAGGCTTTATTTTGGGTGATGGAACCCAGACTCTGAAGTTTCCATGCAGATTGATCACCTTTGTATGACATTCTGAAAAATACAAAAGTGTAACAAGAAATATCAGCTCAGGTCTGCCAGCGACTCTGGCTTAGGGAGAATTTTATATATATATTTATATATTTTATTTACTTATTTGAGAAAGAGAGAGAGAAGGAGCAGGGAGAAGGAGAAACAGACTTCCCGCTGAGCAGGGAACCCGATGCAGGGCTGGATCCCAGGAACCCAGGATCGTGACGTGAGCTGAAGGCAGACGCTTAACCAACTGAGCTGCCCAGGTGTCCGTCGGAGAAAGTATGAGTGTGAAAAAGCACAAAGAAATATTCTGAGATGATAGAACTGTTACGCATCAGGGTTGTGGAAATGATTTCCAGAAAATATTTAAAAACCTCAAACTAAAAAGAATAATGGTAACTGCATAGAGGCTAAGTAAACATGAAAACGCACCAGCAGACCTACAGGAAACATATGCTCTCAAGGGCGGCGGAAAATACAGACTTCTCATTAATTAATCCTAATTTTTCTCCCAAATGCCTTTTTATTTTTTTTAAAGACTTTATTTACTTATTTGACAGACGTCACAAGTAGGCAGAGGCAGGCAGAGAGAGAGGAGGAAGCAGGCTCCCCGCTGAGCAGAGAGCCCGATGTGGGGCTCGATTCCAGGACCCTGAGATCATGACCCGAGCCACAGGCAGAGGCTTTAACCCACTGAGCTCCCCAGGAGCCCCCCAAATGCTTTTTTAATAAAACACAAATTATTCAAGAAATAGTGATGCGCCCGTCTTCCAGATAATCCTTTGACTGTGTTTCAGCAAAACAAAATCTTGTATTAAATGAGGCATCTGATTAAAAATCCAGATTAAGATTACAGATTTAAAAACAAATATAAACCTGGTCTTTTTTAATAAAAAAAAAAATCTGGGTTAAAGAAATGAAAAACAATCATAAACCCGTTTTTGAAGTTTTGGCTTTCATGCCATATAAATATTTCATATTTATATTTATTTTATATTTATATTTTATATGTTGATAAAATTAAATCCAAGAGTAGTTTTTTTTGGTTTGTTTTTTTTCTTTTTAGCAAACATTACTATTACCAACAACAAAACCAAGAATCTAACCTTATATCAAATCAAGAAAACAATGCTATGTTGGCAACAACAAAAAGTGATATAGTGATGGCATTAGGAACCAAGACTTCCAGTGTAAGAGAAAACAAAATACAAAATAATTTAAAAAACTGTCATGCTCCATTTCAAGGGAAAGTATTGATACGGACTCCTGATTTGTAAGAAAGACTATGTTGTAACTTAGTACAATGGAAAGCGTTACTAGCAATGACCCTATAGTAAAAATCAAAACAATTAGCACCCAAATCTTGGTTTCTCATTCTTATTGGTGTCATTAAAAGGAATTCCAGGCTCCTGGAGACAAGTGTTGATTTATGGCATGGAAAAAGGACAAGGTAAGCCTGTGATACCCTGGTTTGTGCCTGAACTATAGGGAAGTCTGGGTGACCCATGGAGGACAAGTGCAAAGAACCCAGCAATGAATCTTTATTCCTGCTTCTTTGATTTAAACATTAATTGATACAGTAACAGATTCCTTTCTTTCTTTTTTTTTTTTTTAAGTAATCTGTATTCCCACCGTGGGGCTCAAACTCACAACCTCGAGGTCAAGAGTCTCATGTTCTACCTAATGAGCTAGCCTGGCACCCACAATAGATGGTTTTCAAAGACAGAAATTAATAATGTTATGTTGAACATATATCCTTTCAGATAGGCACACATTGTAAGCAAATGGCGTCAACCTCTGTCCGTGTAAGTGATTTATGGTAAATCTTCAGGTGACCACTCCCTGCTCTTGGATAATTTGCTGGGTGAGACCCAGTGTGCCGCAGGAATTCACCTGCCACAAATGATCACAGCAGACGTCATAATGAAGGAGGAAAATCTGAAACAAGAGAACACACCTGCATCTAGATGATTCTAATCCTGGGTGGATTTAAAGGATTTCTCTGTAAAACAACCGGGCTGAGTTTTTGTCAAATGGACCAGTTTCTCAAAAGCAATAACCTGGATTCAGTGTTTCATCTCCATCGAGGGAACGAGAACGGCACATCAAAGTGAATACATTGCAAGGGAAAATTCATTCATATCGGGTAGAGCACACAACTCAAGTATAAGAGAGCTAACTTGCAGACTCGTGATTCTTTTGTTTATGCACCGTATTTGTATTCTTTTTTTTTTTTTAAATAAAGATCTCATTTATTTATTTGAGAGAGAGAGAGAGCAGGAGCAGGGCGGAGAGGGAGAAGCAGGGTCCCCACTGAGCAGGGAGTCTGATGCAGGGCTCGATCCCAGGATCCTGAAATCATGACCTGAGCCAAAGACAGATGTTTAACCAGCTGAACCTCCCAGGGCACTCCTCTCCTGTATTTGTATTTTTAAAGTGAATTTCCCTGTTGAAAAATACACTGAATATGAAAAAAATGAGCTCTTGCTTAAATGAAAAGCATAGCCATGTTTTGAAACTGTCGTACAAAAAAGTTATACCATTTCAATGTGCACTTTTTTTTTGAGTTCATGATAATTATAGAATTTAGAGATAAATAAATAAATAAATAAACATAAATAATATTATATATTATATAAATACATATAATATATAAATAATATAAATAAATAAAAAGCTCATTCCTTTTCCAATAGTTTCTGCTTCCTGTCCAATGAATTCACTTATGTAAGTTAAGTTCAATGATGTGTGAATCCTTCAGAAAACATGATAAAGAAAATGAAATTGTGCGTTGCCCCCAATTGAAATATCCTTCCCCAATGACAACATAAAATGGAAGAGTTGTACTATAATATTATTTCTGCTCTCTAATCTTCCCTTGAATATTTTGGTTATAATTTTACAAAGACAAATTTGTTTTCTAGTCATTCCTCTCCTATGTGGGAAACTTAGTAACCTTATTTCTGAAATGCCACATATCATATAATTTTCTGAACTGAATTGATATCTGTAGCCAACAGCTTTGCCTGTGGTTAAGAAAAGTAAGACAATGTCTCACTCATTTGAGCGGCTGTGTGGCATGTTTTGAGGTCAGCAAATCTGTTTTCTGTGAATGCTGTTCCACAAACTAGGGGGATATGGTTACAAGATGTTTTCAAGAATGAGAATGGACACACAGCTGCGTTGAAGGGATATTTACCTCCTTTCCTCCAAAAATCAGATGACAAAAGTCGTACATATTTTGGATATTTCATCTTTTTCTTCTGGAACTCTATCACCATGATAAATATCTCCATCGTGGCATTATTTACATCATACATTTTTCCTTTGTGCTATTTTCCTGTATAAAATATGGAATATGAAATTTGCAGACACAGAAAGGGAGAAACAATAACAACAACAACAACAACAAAAAAACGGAAATCAGGTATATTTGTTTTAATGCTTTTATAAGGCATTTCCTGGGTACTTGTGCTTTTTTTTTTTTTTATTTTAGGCAACAACATACACATGTATGTGAATTTTCCTATTTTGTTTCATTCAAGATAGTATCGGTCTTCCCTTATTTTAACTGTCCCTAGGGGAATGTTTGCATACACACCTTACTCTCCAATTTTGATTTACCATTGTAAGAGTCCATTAAGTGTAATAATTATGACAAACAATATGGCTTTAAGGTCAGTAGTTCACAAAGACAAAGGTTTTTTTTTTTTTTTTCCCCTTAGAAGGTAATCATCCCAATAACACTGCCAACATCATTGTGTAGAAATGTTTTATTGACCAGCATTATAATCATCTGAAGTTGTCTTAAAAAAAAAAAGAAAAGAAAGTAATTTTACCATGAAATGTCTGTCCCATTACTTCAAGTGCACTTGGTATGAAGTGTTTCTAAGGAAGAAATACCATTTTGTCATCTTTTTTTCTTATTGGCCTTGCATAGGGCTGCCCAGAGTTGTCCCTTGGTGAGATCTTATATTTGTATTTATATTTTACACATTTATATTTTTATGATCTATTTTATATTAATTTTTAATGTTATTTTTATTTTTGCTTACATTTTTGTACTGAGTATTCAATGTATTATGTTGAGAATACCGACCCTTCCCCTTTTCTCTCCAGCAGCTTGCTTGTGGCCCAGGCGGACACTGTCTCAGCATGGCAAACAGTAGATCCGTGTAGACAGCAGAGAAAAAAATCACCCAGTGTTCTCCATCCCTTGGAGAGTGCTGGCCCGTCTGCTTAAGGACCAGCCCACGTCTGTAGAAATTCCTCACCATGGAGCCCGGTCATCAATCAAGTTTCCTCTCCTCCATGTGTAAAAATGATAGAGCTTTGGTTTCCCATCATGCAGACAGCGTAGATGGGCCTGAAGGCTGGATAGATCCCGATTATCAATCATCTGAACTTTTTGCAGAATCAACCAAAATATAGACTGTAGCTGACATGTTGAGTGACTTTAAACTCTCAGCGGTAAACTCTTGAGTCGAACGATTCTTGTCCGCGTCTTGAAGTTATAGAATTCTCTTAAAATAATCGGGGCAAGCAGTTATTTTCCATCATTTAAAATTTAGGTTTTAAAATTTGGGTTTTATTCACAGACTGGGTTTGTTGACCTACTATTTTTAAGTTTTTTAAGTTGATACATCTTCACAGATTAGTTTAAGGTATACCCGGTTAGAAAAGAAAAGCTGCATTCCCTCCTCAGGAAATATGAAATATTAACCAACTACAGAGATTTGGGTATGAATTAACTGGGGAAAAAAAAAAAAAGAGGGGGAGACTAGAAACTCCCTTCCCTTAGAAAGCCTGCATTTCTAAGTGATTAGAAAATTAATCGGTAAAATTAAAAGTTAATTACCTTTGCTTCAATGCATATTTAATGTTATTTTATTTTATTATTTTTTTTCTTTTTCAGGTGATGTTGTTGTTGATAGAGAAGAAAGAGTAAGAAAAGAAAGACGATGGAAAGGAAGCAGAACACAATTTTGGTGGCAAATGCAAAAGAGAACAGATCTCCCTGTTACAAGCAAACTGTCCCCGGTTCAGGATAACGGTGAGTTGTTGGAAGTTACTTTATTTATGAGTCGGATTCAGATTCCATGAAGGAAAGTGACATTTGCTCAGTGGGTGTTCACAATTAGCAAAAGGGGTCCCCAGGCCGTGTGTACTCGATCCGGACCCTGTCCCATGCACTGTCCTCTCTGATCCCACAGTGCGACTGAGACCAAGGAGGGTCTTGTATCTAGTCCCCTTGTCCAGACCACAACTCAGGCCCCGGAAAGCTCCCTGCCCTTCTTGTGCCCACAGAATGGACAAGTGGAGAATTTAAACCCAGTAGCCTCCTTCCAGAACCCGGACTTGAAATCAGGATCCCACACAGCTTGCTTGGTACAAATGTGGTAAATACACACAGGGACAGACACAAACCTACGATCAGGTCCTATGAGTAATGGTTTGGATACCAAATCTGTATTTATGGGGAGAAGTTATATTAGGGGAAAATAGTCCTATTTTATTTTAAATATAATTATTGGATTTTCAGTGGAAAATGCACGCATATCAAAATGTACATATGCATAAAACATGATATGCATATATTTTTATATATGTGCATTATAAAATATATGCATAAGTGTGCATACATGCTTATAAATATATAAAAACACATGCAAAATATATACATACATGCATATAAATACACACATATAAAAACACATAAAATTGTATATGACACATATATAGACATATGTGTATGTACACATATACGTAGGTTTTATATATATACACACAACTTACATTTTGATAGGTTTCTTTCTATCCCTTCACACCTCTTAATTTTTAAATGATTTTTAGGTCAGCTGTATGCCCAGCGTGGGGCTTGAACTCACGACCGTGAGATCAGGAGTCGTGAGCTCAACACACGGAGCCAGCCAGACTCCCCGCCTCATTCTTCTTTAATACACTGGTTGGTGCTTGTATTTTCCCAGCACATGGCCCTCGGTGAAAGCTGGCCCTCACCCTGTGACATAACCCGGAATTGTACCAGATGAGTCCATCAGGAGGCTGGACAGCAGGTCCTCGATGCTGCACCCGGGAAGGGGTCCCGGGATGTCTTTCTCTAGTTCAGGAGAAGAGTGTTGCATTGACTTACGTGGAGCTCTCTCTGGGAGAATTCAGAGACGTCTGCAGGTGACGAAGTCATGGCATGTGTCCCACTGGACAAATGCGAGATGGACAGTAGACCCATTGGAGAGGACGCAGACAGATGCTGCCTCACTACGATGCTCTGGGAGTCCCCGCCAGATGCAAGACAGAAGGACAGAGCCTTCTGTGAGAGCAACCCCATCAGCCACCGCTTCTCCTCAGGACGCACCCTCTTAGGGACGCACAGCTGGGTTCCTGGCAGGCCCAGGATTTTACCAAGACCACAGGCCAAGTAAGTATCGTGCAAAGATGCCTGCTAGGGATTCCTTGCCCCTCTCAGAGTTTTGCAGTTTGGAGAGGTACCCTTCTTTCATGCATAAATCAGAGAAGAGGTCGTGCAACTCTGTCAAGGTGACGTGGATATATGACTGTGCATCTAGTAACAAAAAAAAAGAAGATATTCAGGGCTCATGTTAATACTGCCGCTGCCCAGAGGGCATGCATTTCCGAGCTGGGGTGTGTGAGCTGAGCATACACAGGCTTCTGCACCAAGGGGAGCTGAATGCAATAGCGCGATGGGTCCTCTGTGTTTGGAAGTTGATTTCAGAATCCCTGCCCACCTCTTCAAAACTCAACCACCAGCCGTCTTCGGCTCACAGGGTCCATTTTGTGCAACGTGCGCCTCTAGAGGAAAGTGCATACCGCCACCGGCCCCCTCCCGCAGAGCTTTAACAGGAAACATGTAAAAGCCATGGCCTTGTTTGGCACAATTTCTGCTGGGGGAGAATGAGCCTCCGGGGACCCAACCAAGCTATACAGGGATCCACGTTTTCAGGGAAGCGTGTTTCACGGATTGGAGAGGTGAGCACAAACATGGCCCAGAAGCGTGCTAGGTTCTCCAGAGGAGGAGAGATAACAGGGTAGATAAGTAGGTAGAGACCCGAGTAGCGCTGCAGATACAGACAGTGGTATAGAAAGGTGCAGATTGTTCCTAAGGAACGGAGTCTGGTAGAGGCTGAAAGACCCCCATGTGATGACATATCGTTGCCAAGCGGGAGGTCCAGGAAATCAGGAGACATTCTAAACCAAAGGCCAGCAAGCTCGAGACCCAACATGAGTCAGTGTTTCACCTGGCGTCGGAGAGCAGAAAAACCCAGGTGTCCCAGCTCCAGAGTCAGGCAGGAAGAATTCCCTGCTACTTTGTCGTTTCTCATTTTTTTTTTTTTGCCAGTTCGCCACCTGATTAGGTGCGGCCCACCCAGAACAGGAGGGCAACGTGCTCTGCTCATTCTACCAATTGCAATGCTAATCTCATGCAGACACATCCTCACAGACCACTGGGAACCAGGTCTGACCAAATACCGGGGCTCCCTACTGCCCAGTCCAGTTGATGCCCCAAATTAAATATTGTCACAATAGGCCCAAGAATGGTTAACCTTAGTGGGACTTTATGTCCATTAAGAAAAGAAACAAGCCCACCAGAGAATTATTAAAACAAAACAAAAAGAATCTCTACTAGAATGTCCCTCTTTTTCACTCTTCTATCATTTAATTACATCCCAGATCGTGAGATGTTATATGTTAACTTGTCTTATAGGAAAGTAAATCTCAACATTAATAGTTTTTGTATCTAATCTATGATTTTTATTCTAACATTCTTCTTCTTTTTTTTTTTTAGTGTTTTTTCCCTGATGAAGATTTTCTAGCCCCCATAATTACTGGAGTCCCATAAATGCTCTTGGAGCTGACTCTACCATTTAGAAAGTCCTTCCTTTAATTTATGAATCCATCGACTCATTTACATGTGTCCCTATTTGATTTGCTTGACTCAGGTTTTCGGCTTTTAAAATATTCTATTTTGCCACAGGAAATGCTAGCAATGAAAAACACAAATTCAACGTTTCCGAAACCCAGAGATGGAGAGGAGAGGGTGTGTAAGTGGGCTTTTAATGCAAGTGGTGAGATAGTGACTTTCTTCAGGGAAGAATGGGGAGGGGCCATTAGATATTCAGTGACTTAAAAGGGTCAGAAAGTAACATTTCAGGAAAATTTAATGGAAGAGTGGACAGGTGGAAACAGGGCCCTAAGGAAGGAAACTGGCATGATGATTCTGATTTCATTACGAGGGCGGAGGGGAGAAAAGTAAGTGACTTTATAAAATACAACTCAGTACATGTTGAGGATGTTTTGATGTGGTTGCGGTATTAGTTTTCTAGGGCTGCCGTAAGGAAGTTCCATGAACGGGGGGACTTTACACAATGGAGATTGATTCTGGGGACCAGAAGACCAAAATCAAGGTGTCAGCAGGGTTGGTTGTAGGGGAGAATCTGTAGCAGGCCTCTTGACTAGGTTCTGGTGGCTTCTGTCCGTGTTTGGTATTCCTCAGCTGGTAGGTTCTGGGAATGACTTTTAGGGGACACTCATCCATTACGGTTGGCAAGTTGTCATCAACTAAGACATAAGACGTTTGGTCCCAGCCTCTGCAATCTAGTCATTTGTACGTCTGCGCGTACACAGGATCTTGGTGAGAGATGTTTCTTCTCCTACTCTCCTAGAGCAAGGTTCATCAGGAGACTGATTTACCAAGGGCTGGGTCCACACGTCGACTTCTGTGCACTGCTCACATCTCACGCACAGCTGTGAGCATCTGTGTTCTTGCCACTGCACGGGGGGTGGGGTTATGAAAAAGTATGGTAAAATGGGGGATGTGGAAGCCATGTCCTTGTGGTTCCATGTGGAGTTTCCAGCCTTCTCAGGAAATGCCAGCTATTAGCCCACCGAGACCCTAGATGACCAGATGTCCCGTCTCAGCAAGGCAGAGTTTTCAATGAGATGCGTCTGCGGACTCTAGTAATCGAGAAATATGGGCAGCTGGGTGTCTGCACCCCAGCCTGTCACCTAGCAGAGGGGGATGAGGGCAGCCCACGGCTGGGGATGTGCAGAAATGTTGAGTTGTTTCAATCAACAAGATCTAGGTCTGCTAGACAAAACAGGCGTGGTGAGTAGCAGAGAGTTCCTAATGATGTCACACTGTGGGGCAACTCTGTTCAAGAACAGGATTGGGGCACCTGGATGGTTCAGTCGGTGAACCGTCTGCCTCCAGCTCACGTCATGATCCCGGAGTCCTGGGATTGAGTCCCACATGAGGCTCCCTGTATTGGGTCTTTGAAATGATCAGGGGTCCCATTTCTTGGTCACATGATTAAGTAAAAGTAACTACCCAAAAAGTAGAACAGGAAACAGGAATGTTTATGGAACATTTCACTTCTATGACTTTTAGGGGTTAATACAGAGTATTGAGATCAAGAGAGAAAGGAAAAACCTATATGAAGAATACTGTAATGGTAATAACCTTGATTAACTTTTAAAGATATAAATGTAAAATTTATAAGGTTATTTAAATGATCAAACACATCCTTGGTAATTTAAATTGTCAAATGCAGTTCCAAATGATTTATGGTGGAGTGGGTTTCATCGTTTCTCTTTCCAAATTTTTAATTCTCCCCAAATTAAAAACAAAAACAGAAACTTCAAAGTATGTGTTATAAGATGGCCAAATATTAAGGAAAACAGCATACAATGGGCGTTTTTCATCATCAGAGAAAATGATAAACTGACACCAATGCATACACTGGATTTCTTTCTTTTTTTTTTTTTTTAAGATTTTATTTATTTATTTATTTGTCAGAGAGACAGAGAGCAGAGGGAGAAGCAGACTTCCCGCTGAGCAAGGAGCTCAACGTGGGACTTGATCCCAGGACCCCAGGATCCTGACCTGAGCCAAGGGTAGACGTTTCACTGACTGAGCCACCCAGGCACCCCTGGACTATATTTTAATTCACTTTCGTGGAATGACAGCCATCATTCTCCACCTCAATCCCAATGCAGTATTGAGCTATGCTCCTTTGTTGGTCATTTTTCCTGTAGGTTTGGACTCGTTCCACCTTCCGAAGACTTAAATTGCTGCTTACTCTGCAGGAACAGGGGTTCTCCTGACGTAGACCTTGTCTGAGTCCCGAGACTGTCTCTATCCCATTCCCCATTTCTGCAGACCTCCTCTCCTTCCTTGTCCATGGGTTTGGTCCTTGCTGTCTCTGTCAATGTCTCATGCCCTTGAAGACTTGGGTTCTACCTTCACCTTGAAACCTACAGTCTTGAGTTGGCCACAGCTGGGCTGCGTGTACCTGTGAGTGTGACATTATTTGGAATAGGGTCTTTGCCATGGGCTGGCCACAGCATGGACTAACACAGGATAGCATGTAAATGGTACAGCAAGGACTCCTCATGGTGTCGTGGGGCTGAGCTGTTGGGGGCCACCATGTTCCTATGGCCAGTCCCACTGTGGTAAGCCAGCAGCCACACCTCCTTTGGTTTCCCCCATCCTCTGTATCCCTGGCTTTGTGGGGGATGCAGGAGCTATGGAAATTAGGTGGGCATCTGTGAGGAACAAGGAGGTCCTCTGGCAAGTGTCACCATGCTCTTGGGTCTCTCAGGGGCCCATCCATATGGCTTCTTTGCAGGATCATTGTTCAACCCAAGTCACAGTGGTCCTAAACTCAGCCTGAGCGGTCCTACTCACCAGTCGTGGAATCTGTGGAGTCCACTTTGTTCAACAAAATATCACAAAGCAACTGACCCAAATTCACCCTCTCACAATTCTGTGGGACGTCAGTCTGAGGTCAAGGTGAGAGCAGGATTGGCTCATCCCGCTCATGATCCACATTATGTGCTGGGAATTCTTCCAACCTGTGGTTGTTTTACTGTAAAAGAGCTGACCGACACCTGCTTTTCTCCTTTCTCTTAGAGTTCTCTTTCCCAGAATATACCTTTAAGGAGCAGGGTGTACTTTCAAAGTGAATTCACTCCTATCTCGCCACACTTGTCCATTCATTTTCTTGGTATAAGGCGATTGAACGCATAGTTTCAACTTTATCCCACTGAAGCATAACGTTTCAAGGCTTCTATAAAATAACCTTTCCTTGTGGAGGAAAGAATTTTGCTTCAATGGTGTACAGTTGAGTCATATCTTTCAGATGATACAATAATAATAAATATCTATAACACACATTGTATTCATTTCTGTGTCAATATCGTATATATCTTATATACAAGGTGTTTGGTTAAAGTACTAATATGCAAATATGTATCATATATATCTGAATTGTATACTTTGAGTTATAACTTTCATATTATATTATATACTAACTATATATGTATATATTTATATATAACATAGACATAAGCTTATATATGTTATATATATTATATACACAACTTATATATCTGTATATGTGTATATATATATATATATAATTTTTTATAGAAAACAATTGAAAAGTAGAAAGCTTTATGGAGTGAATGCCTATGTACCAATCACCAAGCTTCAGTAGTTTTCAACTCATGGGTAAACTTTGTTCATCATCATTCATTCCCACCCCTTATTTCTTCTGTCTCCATCCAGATTATTTTATTTCCTTTATTTGCCCATCTTCATCCAGATTATTTTAAAGCCAGTACTGGGCAAAATAAACAATAGCATTCATTACTCATATGTAAATATTTTGGAATTCTTTGAGGTACACAGGACCCATTTAAAAAAAAATCTGCAATTCCTTTACATCCTGAAAATACTACACATCGTACTTAAGACCAAGAAGGTCTAGTGTTTAATTTCCTAGATTGTGTCATAAGTTATTATTATGACTATTACCAATAGTTTGCCAGTTTGAAAAAGATGTAACTATTTTCATTGCATTGCAATCAGTTGGTACCTCTCTTTTCTCTTATAAATACAGACTACCCCCCTCTCTGTCTTTCCACGTTAACAATTTATTTGTTGAAAAAACAGTCTTTTTCTCCATAGAGTTTCCCACCATCTGACTATATGATCATGAGCCCTTATCGTATCCCATGGTCTTCTATTTCCTTGTCAATCAGTAATTGATCCAGAGCTTGGATCAAATTAGAGTTTGATTGCTTCAGCAAGAATATTTCCATTGGGAGGCATGATAACACGCATTTCTTTCTATTTTGATATTGAGTGTCATCGGCAGTCATTAATTAGAGGTTATGAAATAATGAGTTTCTATCTGCCTCATTCCCTTGCATTGATTAGCTGGAGGATTTCCGTAAAGACGCAATTCCGTCATCAACTATGTGGTGACACCGAGGTAGATTTTTTTATTTCAGAAAGTTAGATTTTTATTTAAGGACGTTGATTTGCGTTCTTTACGGGGTTGCCAGTTAGGTTTGTTTGTCTGAATGGAATCGTGTCGCGGACAGGAGCGGAAGAAACCTCTCTGAAAACTTCTGCCTGAATACTGGGGCCCTACATTGGTCCTGCCTCTTAGCTGATGAATATGTGATAGTCGCATTTCTTTCACACGATGCACATCTGGGAATATCTATTAATCGGAAACAGACAGGATACTTTTTATGTGTCTCCAAAGCTCCCTTGACGGTGGAGTGTAATTAACTGAAAAATTACATCTAGCAGCACTGATGCCGGCATTGCCCAGTGAAGCAGATGGGCCCTTCGTCCTGGTTTTCAGTTCGGCATTTTTGGGCTATTTTCTACCCTCACTGAGGGTTGATAAGGAAGGGTTTGCAGGTAGGTCAGGCCCTCTGGGTGCTACTTGAAGACCTTATGTCAACAGAATGTCTCCATCTCTGAGCAAAATGCTTAGTGGTGGGTTGATTTGCCTTCATGTCTCCTCATATTCAAGGGACAAGCAAAACACTCACAAGCACCCCAGAACAAGAAGAGGAACTCTCAACAGTTATCATGGGTAGGCTTTCCCTGTTCATTACAATCTGGGAACTCCTGTCCCCCCCAGGTGTCCTTCATCAGCATCTTCCTCTACTCGGATCAGGTCACAGCCTCTATCCTTGTCCCACCCCGAGGACATGATCTATTTTTTACACACTCCTCAGCTGTGATCGGAACTGTGGGATAAGTTACCAGCTTTCCACATTTTGCAAATTGAGCTAAGAAATTTTGAATATTCTGCAGGTCATGGGGTACTACTAATGAGTTTTACTGAGAAAACGACAGGAAGAGGCTTTGACTTTGGAAGGTTCATTATGGTTGCATGATGAAGTGGGAAAAGAAAAAGAAAAAAAAAAAAAAAAGCCAAAGATGAGCAGAGAGGCAGGGGAGTCAGTCACGAGCCTATGAATTAAAGATCTAAGGGAAAATGGCTGTGGAAATGGTATGAGAAACATGGATGGACTGGGGAGTGATTTGCAATGATATCAGTAGAAGGACTTGGGAAGGGATGAGTAGAGAGGGGAAGACAATTGTTGGCTTGAGGGTTGGTTGGTGAGTTTTCTGTTTGATTAAAATGGGGACCACTGGGTGTCAACAAAGGGGCTCATGGTCATGGAGATGAAGAATTCAATTTCAGACCTAAGAGGCTTAAGGTCTTTTGTGGGGTAGCTAAGTGATGGTTCTGATGGCTTGTTGAATGTATAACCACAGGTGAAGACAAGAGATCTGTTGGAGGTATCAACTTGGAGGGCATCATGGTGCCTGAGGGATGGTCACGGTGCCAGATGTCCACTGACATCATGATAGGGGACACACAGCTCATCCAAGAGAAGACCAGTACACAAGACACACTCCCAATTTGCAGATGCAAGTATAAAAGTGAAGTTCTCCATTCCAGCATGGTCTCCTGTGTTAGGTCAACATTGCCTCCACTGTTTCTGTGTATGTGGGTGTCTGTCAAACTTCGGTGCTCTACTTATTTTAACAAAGGGAAATTGATGTAGCTTAATACAAAGAACAGAGCCTTTGGCGCTGAGCAAACTTGAATGCAAATCACTGATGGAATCCCAAAACTCTACAGATGGTCAAGCAACCACTGGTGGTCTCCTTTTGCTTAAAGACTGAGCATGTTCAGGGGAAAGAGAAAGAGAGTTGAGCTGGTGACAGGTAGATTCGTATCCTTGTCGTACAAGCTGCTTGGGTGACCTCGGATAGGTCATTCCATTATTTAACAGATTCATGGTTTCCATCTATAAAATAGAACAAAAAAAGGTGTCTCAAGTAGGGTTGGTGAGGAATAAAAAAGAGAAGACCCAGGAGCAGACACAAAAGGATGAATGTCCTCTGATACCCGAACTGACCCCAGAGTGCATGTTTCTCCAGGAGGGGAGAGCTTTTTCTAAGAACATGGTGATTGATTCCCTGTTGAAATGTTTAGGTTTTCACCCCAGCCTTGGTCTGGCAGACAGCACAAGGGGAATTTAACTGAAGTGCAGAATATCACCTCACTCTTAGAGATGTTGAATAGATAATGTCAACGCCCCTGTTGTAGGGAGATGTGTTTGAGAGTCACGCTCTTCCCAACATCCACCCAACAGCCTTGGGTCAACCATATTTGGTTGGTCAACCAAAGACATATGAGCGGTTGTAAAAGGAACCATTGGGGCAAATGGTGAGATGAAGAGTAGACGCTAAGAACTCTGTGCTATTTGTAAAACGGGAGCGACACGCAAGAAAAAAACCCGTAACAAATGGGGCCAGAGAAGTCCTGACAACTTTCAAGGAACTGGTGGTACTTGAGGAAATTTCCTCTGTTGAATTTAAAACCTCAGGGGACAAGGGCATCAAAGGATGGATGACGTGGGGGGTCTCCAGAAGCTGGGGCACCAGTGACAGATTCTCAATGAAGACAACTGCCATTGTGATGGTAGGTAGGTTAGTCACTGATGTTAGCACCGGCTATACTGTTAATAATTCTACACGTATTGTGTACAGTCAACAGGAAACCCTTCATCGTTGCAAACATGCTCTTTTTCTTAATGGATCTCTCTTCTCTGTTATGTTTGTACTAATTTCCCAGAACCTCCACCTGACTTCTCAGCCACTATCCATTTGCAAATCAGGAGACTCGCCCATGTGCTCAACTACCTGTGCCCTAAAAACCCCAACCGGAAACCCAACTTTTGCTATGCAAAAGTAAATGGCACCATAGTTTTTTGCATCTCAAAACCAGAGTTTTGAGATGCAAGTATGAATGATAGTCTATAGAATTCAGCATGTAAGTCAATACGGGGTGATGGAAATGAGGTTCTAGTTGAGAATGAGAGGGTCTGAGTCCCATGTCAGTTCCATTGGTCATGTCTTATATCACCTGAAGTTGTTAAATGTGTGGGGGATTTGGTTTGTTTATGGGTGTGAAGTCCTCACATGTTAAACCCCTCAGAAAGCCCCAACTCAGACACATGAACCCCCAAATCACCAGACGTTTCACTTTTTGCAAAGTCCCTTCAAAACCGTCTGCAGGAGGGTGGAAATTCGCTAAGGAAAGGTCTGGATGGATGTGAATTCAAACTACATCCAACTCGGGAGTTCTCTGAAATCTAGAAAAAGGGTTTGAATTCCCAGCATGGATGTACAAATCCGATTCCCCGACTCAAGCACTAGAGGGACGATAAAGTAAGAAGAATAAATACCCATAACATTAGAAAGTAAAGTGTATTTGTCATGGGTTGCGTGCAATTGTGACTTCTGTAACTTTCGATTTATGGAACTGTCAAGGGACTCAGGAGGAAAGAAATAGGACATATGTTCCACACTATCAGGAAAAAATCCGTGACATTTCCGAGGTCGGGGCTATTAAAGAAATTTTTGCGAGGAAATGTTTCCGGAGTAGAGTCCAGATGGCTCTGTGGTTGGTGGAGTTATTAATGTGACAGAGATATTTTTCTAACATCATTATGTTCTACAGACTTGTCAGTGTTCATTAAGAGGAAAAAGTGCCCTGAGGTTCGTTTAACCCTATTAATGATTAAGTTTTTAGTCGCCGTAATTAAATTCCAACATAAATCTTATCGTGAATCTAAAAAAAAAAAAAAAAAAAAAGAAAACAAAAAAACAAAACATGAGAAGATTTAAGGTTAAAAAAAAATCAGTGACAAGTAATTTAGGATGACAAAGTGAATTTCCATGTACTATTTAAATGGTTTAGAGCATGCACATAAAAATCAAATTTCCAGGGGTGCCTGGGTGGCTCAGTGGGTTGAGCCTCTGCCTTCAGCTCAGGTCATGATCTCAGGGTCCTGGGATCGAGCCCCACATCGGGCTCTCTGCTCAGCAGGGAGCCTACTTCCTCCTCTCTCTCTGCCTGCCTCTCTGTCTACTTGTGATTTGTATCTGTCAAATACATAAATAAAATCTTAAAAAAATAATAAAAATAAAATTTTTATTAAATTAGCAGGTGTTGAGTACCTACTCTTTTGAAATGCCTTCACATTCTTATCATTTAATGTTGACCGAAGTCTACTAAATTTTATCATTTTGAGTTCGCAAAGGGAATGGAGAATTAAATATTAATTTTTTGATCCAGGGTAAAATATTAACCACATCCAAAATGAATGCATACGGTTGGAATCAGGGTTGTAAAAAGTAACCTTGAATATCCTTTCATGTCACTCAAGAAATATATAGGACATGTGGTTTGGGGACTATACACCGTATACAGAAATCTGCACACAGAAATTTGAGCACCATTGCAGAAAAGGAAAAAAAAAATCAGAAGTATTTGCAAATGCTTGGTCAGTGAGAATATTCCACTGAAATCACTACTTTGCATCATATACGGATATAGAAAGTGAGCATCTCGGGCACCTGGGTGGCTCAGTAGGTTAAAGCCTCTGCCTTTGGCTCAGGTCATGATCTCAGGGTCCTGGGATTGAGTCCTGCATCGGGCTCTCTGCTCAGTGGAGAGCCTGCTTCCCCCTCTGTCTCCGCCTACTTGTGATCTTTTTCTGCCAAATAAATAAAACCTTAAAAAAAAAAATAAGTGAACGTCTCAGGGTGGCTGATGGAATGGGGTGTGAATTTTGGACTCAGCATGACCCCTCAGCAGTCAGGTGCACGTTTGATCTGTGCAGGATTCGTAAAAATAGAATAAGCAAAAAGGTGCTGACTCATTACTTTAGACAAAGCTGTCCGTGTTTGGGATGCATATCGATATGGACATTCTGAACAGTGTGTTCATTTTCTTACATGAAATTAACTCAGAATTTTTATTTATTTATTATTTTTTTTTCAGTGTGCTGGTTGCAAGACCCGACCACGTAGCCCTTGTGGTTGGGTTGGACCACACTGAGATTGGCGTGGGGGTAGGTTGATGCTGGGGTTCCCAGGTTAGGGTTCAGCCGTGCATCCCGTGTTTTGAAAAGTCTGGTGTGCGATCCCAGAGGCGTTGGCCCATCATAAATGTACACCGTGTCTAACTTCATTGCCGTGGAGTCTAGCACAATAAAGTGTGTCCTGAAGGAACTACGGTATTTTTGTTCCCACCCTCCTACCTCATCCAACAAGACCACCCCATCTTTAAAAAGCTACTACCACTGATTGGGAAAAGCTCCAGAATCTGCTACTTTTGTTCCTCATTTTTAATCAACACAGGAATTCATTCCAAATCAAATCCTCTTTTTTTTTTTTTTTTAAAGGACATAGTCCAAAACTTTTTTTTTTTTTTTTTGGTTCAGTGGAGTCCTAATTAGTTTATCTCTTGCTTGCATTGCATGCCAATCTTGACAACATCACCGACATTTAACAAGCTGTAAAGTCCAAGCTTTTACCAACCCAAGCGATGGCAATACTTTAAATGACTGGAAATTCTGCCTAAGGAAAGGCAGCAGGACTGTGGGAAAAGGATGTGTCTATTCCCGGGAATGACAAACTGGCTTAAGCAAAGACAAATATTTGGGTTGTGTAATTGACTGAGCCCCGTTGGCTCTGGAGCAGCCGTCTCCCCTCCTGCTGTCTGCCCCAACTGCACGCTCCCGTGGTGTGTGCGCTCTAACCGCTGGGCTGTCTGCTGACCAAATTGAAAGACAAATGGGGTGTTAAGAGAGCAGTAACAGCTGAGCCTCTGGCATTGTGGCCGAGCTCCGGGCCATCGGGGGCCTTGGGTAAGGCTGACACAGCTTGGGCTAACCACTATTTCTCGGTTACCCCTCATGACCCAGGGACGCAGGACAGATTCTGGGAGAGCAGACAATGCCCTTGGCAAACGTGTCAGAGGAGAACCGGGGAATGATTTACAGCACTTGGCTTCGGGGGCTCATTTGGCAAGGCAAGCGCAGAACAGGTTTGTGCAGGAAAACACTGAAATTCGTTAAGAGGCTCTTAAATATTAACAAGCCCTAAAAATAACTCCAGGTGGGAGAGAGGAGCAGCCTCCGAGACCCATTTTCCACTCCAGTGGAGGCCTGGGTAGCTGAATGGAATGCTGGTTTCGTAACGAGAGACATCTTCTGAAGTTACAGGAGGACTTAGCGTGTTGGTGACTGCAGGTGTGTGCCTAGTGGGGCTTCCGGAATCTGCCGTACCTGCACGTGGCATTGGAAAAAGCTAGCCAGCATGGCAGGACAAGGGCACAGATGTCTCCCCTCCTGCTCGTGGCTGAGGGTTTGTCTTCCTTGGGTCCTTTGAATAATAGCTATAAAGAATGTCTTTGCAAAAGTCTTTTTTTTCTTTCTTTCCTTTCTTTCTTTTTCTTTTTTTTCCCCTCCAAAACGTCAGGGGCCAGCATGAAATTGAAAGAGACAGATCGGGATGTTTAAATATATATGCTTCTTGGATATGTTCAAAGGCAAACTCGTGGGAGGCTGTGGCTGCAGGCTCCTGTGTCCAAGGCGTGGGCACGTGTTGGAGGAAGACCTTCGCTTGTACTTCATCAAAGCCCTTTGGGCTATTGCATGCGTGTGTGTGTGTGGGGTGGGGACCTTGCCCCTCCCTTCACAAATCTGATCATCACACCAAGTTCTCCCTCTTGCTACCTGTGAAGGGAATATTTAATGCATGTTCATTCCCAGGATTCCTCATTAGGATTTAAGGGTATCACCAAGCAAGAGGTACCTCCACACAGAGTTTGAATAATGCAATCCTTGTCAATGAAGGCACAACACCATATCTGATGGGTGCAGCCTTTACAAGCCCCTTTGGAGTCCACTATGGAAAAAGCGAATGTGGTGTATGATCACGGGGCAGAAGATCAGGACTGATCAAAATGGCGTAAAGACACCATCCCCTGATGCTGGCTCTGATGACAACTGAGTCTCGCACAGAATACATAAAGCAACGACATGAAGATGATTCCTAAAAATGGAGAATAATATACCAACTGGACAGGCAAGGCAAGACCCAAGGAGAAGTCATACACCAGTGGGCCACTGTTGGATTTCCCACCTTTGCTCCTGGCTGGCATCCAGGTGGACTGGGGATGAGGCAGCACATCTGGACAGAAAAGGCAGCAAGAACATGTCTCTGTTGCATCAAAGAATCAGGCGGAGGAGGGGCCCCTGCAGAGTGTAGCTTACAGCTCTCTCCCGGCTTCCCTCCAGCCAGATCTAGTAATACAGCTTTGGCAACAGCCACGAGGGCTAGAGCAGCAGCCACATTCCCAAGCTCTTCTCCCTTGGCAGTCTGTCCACGAAATACCTAGTCATGCAAAGTATGCAGCAGAGCTCAGGGCCAGCCATGGGGCCAGGAAAGGGGTTCCCGGGAGCTGCAGGCGGTAGGTAAAGTCAAGTAGAAGAAGCTTGGGTAAGAGAGCCTTGAACCCTGTGTGTTGACACCGAGCTCTACACACGTGGAATTGATGGACATCGACACAGCAGAGGCTGTGGGAAGCGTGGGTATAAGCTACCATCCAGAGAGCAGACTGGTTTTTGGAGGTAACTGTGTGGGACAGACTGAAATAGCAAACTTCAACAGGAATCGTAGCCCAGAAAGGCAGGTTAGAATGTATGATTTGAAATGAACCATGTGGAGCACCTGGCAAAGCTAAGAAATAAAAATGAAAAAAATTGAAAAAGAAAACCCCCCAAAACCCCAGGATGTTTTAATGGGATCTTGTGTTTCACAGAGGACTATTCAAAACATCCCAAGGTTTAACCCCAAACTACTTCACATATGAGAGGATATGGATAATCTCAACAACTCTAGAGGTAAGATAGTCAACACATGCCAATTCCAAGGGGACTGAGAAGTTTAAAATCATGACAAAGCTTCTTTTTTTTTTTTTAATGTCTTATTATTTATTTGAGAGACAGAGAGTGAGAACCAGGAAGGGGGTCAGAGGGAGAAGCAGACTTCCCTCTAAACTGGGAACCCAATATGGGGCTCGATCCCAGGACCTTGAGATCATGACCTGAGCTGATGGCAGATGCTTAGCCACTGAGCCACCCAGGTGTCCCAAGGCCAAGCTTTTAAAGCAACTAGTAAAACCCCATCCCAAGAAATAAAGATGAATATTCTGGAAATAGTAGGAAAGATGGAAGTCATGGCTAAGAAATAAACCCAATAAAACAGAACTGACAGCAAATTTCAGAAGGGAGCACTACAGTAAAACCTCAGCTCATACAGCTGGAGAAGCTCATTGGCTTGATGGAAGACACAGAGGGAAGGGACAATGAGCCTGGAGATGAATCCATACAAATCAGCCAATCTGAACCACAGAGAGGAAAAAAGTAAGAGGCAGAAACAAATGAATGTGCAGGATAATACCAACTGGTCTGTGGCTCTTTTCCTTTAAGTTCCGGAAGGAGAGAAGATAGAAATTGGTAGAAAGGGGAGGCAATTTAGAATTAGAATTAGAAGAAACAGAAGGAGGAGGAGAAGAGACAGAAGAAGAGACAAAAGAAGAGGAGGAGGAGAAGAGTAAGAAGAAGAAGGAGGAGAATAAGAAGAAGGAGGAGGAGGTGAAGGAGGAGAAGGAGGAGAAGGAGATGGAGGAGGAGGAGGTGAAGGAGGAGAAGGAGGAGAAGGAGATGGAGAAGGAGAAGAAGAAGGAGGAG
>NW_022631062.1:8646949-8938685 GCF_010015895.1 Lontra canadensis | reverse complement strand
AGAGGGAGAGGGAGAAGGAGAAGAAGAAGGAGAGGGAGAAGGAGAAGGAGAAAGACAAGAAAGAGGAGGAGGAGGAGGAGGAGGTGGGACAAAGGAAGAGAAGAAGGAGGAGGAAGGAAGAAGAGGAAGAAAGGGAAGAAAAGAAATAATACTGGTAAATGTCCTAATTTTAATGAAAGACAGATCCAAAAGCCAGTAAACTCTATACAGGATAAAGCAATAATTAAAAAAGTACTTTAATCCAATTTTGCTAAATATCAGAGTAAAGCAAAAAATGTTGGAAGCAGAGAGAAACAACACATGATACTCAGAGATTAATGACTGGAACCAAAGCAGACTTTTCCTTGAAAAACATAAAGACTCTCTGTGATTGTTTATTTCGTGTAGGATCACATCGTGAAGGTTTGGGTTCTCACGGACGGCAGTATTTCCTTCTTTGTTATGGCTGAATACTATTCTGTTGTATGGACATACCACCTTTTCTTCATCCATAAATCTGTCCAGGGACACCTGGGTTGTTCCCACCATCTTAACTATTTTGAAAACTGCACCAGTGAATACGGAAATACCGACAATCCCGTTGAGGTCTTGACTTCAATTCTCTTGGGTAAATACCCAGAAGAAGGATTGCTGGATTATACGGGGGTCCTATTTTTATTTACTTTTAAAGATTTTATTTACTTATTTGACACCAAGAGAGCACAAGCAGAGGGAACAACAGGCAGAGGGCGAAGCAGGCTCCCCACTTTGAAGAGAGTCCAACATGGGGCTCGATCCCAGGACCCTGGGATCATGACGTGAGCCGAAGGCAGACACTTAGCCAGCTGAGCCACCCAAGCTCCCCCAGGAGCCCTATTTTTAATAGAGATGTCTGAGGACATCTCTATTAATATGGTGTCTGAGGAGACACCATACGGGTTTTCAGAACACCTGTACTAATTTATATTCCTACCAACAGTGTACGGGATTCCAATTTCTGCACATTCTCACCAACACATTTTTTTTTTAAATAATAAACATCCTTAAAAAAGTGAGGTCATACTACATTGTGATTTTGATTTGCATTTTCCTAATGATATGTGATTTTGATATACCTATTGGCCATGTGTTTATGCCGTTTGGGGAATACAATGTGATTTTACTTTTGTGAGCCCACTGAAATAGTCTCTCAGTGCATCATAGGGTGGTGGTTGCTGGGGACTGGGGTTAGGAGGCAGTGGCGAGTGTTATTCTATAGGATTAAAGTTTCAGTTATGCAACAGGAGTAATTTTCACAGATGTGCTGTCAAGCTCTGCCCATACTTCAGTCAAAAGTTGGAGAGGAGGACAGATCTCCAATTTAAGTGTTCTTACCACAATAGAAAACAATCATAAAGAAAAAAAAAAAACGTGGAAGAATTTTTTTTTTTACATTTTTGAAGGAAAAGCACACAAAGTCGAGTCTGTATGCAGGGGGAAAAAATGCCCTTTAGGAAGGAAGCCAAAGTAGAGACATTTCAGTTTGAGAAAAACTGAGATAACTTGTCACCAAGATCTACTTTTTTAAAAAAGAAAGAAATTCTACAGAGAAAAAGAGACAAAATAATAGAGGAAAATCTGGAATGTCAGAAATAAAAAAAAACAGAAATAGTGAATCCTTGGGTTCATATAAACAGATCATTTTCCTCCTCTTAAATTCTTGCAGTAAAGAAGAATGTTGAAAGTTAAAACAATAACATTTTCAGCACATTTCAAAAAATTGACTTTATTTTTCAGAGTGGTTTTCCGTTGACAGCAACGTTGAGCAGAAGGTACAGAGATTTCCCATATGCCCCCAACCCCACATCATAAGCAGAATTTCCTCTGTTACTGACGTCCCCACCAGATGGTGCATGTGTTAAGGTCAGTGGATCTACCCGGACACATCATGATGGCCCAGACCCACAGTTTACATTAGGGTTCAGTCCTGGTGTTGACTATCTATGGGTTTGCACCAATGTAGAATGGCCAGTGTACATCTTTATAGTATGACACAGAGTCGCTTCTCTGCCCTAAAAATCCTCTGAGCTCTGCCTGTTTATCCCTCCCCACATCTCCTGACAACCACTGAGCTTTCCTGTCTCCAGACATGTCATGGAGTTGGAATCCTACAGGATGTCGCATTTTCTTTTCTTTTTTAAAAATACTTTATTTTTTTTTCTCTTTTTTGAGACAGAGAAAGAGCAGGAGTAGGGGGAGAGGCATAGGCAGAGGGAGCGGGAGAAGCAGTCTCCCTGCTGAACAGGGAGCCCGATGCGGGGCTCGATCCCAGAACCCCAAGATCATGACCTGTGCTGAAGGCAGACACTTAACTGACTGAGCCACTCAGGCACCCCAGGATGTAGCATTTTCATATTGGATTTTGCCACTTAGTAATATGTATTTAAGTTTTCTCCATGACTTTTTATAGCTTGGAAGCTCATTTCTTTCTATTGTTGAGTAATATTCTCATCTCTGGATGGACCACAGTTTACTTACCCATTCACCTACTAAGGAGCATCTCGGTGGCACCCGAGTTTGGGGACTGATGAATAAAGCTGCTATAAACATCCACGTGCAGGTTTTAAAATAAAAACTCTAATCAAAAATTTGCATTTTAGGAAAAAAAAATTTGAAATATGAAAGTTTAGCAAGGTAGGTCATACTAGTGTTTCTAATGAACTGAGTTTGAAAAACACAAGTCCCCTGAGATCCTTTTTCTCTTAATTTCCATTAAAAATTTACTGTTCTGTGCAAGTGAAAATTTGAATAACTATCTCATTAGACTAACTACACCTGGAATTCACTAGGTTCAAGGTCTGTTTGCTTCTTTAATGAAAATAATTCATTTGTATTTTGTTTGCAGAATTATTCTGCAGTGATTACAAGCCCTTACTCTTGCCTGGTAATCTACATTTGGTTGTGAACATTTGTCAAAACAGATCTGGGTGTGTGGGTGTGGGTGTGTGTATTTTTGCTTATGTCTGAGCGGTAAAGCCAGTGAGATGTCAATAAGGGCCATAAATACTCTTTATCCTCTAGATCAATGGTGTGTTTTCGAATGATGTGTCATGACAGAAATGTTATGTAGCTCTTCTAAAATAATAGATCTATAATATAATGAATATATTGTTTCCAAAAGTACAATACTAAATATAATTATGAATTATTAAAATATAATTATATTAGCATACTCTACACTAATTAATAATTTATAAAATATTTATAATACATATACTGTGTATTATAACATACACCTATATTCAGTAATACATAAGCAATATATTCATTATGCTATAGATCTATAATTTTATAATTTTAATTATTAATGTCCTTGTTTTATCAATTTTGGAGTCAAATTGTGCTGGGCACCTGAGCCCCCAGGACAGGATGTGTGAGAAAGATGTGCTGGTACCCATCAGAGAAAACACCACACTCCAGGCTCAGCAAGACTCAAGCTCATGTTTATACAGACCTATTTAACCCTCTAGGGAATAACCAGCAAGAGTTGCATCTCTTCCAAACACAGGCTAATTTTGTAATTAACGCTCTTCTCTAGAGCCAGAAAGTCTCAACGTCCTGCCTTTCCGTAGTGTTTTTTACTCATGCATTGCTAGACTTCACCGTTGCTTTCCACTGTAACCTTCAAATAAAAGAGCAGCTCACCCTCTTAGAAAAATGACAGTTCAGGGTCTGTGAAATGATATTCATGCAAGATTCCAGGCATCCTCTTCTGTATCTCAAAGATCTGTCTATGGATTTCACTCAAGGTAATCTTGTGTATAACCTACGCCGACCTAGAATCAAGAGCTTTGGGTGAATACTGCAGCAAGATCTCACTGATGCACATCCTTGAGGGCCTTGTTGCTCCACGTATGGTCCACGGACCAGCAAGCAGCCCCAGCGTCACATGGGTGCTTGTTAGACATGCAAAATTATGAAGCCCTTCTTCAGATCTACTGAGTGAGAATTAGAGTTCGGTAAGCGGTAGCTGGATAACCATAATTACAACCGTGGGTATTATTATCGTGAGACTGAGTGGCCTTAAGATTCTTTGCAAGTTCACACATCAGGGAGGTGTCACTGCACGTGTCTGGGCATCGTGAACTTCCACGAGGCCAAGAAAACAGCATGAGGAAACATCTAGGATTCATCCAAGGATGGGGGGGTGGGTGAGATTTGAGGCAGTTCTCCACATCCCGCCCTTTATTCTTTGGAGTTAAAATTCGAGCACCAACAATTCCACCAGAACAATCTATTTCTCCTTACATATAAATCAGGCGTGATTATTCTGAAATAGGAACAGTCAGAGTGTACGTATAATCATTTAAATTGAGAGCAGAATAATGAGTCTTGATTAGCAATACATTGAACCAAATGCGGGGGTAAAAATCAGAGTGCTTCTCTGTTCAGTTTGTGCCTAGAATACTTGAAATTTGGTTAAATGGCACATTTGTGTGTCCATGGAGCCCAGTTAAATACCCCATTTGACTCAGGATTCTTTTTTACCAAAGTACTCTTTCAAATTGTAGAAATCAGGACTAGTCTATCAGCTCAAAGAAAGAAGATGGGATATTGAATTTTTAATCCGTCATGCCATTCTGCAAGTATTTTGTAACGTTTTATTGTTGAGCCATTGTTTGAAAGGCTTATTAAAATCTTCAGTTATCTACCCAGCTGTTGTTTAAATCGATACTTCATGCAACACAATTACCTAGCAATGGCAAATCACGTGATGTGTCGTTACGACTTTGCGCTTTTTGTTTCAAAAGGACAATCAGTGTACGTGGTATAAGAGAAACATTAGTTGTTCAAATGGTAACAGTGTCTAGATCATTTTTGTCACCTAAATTTTAAAGATGGTAGAATGCCATTGATGCAGGGATCTAACTTGGGGGGATTTTATTTTATTTTTTTTTATTTTTTAAAAGATTTTATTTATTTATTTGATAGAGAGAGATCACAAGCAGGCAGAGAGAGAGATAGAGGAGGAAGCAGGCTCTCCGCCAAGCAGAGAGCCCGATGCGGGGCTCGATCTCAGGACCCCGGGATCATGACCTGAGCCGAAGGCAGAGGCTTTAACCCACTGAGCCACCCAGGCGCCCCTAATTTGGGGAGATTTTAAAGTGGATTTATTTTGAGCTTCATATGCACCAGCAATGTCACCCATGATGCTGAAGAACAGGTACTCCATGCGTCCCTCCAGTAGACATGGTGTCCACGTGCATATTGTTAGACTGTGTCTACCTGTTACCCACAGTCTCTGCTGGTGAACAGTGTTGCTTCTTCTTTGCAAGAAAAAATAATATGTTATAGAATCAGTATTGAATGCACGTTGACATGCCGATGTCGGTTTGGAGAGGAAGAGGATGGTGTCAGATGGGAGAAGAAAGGAAGACTGACTTGAGGGCAGAGTAAAGGACAATGTGGGTTGGACAGAATCGGGTGGTGTTTGCACGCCAGGCTGGCAATGATGCAGGAGACTGGACGAAAGCGGGGATGGAGCTTGGTTCCATTCAGGAAGGGTGATTTGAAATACGTATTTAGTGAGTATATAAATTAATGGATTGTGCCCCTACTAGGTGTTGTAAAGAAGGTTATTTTTAAGGGGGAAAAAAAAAATAATGGCAAAGGAAAGTCCTCATTCCCTGGAAGTTGTATATACACATGGCTAGGAGAATGTGTTAAAATTCATGTGTTGCCACTGAGTTTCATGCTTAGAATAGTCAGGAAGAAAAAAAAAAAAACTCAGTAAAAACCTTTGACTATCCTCCCCTACATATATATTGTACCTCCTTATGGATTAAATGTTCCTATTAGCTTTACAAGAACAACGAAAATCTACACGTGTCTGTGTGTGTTTGTATCTGTGAGTATATTCAATCCACTGTGTTCATGGTTCTTACTGTTTTTGTTTTTAAATATGGTTCCTATTAATTCTAATTCCAAGGGACATGTTTTGGGAAAGGTTGTGCCAGGCTTTCAACAACCTTGCTCGTTATAGCATTTCAAAATATTCTTGAAATATTTTGAATGTAATATTCCCATCTGTCCATACTTTAAAATTGTATACATTTCCGTATTTTTGAAGGTAACGGGAACTAAAATGAACACATACCCATTGGATGAGATCAGTGAAATGTAGCCTCTGATCCCAATTAATTCTTAATTTCCTTTAAGCACATCTCCATTATGTTGTTTCCTTTCTTTTTTCTTTTTTTGGTTTACTTCCAGCACAGACGCAGAAACAGTTCACGATCTTGCCAGGGACGGGGCTGAGGCTTGGGCCATCTGACAGAATGGGTCAGAAGGTGAGTTACCAGAGTGCTGTGTGCCTAGGAGCTTGACTGTTCATTTTTTCTAGCTGTTTGGGGCAGAGCTTCAGGGGGAGGTCCACTCAGGTGAGGCTCTGCCCTTGATGAGACCTTGTCTTTCTGTCCTCAGTTCTGTCTTGCTGCTCTAGAAAATGCTGTCCGAATGTCACCTGAGGGGATGAATTTTGTGAATGTCACAGTTGATGGGGGGGAGGGGAAATCCCAACTAATGTGGTGACTAACCCATGGATATTTATTGTGTTAGAGCTCCAAGCACCAGAAGTCTCCAGTCAAGGTGGGCCAGGTGGGTTCCTTCTGGAAGTTCTGACAGAGAGTTCTTCCTGAACAGCCTCCTACTTTTGTTGGCCTCCAGCAATGCCGGGCCTCTGCTTCCACAGTCACTGGACCATCGTTCCTATGGCTCCTGTGGTCTTTGCCCTGGGTCCCAATATCTTTCCTCATGGGTGGATGGACATCAAGCATTGTGTAGGAGTCCATAATGGAATTCACCTAAAAACACCCTATTTCCAACTATGCTTACATTCTGAGGTCCCCTGTTGATGCAGCTTTTAGAGAAAGGGGCCTATTCAACATGGAGCACAGATTAAGTCCTTAATTTGACTTTAGAAGGAAGCATCTTGTCATTTTTGTCATTGGGATGAAGGTTAGCATGCAGGAAGTTCATCATGGATGGCTTCCAAGAAGGATGCTTATAAGCAACCACAAAAGGTAGCTTTGGGCAGACACAGAAATGCACAGGTGGTCATGCTACCATGGGAAGTCTAAACTGTGCCTCATGGGGCTTGGAAGGAGGGATGACGCAGAAAGATATTTTGAGTTGAGGCAAGGGACCAGACCTTTTTAGCCACAGCCCTTAGCCCTCATTCTCTGCAACTTATAATTGAAAGCATCAAAATGAACCCCATTTCTTTGAGCATCAGAGAACCCCTAACCCAATTGCTGGAAAAACCCAAAGACTGAGAATGATATTTGCCAACAAATTGACCACGTTCAAGTAAAGCAACATCTTATAAACTTCCAAAGTATAACAATCATTGGGAATCACCAGGAGGAAATGTAAATTCAGTTAGAAATAGAGTACAGAATGTTATATCATTTTAGGGAGCATTTCCATTTTTTTTTTTTTTTTATCTGCACGAAAATAGCAGGGAGAGCCAGGTAGTGTTTTGAAAGCAAAGAGAAAAGAGTAGTTATGGTAATATATGGTCCTGTATGAAAACTTGATGCTCTTAAACCCGGGGGCATTGTCATAAGAGCTCTGTGACATTGTTGGGTTCCCCGTGAATTGGGAAACAGACATTCATCCACCACAGAAGCCTGCGCTTTGTATAATTTTGCAGAAGCCTCTCTTCCTCCTTTGTCCCTGACTCTGCTTTCTGTAGCCAAGCCCAGAAAGGATGCTTCTCTCCTGCACATAAACACTTTTACCTGTCACCACTCTCCATCTCTTCCCCACCGTGTGTTCCTGTGTATTTGAACATTCGGATGGGGCTCCTGTTCTCATAAAGATGTGCTCATTCTCTCTCTCATTCCTTCTGGATGAATGAGCCCATCTCCTACTTTCTGAGGAAAAGACAGCATGTTTAACTGGCTTGATTGTAGCGTAGTACTCTGAAGCAGAACTGGTTTTCAAGAAAACACCCAGGATGAGATATCACCAAGACAAAAACAAATGCCACCACCTTGAGCTCAGTGGATGGGATTGAATTCGCCGCTAGGTGTTTTCAGCAGCACAGCATTCAGGGTGGGGAATTTGGTGTCTCGCCATGGGAAGAAGCATGGGAAAAAGCATGGGAAGAAGAAGAAGGCATATTGGAAGCTACGGCTAAAACATCCAAGCTCAGAGTTCTTGCTGGACCACCACAGGTGCCTGGTCCATGGCTGCTGAGGTGGGACTGACCCTCACACTCTAGCCATGGTGCACAGGACCTCCTTGAGCTAGTACACCAGGACAGACAGACTGTAATGCTCACGGAGGGTCTTTATGAGGCAACACCCTGCAGTGTTTGAAGGAGAGCAAATTGCTGTGAGCACATAGATTTCCTCCAGAACTCTGGCTGAAAAGAAGTCAGGGAGGGGAGGGCACACAACTGATGCAGCACGCATGTGGACACAGAAGCGTCTCACTTTACCTTAAACACGGGGACCCTTCATCCATTAGATTCTGCACCATCATAGGCTGGGCACTCTCTCTCTTTCACCCCATTTTAAATTAAAAATTTTTTTTTAATTTCTTAACCCCATTTTAATGGATGATAAGTCAAGTCATAAGGTGAAAACTGACCACAGTATATTTTATATAAAACAGACTGGGCAGCAAGCACACACAGACACACACACACGGTCCCAGAGGAGAGCACATATGGCTATAAATCGTAGTCCTGATAGTTGCTATGGTTTCCTGCAACCCTTCTTGGCATGACCCCTGTGCCCACAGCTTATCCTCATGGTCTTTTCACTGTGGGGGTTCCCTGATGCTGTAGCATCATGAGGGATCAGAACCCTTAGTGCCTTTGCCCAAGTCGGGTAATTTTCAGCACCCACTTGCTTGTCCACTAGATCTGACAGCATCAGGACTTAAGCACACGAGACACTCTGTGCTCCTGGTCAGAGAAGCAGCCTTGTCTCTTGGGATATGTGCGATCGATTAGTCCCACCTTTACCAGTCAGCGTTCTCTCCAGAGAAACAGAACTGGTAGGATGTATCTATATAATTGTCACATCTATCATCTATCTATATCTATCTATCTATCTATCTATCTATCATCTATCTATATCTATATCTATATCATCATCTATCATCTATCTATCCATTTATCCATCCATCCTACCTATCTATCTGATCTATCTATTATCTCTATCTTTCTTTCTATCATCTATCTATGCATCTATCATCTATCCATTTGTCTATCATCTATCTTTCTCCAACCGTCTATCATATCTATCTTCTATTTACCTCTGCATCCATCCATCATATCTATCATCTATCATTTTATGTACCTATCAATCCCTCATATCTATCCATCTGTCTAGCGTATCTTTCATATCTATCTCATCTGTCATCTATCTATATCTATCCATATCTATGTATCAATAGGTCTATCTGTCCATCATTTATTTGTCATTTATCTTTGCATGTCTACATATCTATAGAGGTCTATCATCTATTTTTTTTTAAGATTTTATTTATTTATTTATTTGACAGAGAGAGATCACAAGTAGGCAGAGAGGCAGGCAGAGAGAGAGAGAGAGGACGAAGCAGGTTCCCTGCTGAGCAGAGAGCCCAATATGGGCTCAATCCCAGGACCCTAAGATCATGACCCGAACTGAAGGCAGAGGCTTTAACCCACTGAGCCACCCAGGCACCCCATCATCTATTTTTAATATCTATGTATCTATCTATGTATGTATCTACCAATCATCATCATTTATCTATCTATGTATCACCTATCTATCTATCTCTTGAATTTCAAGGAACTGGCTCATGCAATTTATGGAAGCACACAAGCCTGAAATCTGTAGGACAGGACTGGAGGCTGGAATAGTGGAGGTTATACTCTTTAGACAGAATTTATTCTTTCTCAGAGAAATATCGGTTTTTGCTTTACATCTTTTCAAGCAATATATGATTCCCAGTCACTTTAGAAAAAGTGGCTTGACCTACAGTTAATATTGTTGCAGACATTAAACATGGGCCAGATGACTTCACAATTAACATGTGGACTAGACTTTAATGGATAAGTGAGTAGTGTATTTTACGCAAGTACATACCAAAGACAGACCTCTGCACCTGCTAATACAAGGACCACCATGCTCATTTTTATTCTGTTTGCACATGGGCATGAGAAACTTAAAATCACCAGTTCATTATGGTCCTTTTGGTGCCAATGGTGTAAAAAATGTCTTCCTAATTTTTGCTTCTACATTCTTGTTTGCATTTTCAACTATGTTTTTCTTTATTCTGTTTTATGAAACCAACATTCTAGATACATTTTTTGAACTGGAATTTAGTTGTTAAAACAACATAAGTTTACATGATACTTTCTTTGTTATTAAAATCACTTAGTATAAAGGGAAATTGCTTCTTAACAAATTCCTCTATTTTGCCAGTTTTCTCTATGTAAATTATTTTTTTAAAAATGCAAAGGCTTCACTCAAAAAAAAAAAGTATAGCAGATTGTCCAGCAAATAGTTAATATTTATTGCTGACATGCAAGCAATAATACATGTGAAAATAGATTTATTTTATTCTTTCATTGCTCAGAGAGAAAGAATGATGATAAAATTCTTGCATACAAACAAATTCCACAACATGAAAACATAAATTGTGTAATTTTGCTTTGTTCCAGGAAACAGTCTGTAATTTTCAGTTTGGTTCTTTTTGGAATACAAGCCATCATTCCTTTCAAGCAAACCAACTCATTTTGTCATAAGACCCAGCTTGTGAAATTGTAAGAAAATGGTACCTCTTACTGGATTTGGAGGAACATTCTGTTGCACTCAAAAACTAATTTATACTGTGCTAAGAAATAGCGGTGGGGCCAAAGTGCTCTCCATTATATTTCTTTGTATTATTATAAGTCCACACAAATTGAAAGAATAAATGCTCCCATTGTATTTCATAAAATATGTGCAAATGTGTGTATCTAAGAACTAGAACACCATTTCAATGCCAAAGGGAGTAAACCAAAATATCACCAAACAAAGCGGCAAAGCTAAAAGGAATTATAAGAAAGTGCAAAATGTCTGTAAAATTATGAAATAATGAATGACAATTACTTCATAAACCGCACAACCTAAAGAAGATATTGATTCACATTTTGCCATCATTTCAACCTCAGTAAATAAATCTGGAAGAAACGATTGTGTTTAACAGGTTACTCATCCAGATATCATTATGCATCTAGTGAAAATAGCTATTATGTATTTCTTGAACAATCAGAATTTTATTTTATTTAATTTATTTTTGAAAAATTAGATTTTTAATGTACCATTTGTAGTGCCCCAAATAAACATATGACAAATCATCAGAATTCTAAACATATTTTGATTTAAATTTTATAATTTTTAATAAAAGTATAAATGTACTGTTTGAAATTTGTTATAAAAAGGGATTGATTCAGTGATTTGCAGTGTGTTTTTATTTTCAGGTAGTAACATATATTTCTGTAGTGATTACATTTAATTCAAGTTTGCTTAGATAATACTTAAGGATCTCTCCTCTCTATAAATATTTTCCAACTCATGACTATCATATGCACTTTTATCAATTTTAATTTTTCGCATTTGGTTGATTTGTTATATTATAAACCATCTTATGTTTGAGGATGACACATTAACAATGTCAATCCAGTCAAGGACAGTAATGTCAAAGGAGATACTGCCTACTCTTAGGTCTTTATAAACTATGAACTTGTATATGTCTATATATTTTTATTTTTGTGAAGTCATCTCTACACCTAGTGTGGGGTTCAAACTCATGACCCTATCAAGAGTCACACACACTTCCAACTGGCCCAGCCAGGCACCCCTTCTGTTTATTATTTTTGCTCTGTATGGAGAAGGATGAACTTATAATGAGGAGTATAATGGGATTTTCCAGATGTGTAATTTCACGCTATCAGCCAAGTGCCTTAGACAACAGATGCCTTTGACATCCTGTGACTCAAGAAGAAGCACTAGTCCAGTTGGGTTTCTGTGGTTCAAGTAGTCCCTTGGTAAATGAGTTGGGACACTTGTCTAAGTAGCTTTGAGAGGCATCAAGAAGTCAAAGGTGTTATTATTTCAGATGTAAGTACACTCGACCCCTGAAAACAGGCCACTGACCACGGAGCAGTGGAAATCTACATATAACTTTTGACTTCCCCCAAATTTAACTACAATTGGTTGATGACATAAATAGTCAATTAACACCTTGTATGTTATCTGTGTTCCATCTGTATTCTTACAGTAAAGTAAGCGACAAAAGAAAATGTTTAAAAAATCATAAAGAAAACACATTTACAAAAGTGTATTGTATTTATTGAAAAAAATATCCACATATAAGGGGAACTGCAGAGTTCACACCCACATTGTGCAGGGGTTAATTGCAATGCGGAGGTGGGCCAACCGTGAATAAGGACGACATGAAAATGAATAAGGACAACATGAACACCATGTGAGCTTGTACTGATTCCATCCATACTGATCTCTTATCCATCAGTAGAATACTTGGTACATGAAATGTAGCATACAACACCAAAGGACCTTGCCTAAATAAACATCATATACATAAATAGAAATATTTTCTGATGAGAGTGTGGAGCAACAGGAACTCTCATTTGTGGCTGGTGGGAAGGCAAAAAGGTACAGCTGCTTTGGAAGGTATGTTGGCGATTGCTTACAAAAGGATGCATACTCATACCTCCTGATGTAGCCATCTTGCATCCTTGAGTTTTCTTGTCACAGGTGGAATTGCTATGCATGATATTGTGATATAATAAGGAATATAGGGGTGCCTGGGTGGCTCAGATGGTTAAGTATCTGATTCCTGGTTTGGGCTCAGGTCATGATCTCAAGGTTGTGAGATCAAAAACTGCTTTGGGCTCTGTGCTCAGTGGAGAGTCTTCTTGATATTTTCTTCTGTCCCTCCACCCTGCTCTCTCTCTGAAGTAAATAAATCTTAAAAAACAAAGATATATAGAGTGAGTATTTGTTTCTGATTCCTGAGACAGAGCTCATAAAACCTTTATAATTTCCTATGTGTTGGAGGTGAGAGGAACATCTTGTGCTTTTCACATCAAGTCCCTTTCAAATAGATCTAAGTTTATGTCAATGAGGTGACTCTAGTGGGCCCATAGATCCCTTCTGGATGGAGGCTGGTCATCAGAGGAACCAACCATGTGATTAGAGGGTTGGAACTTGCAGCATGAACCCCTGACCATGACCTCTAGAGAGTGTGGCTGAAGGCTGATCAAATCGCCAATGGCCAGTGATTCAATCAAGTGTGCCAATGGCCAATGATTTAATCAATCACACATGATAGAATCTCCAACTATACCTCAAATGAAGGGGTTCGGCGAGCCTCTGGGATGGTGAACACATCCAGACGCTAGAATGATGGTGTGCCCCAAACTCCCAAACTCATCCTATCCACCTTTTCATCTGACAGCTCATTTGTACTCTTTGTAATATCCTGTATAACACATGGACAGTAAGTAAAGTGTTTTCCTGGGTTCTCTGAGCCACTATGATAATTGTTAAAACCCAGGAAGGAGTTGTGGGTACCCCAATTTGTATCAGATTAGACAGAACTGTGGATACCCTGGGGACCCACTAGTTTTGACTGGCACCTGAAGTGGGGGCAGTCTTGTAGAACTGAGCTCTTGACCTGTGGTGTCTGCACTAACTCTAGGTAGATAGTATCAGAAATGAGTTGAACTGCAGGACAGTCAGTTGGTTGGTGTCTGTAGAGAACTGCAGACTTGCTTGGGGTAGGAAACCCACATGCTGTCCCACCACCTGTGGCCCATTTACACACTATATTATGCATCCTACACTGCACCATGACCATAAATTCACTGGTTTTGTTTTCAGGTTCTTTTCCACCATGATTCCTAACTTTAAATAAAAAAGCTAACCAGTCAAACAGCTAATTTCTTACATGAGGCTCTGTGAAATAGAAAATATATTAGCAACTCATTTTTCAAATTTTTAAAAATATTTATTTTATTTATTTATTAGAGACAGAGAAGCAAGAGGGGCAGAAGGAGAGGGAATCTCAAGGAGACTCTATGCAGAGTATAGAGCCTGCGTGGGCTCGACATCACAACATTGAGATCCTGACCTGAGTCTAAAACAACATTGAGATCATGACCTGAGTCTAAACCAAGAGTTGGATGCTTCACTGACCAGGCCACCCAGGTGTCCCTAGCAAATCATTCATCAAGCAATGTCTTCGAGTCTGGTGCACAACATCATAAGGGATCCAAGATAAGCATGATGAACACATTCTGTTGCCTTCATGAAGCTCATAGTGGAGTAGTGTAGTAGACACTGGTCAGGAAGCAAAGAAGCATAAAATTACAACCATGACAGGTGATCTGGAGCAAAGATAAGTCATGCTGTGTGAATAGTTCATGGTCATCTCTAATCTGAGTGAGAGGCCAACATCCTCCTCACCCTTTGCTGGAGATACTGGTACTTTCCAGTGAAGACACAAGAGAAAAGAAGCACTGAGAAGACATCAGAAGCAGCAGACTTGGGAGCCGCATTATGGATAAAAGAGAACCCTGATGGATGGGTAGCACAGGAAGCAACTTCAAAACACATGGGGGAGCAGAGATCTGGAGACCAGAGAAAAATCTGGAGATTACTGTCTTTGAAGATGAGGGAAGCAGATGCTCCCAGTTCCTGGGAGCAGATGGGAGTGTGAAATATTGACCAAGAAGCCACGAAAGACCAGAAATATTCTACTATCCAATGTAGAGGTCAAGGAGCCTTGCACAAAATCTACTCAAGTGGAGTGATGAGTAGCAGAAAAAATGCAATAAAGCAAATGAATCCAGGAGATCCTTAAGAGCAGGGTCTATATCCTTATTTCTACAATGCCAGGAAGAGAGCAGGTATGCAAAATCATTTGCAACTGGATGCATATGCTGTGAGATGCTTTGTTTTTCTTGACGGCTGGTCCGTAAGATATCAGATAGCTGTATCCCCTCTTCTATTTTAGTCTTTCCTTCTCCATAGATACAGGGCTGGCCATATGCAAGATCCCAGTCCTATGAGCCAGCCAGAGACATCTGTCTACCTGGAACTCACCCATTTCCAGCAATTCCTCTGGATCCTCAAGTTCACGCCTCATGGCATGTGCATGAGAGAAAAGAAATGATCCTCTCCCCCCCAACAAAAGTGCTGAAGACTGTTGGATAGGTCCAAAGAATTTCAGGTGAGGTCCCAAGATGGCCGGGAAGATACATCTTTTCTTGCTGATTCTGTCTTGCTCTCAGCCTTATAATATCTTTAACCATGACCCAAAAAAGTTAAAAGAAACACACACCAGAAATGGTCTTATATTTAAAAGCAATAGCTCTGAGAGCGTATTTTTAATACATGGCATATGGACTCACCATCTGCCAGCTTTGCCTGAGAGTAACGATTGGTGGGTAGTGAAGAAACTGACATTAGGGAATGATTAAGTATTACAAGGTTAGTCCAAAATACACATATGTCCACACATATCCCAAATGAACTCCCAGTTTTGAGGAACATGTGGTCTTTCTATTTTTTCCCCCAAATCTGTTCTTCATTCAGTAATCTAAGACAAGCAATGGACAGTTTTGTCCAACTACGTTTAATCCCATGAAAAATGTGGTTAGGAGTTAGAGAAATAAGAAAAAAATTAAACATGGAGAGATAGGATTTTATAATGGGAATGATTCAGAGTACACTGAAATTCAAAGATCCTGGAGCTCATTCATCTCTCTGAACATGAACACATTGAATGTGGACATGGTTAAGTACTGTCAGAAGGAAAGTGTTTTTTTTGGAGGCCAGGTTATTATACTCTCAGGGCAACAGAAATAACTGAAGGCTTTTGCAGTTGTGGTAGAAACCACATCACAAAGATGGGATTAGGGAAGAAAGGAGATCGCTCATGACCTTACCATTCCAAAGTGATGAGCCCATCTTTCCAAACACATCTTTGTCCTCATTCACAGAAGATGTGAATATTTTAACATCTTATTTTTTATTTTTTTAACTTTTCAGATGAGATGAAGTGAAGGATCTGGGGATAGGTAGATTATCTTGGATTATCTGAGTGGATCCAATGTAACCATAGACATGCTTAGAGAAGGTAAGTAGGAATATCAGGGTTCATTGTAGGGAATCAGAGAACAGAAGACGCTGGACTGAGATGAGGAAGAGGCCATGAACTGAGGGCTGTGGGAAGTCTTGGGAGCTGAAATCCAAGGGATAGATTCCACCCAGAAACCCCCGGAAGGAACACAGCTCTGTCAAAACCAAGAGGTTAGACTTGGACCTCCAGGATTGTAAGAACAAATCTGCATTGCTGTATGGCACTAGAGTTGTGTTAATTTACTACATATCAGTATTGAGAAACTAATTTTCAACCTACTTAAAAAGAAATTAACATCAATTTAATTAATATTAATATGTTAATACCAATAGCATTTTAGAATTTGTTTTGTTGATATGTAAAATTATGTATATTAATTTAAAATATGCAGTTTACATTTTTGGGTTCTTTAGGTATTTCTATCTGCATATACTTATAGATGTTTAAATTATATGCATATATGTGTGGGTACATATGTGTATATATGTATGGATATGTATATATTCATACATATTTATGAATATGTGTGAGATATAAATTTAAAGGATAATATTATCTACATACATTTTGAAAACTTTCTCATGTAAGTTCAGATCTCTGTGGTAAAGCACACAAATAAAAATTGTTTGGTTGATGGAATTATTGCCAAGTGATCATCCCCTGTACCACCGATTAAGAAATGGAGTCTTTCATGCATGCTAGAGAGCATGGCCATCTCACCAATGACTACCCTTTCTTCTGTAGGATGCCTACAGTCTACCACCAAAAATCTGTGTTACTATATTTGATATTGATATCTATTTTTAAGATTTTATTTGTGTATTTGAGAGAAAGAGAGCAAGAGTACAAGACAGGGGAAGGAGTAGAAGACTCCCCGCTAGTAGAGACCCCCCCACCCCATGTGGGTCTTGATCCCAGGACCCTAAGATCATGACCAGAGCCAAAGTCAAGAGTCAGACACTCAACCAACTGAGCCATCCAGGCACCCCTTAATTGTGTTAAGATGTGCATAACATAAAATTTGCCACTTTTACCATTTTTAAAGTGTATTGTGAAGTAGAATGAAGCATTTTCAGGTTGCTCCCACCCATCTGTCTGTAGGACTTTGTCACCTTCCCAAAAGGTATGTCTCCATCCCACACTAACTCCCACCCCCAGTCCGTGCCCCTGGTGCCCACCATCTACTTTCTGTCTCTGTGGATGGGATTTCTCTAAGTACGTACCATAAGTGAAATCACACACTATCTATCTGCATTATTTCACTTAATGCTTTCAAGCCTCATCCATGTTTTAGCATGTGTCCAAATGCCCTTCCTTTTGAAGGCTGGGTAGCATTCCACTGCGTGTAGAGACATCAGTACATCTCTCAATGGACAATGGGTTGCTTCCATAGACATCTCTCTAAAGAAGAGATAGAAATAGCTCATCAGGACATGAAAGGATGCTCAACACCCCTGGTCACCAGGAGAATGGAAGTCCAAATCACAAGGAGAAGCCATGTCACACCCATTAGGATGCCTAGTATTTAAAAGAAAAACAAAAATACAGCAAAACCCCAGATGATAACAACATGTTAGGGATGGTGTGGAGGAACTGGAAATGTTATAGGCAGCTGGTGGGAATGACATGGCCGCCATGGAAAAGAATTTGGAGGTTCCTCAAAGCATGAAACACAGAGCTATCATCTACTCCAGCTTTGACGTGTTTACCCAAGAGAAGTGAAAACAGGCGTAAAGAAGTATTTTACATGCATGTTTACAGCCACCGCTAATTGTGTTCCATGTGGTTAGTTTGTATCTCTGTCCTGTTCAGGTACTCATGGTTTGGGAATGGTATAGTTTTTAGACAACATGGCTATTTGATCATTACAGAATTCCTTGACTGAAATTTTTCTTAAAGTCTGTTCTGTTTGAAATTGATATGGCTATACCAGCTTTATTTTTTTAGTGTTGGAAATATTTTTTTATTCTTTTACTTTAACCAGTCTGTGTTTTAAGAATGCCTCCAGGAAGGGGCACGGGTTATGTTGGAGCTATCACAGCTGCGTAACAAATGACCCCAAATGCTTGAGTTTTCTGTGGCAATGAGCCCAGATGGGGCACAGTGTGGTAGGATACCGAGACTTGTGTCAAGAAGCCAGGGGATGGAGGGGGGGGCATGTGTCCAGAGAGCTGGGTCTGGGGTAATTGGGAGGTTTATTCATTCACATGTCTGTGTCCTATGCTGCAATGACCTACACATGAGGAGATCCTTCACATGACCTCTCCATGTGACATGGTTGCCCCACAGCATGGGCATTCATGCATTTTGCATGAGGAGGTTCAGGGTCTAATTACATCAGTGCAGGGGAGCACCTAAGAGCCTCATGGTCCTTTAAGACTTGGCCACAGATAGCATGCAGTGTCACTCCTACCCCAAAAACTCTGCCTGGGTGCAGGAGAGTGGGGAGAATCTGATTCTATCTCTTAGTTATTTCTATATTGAAGTAATTTCTAGGGGAGCCTGAATGGCTCAGTTGGTCAAGTGTGCAACTCTTGATTTTGGCTCAGGTCATGGTCTCAGAGTTGTGAGACTGAGCCCCACCTGGGACTTCACACTCGGTGAGGACAGAGCTCAAGATTTTTTCTCTCCCTCTCTCTCTGCCCTTTTGTCAATAAAAAAGTAAAATCCTGGAAAAAAGGTAATCTCTACACCCAACGGGAGCTCAAACTCATGACCCCAAGATCAAGAATTGCCCATTGTGCCAACAGAATCAGGCAGAGGACCCCTCATTCTATCTCTTGATCAAGGTGTGAGCGTGCCAGATCGTACAAGACAGTGTCACATGGGACACAACTTTGAGGACATCTACTCAAAATGCAACATCCCAGAGTCTGACATCTGTCTTCTTTGATGTGGAGCACAACATCTCTTTGCATTAGATTTAATTATTGATATACTGGCTTTAAATCTGTCCTATTAATATTGGCATTCTCTGTGTCTTGTCCATCTGCCTCATTCCCTCATTACTTGAGGTCTTTGAGCCAATTAATCCATTTTCCACGAATGCATATTTTCATTTCCACCTTCATTTTTTAAGAGTTAAGATTTTTATGCCATTTTAGGTTTCCAGCTAAAACTGAATGGGAGCTACAGATAATTCCCATAGACCTGCTGCCCATACCCCATGCCCATGTGCACAGCCTTCCTATTATCAACGTCCCCACCAGAGTGGGACACTTGCTATGAGGATGAACCTATAGGGACACATCGTAGTCATGCAGAGTAAATACGTAAGGTAAGGTTTGCTCTTGATGAGCATTCTGTGGGTTTAGAAAAAGGCACAGTGACAAGTCCCCATCTTTACAGTCTGATGCCCAGGATTCTTGCTGCCCTGTAGGTCCCTTGTGTTTTGCCCATTCATCCCTCTCTCCCCACTAACCTCTGGTGACCGCTGATCTGTCTATGGTCTCCATGGCTTTGCCTTCACCGTGTCACAGAGATGGACTTCTGTAGGATGCTGCCATTCAGACTTTTTTTTTTTTTTTTTTTTTCCCAGTTACTAACATGCATTGAAATTCCTGCCATGTCTTCTGATGGATGGACAGGTCATTCTTAGAACTGAGTACTAGTCCCATGGGCGGGGAAAAGAAAAGGTGTTTTGGGGTATAAGGGATATATGGTCTCTCCTGAAACTATAGACTCAATTTGGCTACTGTATCACAAAGTAGGGATAGATATTAATAAACAAAAGGGGTCAAGCTTGCTGTCATGTGATTTTATTTACAAAGACAGTTGATAGGATAGATTTGGTCCAAGAGATGATGTAGCATGCCAACCTCTGGCTTCGAATATTTCCCTCATCCTTAGTTGTTTTTGTTTGTTTGTTTGTTTGTTTGTTTTTGTTTGTTTTGGGAGGGGGGTGACTTTACTATCTGAAAATGTCTGGCTGTGACTATTATCTCCAAGTAAAGTACAATAAAGAAAAAAATATTTGCCTTCACAAATTCAACAAAGATGAGTATGATGTCTATATATATTCCATAAATGACGGCTGTAAATCTGCTGTGTTTCATCATTGTTGTTATAACCCAAATCACCTCCACACTTAGACCCCTAAACTACTTTCAGAACTTTCAACCATGTTCTGTATCTTTAGATTTTATATCTGACATGGGTAGAGCTCAGCCTCCTCCTGGAAAAGATACACACATTTGCCTTTTGATAAGGCCATAGAAACATTCTCTAGAATAGAAGCTAGCGTTCAAAAAGCTGTCCTTCAGGATGTAACTCAGACGGATGCCACGGAAAGTCCCAAAAAGCAGATGAGTTTGGGATTTATGCGGTTCAGTTACTCTAGGCTGGAAAGCTCTGTTATGGACATCCAGGTGACACAAGGCTCTTTTGGGTTTATGACTAGACACACTTCCCCCATTTATAGGATCCAGTGTTCTGGCTTTATTTCCTAATTGGAATAATAGTTTCTGTTTCTATATCAGCAGTTAGAAAGAAGGCAAGCGCCCCTCACGCATTTTGCAAGTGGCAGTGTTTGAGGGCTACTCTCTAAGTGATTGGGATACTAATGCAACGGGACACACTTTTGTAAAATATTCATGCAACGGGGCACCTGGGGGGCTCAGTCAGTTAAGTGTCTACCTTGGGCTCAGGTCATGAGCTCAGGGTCCTGGTGATGGAGCCCTATGTTGGGCTCCAGCTCAGGGAGTCCGTTTCTCCCTCTTCTTCTGCCCCTCTCCCCACTCTTGTTCTCTCTCTCTCTCTCAAATAAAATCTTTAAAATAAGCAAAATAAGATATCTCTGCAATATTTGCCTGCTGAGGGGACTAGACCACACAAAAGGCTACCGTTAAATGCAGCTAGACCACACATGTTCATTTTGGGGTTTTGGGGTTTGACAAACCACAAAGCTGTGCTTATCAGTCCCACCCTGCCCTATGACTTGTAAAATTCATTTGCAAAACAATGGACTCTCAGGGGTTATTTGTAGCAGAGAATTCGTTGCTGAGGTAATGTGTAAAGCCAAGGAGAACACAATCCTATCCAACACAAGCCCTCAGTGTAAATTTATGTATAGGCTGTGGGTGTCCAGAGCTACAGGTAATACGGTCTTGGGGTGACGTATGGTTAGATCATTACTATGGGATGATCTAGTAGGGAACTTTACACTTATCCAGATGTTTCCCCATGCAAGGCTGCATTAGGCATACAATCCAATCTGGTTTTAAAACAACATTTAGGGTTTTTCATCAATGATTTATCACGTTCTACTGGGGGCATCAAAACACAGATATGAAGCTTTCCATAAACCGCGATTCCTAAAAACCATCAAGGGGCCATAAATACAGCCCTACATATTGCCACCCCGTTTTCACTGTAGATACAGACCATATCACCCAATTATCCCCCATCTAGCACTCAGAGACCTTTTATGGGAGAATATTCTTTTGTGTGCCTCCCTGGCTCTCCACTGTGATTTGACCACCGTAAAAAGGGACAAGCCCTTCAGAAGGTATTGTTAGGAAGGCCCCCTAGACCCCTGAGCTCTCTGAGGACCCAGATTGCCAAAGAAACTCACTCCGGGTCAAGCTGGGGACAGCATGCGGCAAAGATAAAGAAATGTTCAACTATGTGTGACGGAAATTATGCCACTGTTATAAGAAACTTAATGTTCATAAAAATATCACTGCATTTAAAACATGAGATAGACACTATTTTTCTCAATTTTATAGCCAGCCCCAAGTTAGCACATTGGTACCTCAAAAATACAGCTCAGTTGAAAGGTTTGTTTACAGGTAGACGAATGATGCCTCATAAATGTTTATTGTAATTATAGGATTCTAATCATGTAGTATTTATATGCCCAATATTATATGCATAATAGATAATATTGAATATTATATATCAGTCGTGTCATTGTTGTCTAAATAGAGTATGTGTGTTTATTTTACATAGATGATATGGATTTATATAGACTATTCTCCTAGAAAAGCATTTAATTTTTTTTAACAACCCCAAGATCAAAGTTGCATGCTTCCGTGACTGAACCAGCCAGGTAACCCAAAATCCTTTGATTAAAACTCTAAATCTGGGACACCTGGGTGGTTCAGTCCTTAAGCATGTGCCTTTGGCTCAGGTCATGATCCCGGGGTCCTGGAATTGAGCCCTGCATCGGGCTCCCTGCTCAGCTGAAAACCTGCTTCTCCCACTGACCCTGCTGTATCTCTTGCTATATCTCTCTGTCAATATAAACAAGTAAAATCTTAAAAAAAAAAAAAAAAAAAACTAATAGCCAGGGAAGTCTCGATAAATTTGATTAAAACAGTAGTCTTTATAGCAAAATATGCATAAAGCAAGATGGGGACACTCTAGGAAAATATTTGCCAATTACATCACAAAGGGCTAATTTCCAAATATATAAAAATTTGCTAGAAATGTGTATGTATGTATAAAAATATGGAGATGTACCCTAAAAGAAGGATAATGAAAATTACCCGAGAGTTGATAAAAGTGAAATAGACATTATTAGTAGTCATATAAAATATTCACAACCCATTAATAGAAAGAGACATTAAGAATTATAAGCTCAGGGGCGCCTGGTGGCTCAGTGGGTTAAAGCCTCTGCCTTCAGGTCAGGTCGTGATCTCAAGGTCCTGGGATCAAGCCCCGCATCAGGATCTCTGCTCAGCAGAGAGCCTGCTTCCCCCTCTTTCTCCCTGCCTCTCTGCCTACTTGTGATCTATCTCTCTGTCAAATAAATAAATTAAAAAAAACTTCAATAATTAAAATCCCATTAAAGTCATTTTTTTTACCTATCAGTTTTGGATGCATTGTGAAATCTGACTTACGCTTTTATTCACAAGTCCGAAATGTCCTCACACTTTTCCAGAGGGACCTCGACCCGCTACCATTGAATTCCTACAAGGGAGGATTTGTAAATATCTCCGATTCTTATAAATGCTTCTACAATTGACCCAGAAGTCCCTGTGCTAGGAATTTATCCTGCATACACATCCACACTTCTACAAAAAAATATGCATAGGGTAATTTACTGCTGTATTTTGTATATGGAATCAGATTCTCCCCATATGTATGAAGGAAATCTAGGCTACCCCCCACACACCCAAAGCCATATTTAGGAACTGTCTGTGTAGCTCTGCCACAAGATGGTCAGGACATATTCAGTAAAACAAATTTTAAACACTGAAGAAAATAAGTCAAGGAAAGAAGAGGGTGCTACGACATCTTTTGTGCAAAGACACGTGGAACGTGGACCCCTGAGTGTTTAGTTCCTGATGTCTGCATGCTGGAATTTGGGGCCTGGCAAGACAGGAATGTGAATGTTGCTCTGTGCTCTGTGTTGAGTGGGGGTTGAAGGGGATCCCATGGCATCCTCTTGAGGGGATAAGTGAGGACAGTTGAGTAAAGGGAACAAAACCGGTAAAAATTTGCAGAATCAGTAATAGCAAGAAAATGCAGAAACCAGAAAGGGCAGAGTCAAAAACGGCCATAAAAATAGGCTGCAGAGAGGAGCCCTCGCTGGTGCACGGGGTCCAGAAGAGCTCTGGGAACACAGGCTGCTGCACGGTCATGCTCTCCCCAACCCTCCGACCTCCACTGGCCAAACCCAATCAGAAGCCAGAGGGCAGAGAAGCCCTCTGAGCTGGGGCATGGGGTCAGGCAGAAGGATGAAGTAATCATCTCGGGGGCAGAGCACAAAGGGTGGCAGGTTTGGGTCCAGGATATGGGAGGCAGCATGGGACAGAGAGTCAGGGATCAGAGTTGACCCTGTCCTCTGTTTCAGTATCATATCACATAGGGAAGCAGGTCACTGTGGTCCACTCAAACACCATTGACAATGCCCCAAATCATCGCTTCTTATTAGGCAGCTCACAGGACCAACCTTCTTTCATCCAGTGTTTGTGGAGAGAATTCCCCTCTGAAAACAGGACTGACCCATTAAGAGGGTGGGCAGCCCATGCTGTCTTCCAGACACATTTGCCATCTTGTCTACGGGGGACGCTGCCCTCAACCAATCACACTGGCAACCCCTTATTGTTTCTGTAACTGGCTGTGTTCCTTTCCATAGATTCTTACTCAAGGTGCAGTATTAAGACTATTATTCTGTTTATCAGCACCAAATGTAGGCTCAAGTTACATTTGTGTATATATTTTTGGAAATAAAACATCCATTTGATGTTTTCATTAACTTCAAGAGGTAATTATTAACCCCCTACTACGTACTCAGCTGTTTGGAAGGCTAGAATCACAAAATTGAATAATATTTTTAAAATTAGTTTCAGGGGTAGAATTCAACACCCAGGGCTTATCCCATCCCATGCCGTCCTTTGTGCCTATCCCGTGGTCACCCCTTCCCCCTACCCCCCTCCGCTCCAGCAACCCTGTTTCTTTCCTAGAGTTAAAAGTCTCTTATGGTTTGTCTCCCTCTCAATTTCCACCTTATTTCATAAAATTACATTTGTATGTTATTATTTACTGCTGATACCGTGGCTGCTATGCCTCTCGTGCTTTTCCGTTAAGCTTGTAACAGCCAGCCCCCAGCATTAACAATTCTCTTGATCACGAATAAATCTCTTGAAGGGTGCTCGGATTTGGGCAACACTGTATTTTGTTGCTTCGATCATGATGCTGAAACGTCACCAGTAAATAAATACTAGAGAAAAATTTCTTGAATGTAAAAAATAGTAACTTTTCTGGCTTTAATCTTATGCACTCGGCTAACGTGTATATAAATATACACGAGGCATTTTTTTTTTTCAAAAAGGCACTTAATAAAAGAAGAGGTTTAGAATCAATGATCAATTTCCAAGATTTATCATAGCTCGATACATATTTTACTCGGGGCCACGGGAGAGTTCAGAACCTGGAATATGTATGGGGAGCTCCATTCACTAGGCAAGAGGAGGGCAGAACATAATTTGGGATGATAGTAGCTCAATGGTCATTTACAGGAAATGGCAACTTAATGAATAGAAAAGGGAGCAAGATAAATGCCTATGTTCTGCCACAAACACCATTATTCAATAGTCATAAAAATGTGTTTTTGAAAGCATGATCAAAAATACCTCTTTTCCTCCACACGTCGGGTGGATAATATTGTAAAGACATAACTACAAAATGGACCCATTTATGATGTAGAGTCCCAGATCAATTTTTTTGCCAGTGTTTTATTTCCCTTTGTGAGACTCCCCCCCCCCCATTATTCAATTTTGAGACACGGCTAGGTCTAAATGTTCCCACATAATATACAATCGCATCTACAAATTGCCTTTCCCTCTTTTATGGGCATGCCTCGGAAATTAGAAGCATTGAATCTCACCTGAGATATTTATACAGAATTGTTCAAAAGGAAAAAGTAAAATGATGCTTCCCAAAGATGATGTTGTTTCCTTACCCAAATTTATTTGAACACAATGGGCTACATGTCCACAGTTAACGGTTCACTTTTTGCCGTATTTAAAGAAAAAATCAAATAAATGTAGCTCAGGGAAGTATAGGTATTTAAGCAGTTATAAAAAGACAAAATAGGGAAGGCTACACATTCATGCATTACAGACAGTCTTTGCTAAGTGTATTATATGATAAATCATGTCGTGAATTCATCTATCTTTCCAGCATGAATGAACATTTCTCTAATGTATTGAATCACCAAAGAGTAGGAAAAACCCATTGGCTTAATTCCAGAGTTTGGTGGTGTTGTCGGATCGCACCCCACCGCCCTCCTCAAGTTACAACAGTGCATTTGTCTTACAAAATATGTGTATTTTGATGTAGCTGTATTTACCGATCTACACTTTTATAGAAGGTATTGCAGTCTTTGGCTTAAGACGTTATTTTCTACAGTGATGTCAAGATATTTTCCAATGTCTTCTTTCTTTTTTTTACAGATTTTATTTGAGACAGAAAGCACAAGTGGGGGGAGAGGGCAGAGAGAGAAGCAGACTCCCCACTGAGCAGGGAGCCCAAATGCAGGCTGATTTCGGGACCCTGAGGTCAGGACCTGAGCCAAAGTCAGATGTTTAACCCAAGTGAGCCCTCCAGGAGCCCACCATGTTGTCATCTGAAAGTCTGAAGTCTCTGCTTTCCACATTGAAGTTTTACGTTCATCTGGAATTTAATTAATTAGTGCACCACAGAGATTTCTCTTCTATATGTTTCTTCCATATCATCATCTATAGTGATGGTACTTCTCGACCTCCCTGTATCCACGCTCTTCTTCCCCACAGATCTTTGAGGTGTTCAGACTGATGCATGTTCACAGGTGCTTACGTTTTTCTCCCCAAATGTCTTTGCAGCTGGAAGTAGCTATGGTTTGCAGTTCTAGAAAATTCTGTATGGGCTCAAGTCAGCCGGGTGGGTTTCCAGAATAAAACCACTCTCCTTTGAACAGAAGGACCTTTCAGATATAGGAGTTTTACCCCCTTTCTTCCTGCGTGTACTGACAACACTGCTTCTTGACTTCAGACTTCTCGGAATTGTAAGTCGAAAATCCCACCTGTTGAGATGATGGAGAAGAAGAGTGTATCCTTTACGCCCCTGAACTTACTATTATTTCAGAAAAGTACAGTGCTATCTGGTGAAGTCACTGATAATGGTATCTTTCAAGTAAAGCTGAAAGCAAAATAAGGGTTACAAGAACAGTTATACGATCATTATTTATTTCGTAGGTGGGACACCTTCTACCGGTTTCTTGGCATGCAAACTTTTTAAGATGAAAACGGTCACATGTCCACATCGAGGCATGACAACTCTTTAAGTTTTGGTGTCCCAGGGAGACATCGTAATGATTAACCCCAATCTTCTTCAAAAATTTTGTTGGGCTTTTCTTTGCCCATTATATTTCTAGATATATATTTAGGAACAATTTGTGAAGTCAAGAAAATATATATAATTAAGATAAGTTAGAATTTGAAATCAACCTGGTGTAGAATTGTCACCTTCTACACAAATTTGAAGAACGGACATATTTGCCTTACTGAGTCTACCACATACCCAATACTGATAATCTCAGTTTGTTTAGGTGTTATCTGATGTTGTTCCTAAACTTTATTTTTAACCTAGAGTTCTTGTTTATTTTTTATTACATGTGTTTCTAAGAATTTATAGATTTCCATCGGGATTGGAATTTTTGAACAAACAATAGTCACACTTGGTATCTGGGGTAAATTAATGCTATTTGCATATGTGCATTGATCTTTTACTGAGAATACTTTAAAATCATTTTGTTGTTTTATTTATGAATGTATCTGTGTAAAAAATGCCTAAGTGGTAACATCTGCCAACATTAACTGTTCCTCTCACTTCCTTGGCAATTTATGCACTGGTAACACTTCTAATTCCATGACGAAAAGAATTGCCACCAAAGGCATACTGTCTTATTACTGATTTATAGGAAAATCCTAATATTTCACTATTAAAGTCAAATTTTCCCATAATATTATGTTAGATTCATTTTATCAAGAAAGTACATTTCTCTTCCTAGTTTTGAAAGCTCACTCTATCACGCCATTTTGGAGTTTACCAGCGAATTCTTGAACGCAAGAAAAGCTACTATCAGACCTTCTGATAAACAGAATGATCAGGCTGGGCAGCAAAAGCCCTTATTAATGCAGATGCATTTAGGAAGATGTATCAGCAGCCTCTACTAGGTCTCCTTTGGTAAATCAACACGGGGTCTGTGTGTTTCTAGAAAGCATTGCTTTGTGGAAAAGAGATTCTAAACTATATGATTATCAGAGTAATGAAGACATTTCAGGACCAAAAGAGAAAATTTTAAAATAACTTATATTCCCCAAGCATGGTGTAGAAAGAACTTGTACATTAAACTTTCGGCTGGCGAGCTCTACCTCATGCAGCAAAGAAACATCTATGCAGAAGGGTTGATTTTCTACGACCTCTTGATTGTGCGTGTCTCTGCCAATGCCCATATACTGGAAATCATTATTACATTTGGTATTAGGCAAGACTTTCCGATTTTCAAATTTTTGTAATTTCGACTGCAAGGTTATTTGACAAATGAGCTATTTAAAATGTTACTACTATTGAAAAAAATTAAAATTTTTGAGTATTTTAAAAAGGTATTCCTAATTTCATTAACTCTTTTTAGAGGAAATGGTATACTTAGTCATTTTTTTTTTTTTTAAGGATTTCCCTCAGGATTGGAATTAATAGATTTAGTCTAACAATATAGGATGCCTAAAAAAATTTGATTTCAACTACACAACAAATAATGTCTTAGTAGGTGTAGGTCTAATGCAACAGTCCATGCATATGTCTACTGAAATGTGTTTGTTGTTCAGGTAAGATATACATTTTATCTTAAACTTTCCAGGACAAGCCACAGGGTTCATCTTGACAAATGTTTATGAATGCATAAAAGTTGTAAATAATTTCTTTACAGGGGAGCCTGGGTGGCTCAGTGGGTTAAGCCTCTGCCTTCAGCTCAGGTCATGGTCTCAGGGTCCTGGGATCGAGCCCCCCATCAGGCTCTCTGCTCAGTGGGGAGACTGCTTCCCTCTCTCTCTGCCTGCCTCTCTGCCTACTTGTGATCTCTGTCTGTCAAATAAACAAATAAAATCTTAAAATAATAATAATAATGTCTTTATATTTAGATTCAGGCTTTTTTAGTCCTATAAGATCAGAGCAGTTCATTGATTACAATAATTAATATAATACATATCTTCTTGATTTTTCTAATCTTTTTCAGGTACACATGTTTCTGAAAGATGCATGATAAAAGCTTTCATGACAATTGCTCAATTTCCAGTTTCTGATTCTATATATATATATATTTTTTCAGTATGGATTCTGACATTGTAAGATAGGATGAGCAAGTTCAGAATTGCTCTCTCTTCCCCTTGAAGTGTTCTCTTAAACTTTGTTTTAAATCATATTTTCTCTCTGGGTTATCCCAATAACACAGCCCTTGCTACATATGTAAGTCTCTTTTTATTTTAATATCCCAGTAAACATATTTTTTTCCTTGATCCAAGTATATACTAACTCCTTTTCATGCGTCTGCTATTTTAAGATTCCTGAAGTTGTCAGAAAGGTATAAATGCTACAGAAAGTCTTCACTAAGAATCAAAAATGTGTGTGGATGTTGCTTGTCAGTGCGTCCCTTGGACACTCTTATTTCAAGTGTCATGTCCACACACATCACCCAGTTTAGGGAAGCTTCTTATATCCATCATACGCCTCACTTTCTTTCTGTGTTGACACTCCTTAGACTCTGACCACCTTGATTCCCATCTTATGAATGCAAACGCCCAGAAAGAGGTTGAATTCATCCAGCTGTAATCAGGAAAACAGCACATGCCAGGTATTTCAAATGGAGGACTGAATGATAGGGGTTTGGCTGCACCAACAGAATCAGGAATCCTGCAGGAACCACAGAGAAGACAAAAGGGCACGGGGGAAGCTCAAGGAGGAGGCGTATGACGTGTGTGCACCTCAGGAAGACGCCATCGACGCCAGGACGACGCTCCATGAGTGATGGAGACCTGCTGAGTCAGGAACCGCTAGCAAGGTCCTGCACATTGGCAGGAATCGATGACTTTTGCTGAGTCTGCAAATGCCAGCTCAGACTCACGCACCAGCTACCGTAAGAGAGCGCCAACATCAACCACGGCTGTGCTCCTTGGACAGCTAGCTTCCACCGAATATCTCTGCCATCCAGAAAGAAATTACAGGGATGCCGGAATTACATTGGGAACTACAGGGATGACAGCTGGCCAGGCATCTGGGAAAGGCAGTTGGTGGACCTCCAGCCCTGGGGACTTCAGAAAGGCTGGTGTAGAACATAGGGACGTGACTAGGTCCCCAAATAACACGGGTTTAACCACAGCTCAGAGAAGGAGATGTTGTATACCCACTTGAAGAAGAAAACACACAGAACAAGGAATCAGGCTCATTCTATCACTGGATAGCCCTTCGCTGTTACACAGAAAATAATCGCTCTTCTCTTTCCCGATCTAAACCAACCCAGGGAAATACCCAATTTTCTTTCTTTTCCTTATTGAACTACACTATAGAACACAATGTTACATTGGTTTCGGGTGTATATCGTAGGGATTTGATAGGTCTACACATTAGGCTGTGCTCACCACAAGGGCAGGTGCCATCTGTCACTACCCACAACACGATGAAAATACCATTGACTATACTCCCTGTGCCGTGCGTTTTCTTCCCATGAAATATTCATTCCATAACTGGAAACTTGTATCTCCCACTGCCCTTCACCCATCTTGCCTATCCTACCCATCCCCTCCCTCCTCACAACCATCAGTTTATTTCTTATATTTGTGGGTGTTTCTTTTCTTTGTTTATTAATTTGTGTTGTTTCTTGACTTCCACATGAGTGAAACAAAATGGTATTTGTCTCTGTCTGTCTGACTTACTTAACACTTTCTAGGTCCATCCACATGACCACAGATGCATGATCTCATCCTTTTTTATGGCCGAGTAGTATTCCACTGTGACGTACCACATCTTCTTTATCCGTTCATACGTCAATGGACACTTGGGCTTCTTCCATATCTTGGCTATTGAAAATAAAGCAATAAATAGAGGGGCACATGTATCTTTGAATGAGTGTTTTCATGTTCTTTGGGAAATACACATTTCCTTACTCATGGTCAACAGGGAGATTCCTGGAATATTCCCCTAAAGTTTCCCATACCCTTCATACGTCTTCCAGGTTTAAGAGGGTAGTAATGATTCTACACTGAAAAGTTAGAAATTTCCAAGAAACACATTGGTCCAAAGTCCAGCAACAGTCTTTGCCACCAAAGCACACACTTTTTCGCTTCTCCGTGTGTGTTCCATTGGTTCCCAGCTTTAGGCATCGAGAGGGGGACAGAATATAAAGGCATAAAGGAAGGATAACTGTCAACTCTTCCTCCTGGGTACTCAAATAATGTGGTTCCTCTATGCCAAAGTGGAGGGACGTTTTCTCAAATGAGGAGTCTTGCTTACAACTGTAGTAATGTTTGAGTTGGAGTTACTCATGGGACTTGAATAAGCAACCATCTCTGAATTTCAGAGGCAATTCTGTGCGATACGCTTGACCACAATTCAAAATGTTTTAGTAACACAACCTGAATTCAGTTATATCTTCATATTAATAGGTTTATAATTTATATTCTGATTTAAAAATAATAGAACAGAAGAACAAATTTATATTCCTAATTGGAAAGGTCATTGCATATTTCAGCACAGATGGAATTGTAATTATTTTTGAAATTATTATAACAACTCATTTTCTCTTCAAAAATCTAATTATTATTATTATTTTTTTTTATCCGAAATAGCATATTGGAGTCACTGTCATACGGGTTACATTTTGCCTTGTTAAGGATGATTTTCACTTGATCCTAAGGATGTTGGAGGCTGGAGTGTTTCTGATTACACATTCATTTTATGTTGATACAAACTTACATTTAGTTTCCAACTTATGCAACTGTGTTTTCATCTTATGTTTTTACCATACGCTACAGTACCTATTTAAGTCAGGAGATATAAAGGTATCTAGTATATATTCCTATTATTATGATATCCTCTTATTTTTTATATATTTTTTCCTTATCTCATTTTTTTTTTCCTTTTGGATATGACTAAAATCTGGTGTCTCTCATTCCAAGTTGTTTGGAAGCAGAAGTCCTTACCCGACGATTTTAATAATGCAAATTGTTTACAGAAATTTATGACAATAAAAATTGGTATTAGGAGCAATGAGTAACAAAGTAATCCTTTGGAACTGACCATCAGAAACATCCTTCATTCTTGACATTTCTTCCTTTTCAAGAGAGAAATCTTGCCCTCAAGATTAGCGAGAGATTTCACCTACACTACAAATATGTCTTCTCCCCAAACTCTCCAAGATCCAAACTCCCCAGGATCCAAAATGCTGTTAGAACTTTGTTCATATTTCTGTTAGTGCAAATACAAGTTCTTTAATTAGTCTTTGCCAACTCAATATATAATGCCAGGATCAGTACGTCATTGATTACATATCAACACAGTCTTTTGTTTACGTACGGTAAATAGAGAATCAACCAATATGAGCTGAACCAACTAAACATCGAAGAAATATAATATGATCAATAGCTAACTTAAAACATAAATTTTGGGGACACCCGGCTGGCCCAGTCGGCAGACCATACAATTCCTGATCTCAGGGCTGTGCGTTCAAGCCCCACATTGGGTATGGAGCCTACTTAAAAAGACCTTTTACTTCCAACTGATTTTCCTGTCAATCGTTTTCTTTTTTTTAAAATTTTAATTTTTATTATTTTATTATTTTTATTTTATTTTTATTGTATTTTAATTTAGAGAAACAGCATGAGTGAGGGAGAAGCGGAGGGAGAGGGAGAGATAATCCTGGAACGGATTTCCTGATGAATCTAGAGCCCAGCTCAGGGCTTGATCCCACAATCCTGAGATCACGGCCTGAGCAGAAATCAAGAGTTGGACACTTACCCAGCGGAGGCACTGAGGTGTCCCTTGATCAATGACTACGAAAAGCCTTAACAAAAACTACTATACATTAAAAGGCTGTGGACATCAATTCTGGGAAGTCCAGAATAATATAATTTATCCCGTCTAGATATAAGATTTGTCCGTTTCCCATCAATAATCCTAGATGCAATCAATCAAAGCTCAAATTATTGGATCAAAATACAAAAGTATCCCACTTACATAATAATCTACATTCATGATTCCAAAATAATCTCACTGGTAATCAAGGAGAGGCAATTGCTATAATTAATTTATAGGGAAAATTAATGATATGATTTATGGCCTTCTGCAAACTTTTATATATATATTTTTTAATTTAATTTTATTTTTTATAAACATATAATATATTTTTATCCCCAGGGGTACAGGTCTGTGAATTGCCAGGTTTACACACTTCACAGAACTCACCATAACACATACCCTCCCCAATGTCCATAACCCCACCCCCCTCTCCCAACTCCCCTCCCCCCATCAACCCTCAGTTTGTTTTGTGAGATTAAGAGTCACTTAGGGTGGCTCACTGGGTTAAAGCCTCTGCCTTCGGCTCAGGTCATGATCCCAGAGTCCTGGGATCGAGCCCCACATCGGGCTCTCTGCTCAGCAGGGAGCCTGCTTCCTCCTTTCTCTGCCTGCCTCTCTGCCTACTTGTGATCTCTGTCTGTCAGATAAATAAATAAAATCTTTAAAAAAAAAAAGAGTCACTTAGGGTTTGTCTCCCTCCCAATCTGATCTTGTTTCATTTACTCTTCTCCTACCCCCTTAAGCCCCCATTGCAAACTTATATTTGAAGCAAATAAATAATTAGCTCCAATTTTTGTCTTCTGAAAATAATAAAAATAATACTTGAAAATATGAGGCAACATGATTCTACCTGCTGCCTAACTCTTAAATAGTACATGTATTGGTTAAATGTAGACCAAGTTTGGGGCGCCTGGGTGGCTCAGTGGGTTAAAGCCTCTGCCTTCGGCTCAGGTCATGATCTCAGGGTCCTGGGATTGAGCCCCGCATCGGGCTCTCTGCTCAGTGGGGAGCCTGCTTCCTCCTCTCTCTCTGACTCTCTGCCTACTCGTGACCTCTGTCTGTCAAATAAATAAAGAAAATGTGGACCAAGCTTTTAGTCATTTCTCATTTTTTCCGACAACAATAAACGTCCCTTGTTGTGATATCCTGTTTCCTATGTGATTTGCGGCATTTAGAATTTAAATAGCCGTTTTGTTCAGTGAGAACAGACTTACAAGGTGATGGGTAGCGATGCTTCGTTTGCTAATGTTATATCCATTCCCAAAGCATGGTAACAGGTTTGTGAAGGGCACGTCTTCTATCATTTCAGCGGGAGATGACTTTAAAAGCCGAGCGGCAAATCCGGGGGTTTGATGGACGGTTGATCTTACTTTGTATGGAATTCATAAGGCGCACCTGGCTAATGCAACACTAGAGTAGAGAGGGGTGAGCAGATCTGTAAATCACTGGGTCCTTATGCGAGATTACACGTTGCAAACTGCAAATTACGCTCGCTTCAGCTTTTAGTAAAAAAAAAAAAAATAAAAAAAAATGCTGTTAACTCCTGGCAGGGGGTTATTTCCTTTTGCAGTCATCTTGGAGTAGGTGCCAGATTTCTCCTGACAATGTCCAATTTTCAGGGAATTTACGGCTGTGCCTTTGACATCCTCTCCAGTTCATTAAACAGTCTTGTGGTGTGTGATTTCCCTCATTCTGGTGGCTCTACTATTCAGATCCTATTAGGAAGGAACAGGACACTGTGTTTAAAAAACCCTCAAACACAGTCATCAGTATCTGAATGGAGGTTTGTGCTATCTCAACCCTCTGCTTCACGAGTGAGTACTTTAATCTTCACTGACTATCATACAGAAGCTGCAACAGGCTCCTTTCACTTACAACCATAGGTTTGGGTTTTCTATCAATATTTGGATATGCCTATAGAGCGAAAATATAGATCAGGCGTGCACTCCCTTTGTGAAACCGATGTTGATATGTTAAGATGAACTACTGGATTGGTAAATATATTTATGATAGTTTCCATAAAACATCTCATGGTGTGGGTCTAAGAATTGTGATTTTAAAAATATTCATGCAAAAAAAATTCATGCAACTGTAACAAAGGCTGTATCTGTTGAAGGAAAATGGTTTATTTTGTGCATGTGCATAAGGATTCCGTGGGGTTCTTTCACTGGCTTTGAACAAAAGCCAATCTTGAAATAAATGAATGGTTGCCCTTCAGTACTGATATGACCAACGGTATGTCCTAAACAGATAAAATAATGGGTAGGCAATGAAAAGAATGGTCTGTCTCAAACCCACCATTTTCAAGAAGAGCTTGGGAAGGAAGGAAGTTAGGATAGATACCACAGGGGAAAATGCTCAGACTTAGTGTATTATTGGCAAGAACAATTATCTGTGTTTTTGTTAGAAGTGTGAAGAAAGAGGCAGTGCCATTAAAGAAAATGGAAAGGCATAATTCCAGTTATAAACCATTCAGTTCAGGGAAAAAAAAAATTGGTCTTATAAAAAAAAAAAGAGATAGGATCCACATAAAATCAAAAACAAAAGAGAAGTAACAATCGGCACCATAGAAATACAGAGGAATGTACAAGAACACTACAAAAAACATGCATGGCAAAAGTTAGACAACCGAGAAAAAAAATGAGTAAATTTCTGGAAACATGGTCTTCCAAAACTGAATCAGGTAGAAACAGAAAATCTGAACAGATGAATTACAGTAACAAAATTGAATTTAAAAACTCCCAAAAAGGGGCACCTGGGTGGCTCAGTCAGTTAAGGGTCTGACTCTTAGTTTTGGCTCAGGTCATGATTTCTCAGGGTGGTGGGACTGAGCCCCCTGTCAGGCTCTTGGGTTTAGCAGAGAGTCTACTTGGGATTTTTGCTCCCTCTCCATCGCCCCCCCCCAAAAGAAAACCCAAACAAAAAACTCCCAATCTCCGTCTCCCTCCACTCCCCAAAAAACTCCCAGCAGACAAAAGTCCAGGGTGAGATGCCTTAATAGGTGAATTCTATCAAATGTGTAAAGAAGAGTTAATACCTATTCTCCTCAAATTATTACCAAAATAGAAGAGGAAGGAAAGCTTCCAAATTTATTCTACAAAGCCAGCATTACCCTGATACCCAAACCAGATAAAGACATTTACTTAAACCATTTGTGGCATTATGGAGAGCTTTTCTTTCTTTTTATTTCTCTCTTTGAAATTGCTGTGATGACACGGCTGTCTTCCATACGTGAATACGTATACACTTAAAATGCTTACTCCTCTCTAAAAAGGTAGCAGCAAAGGTGTTAATTCACTCATGATTGTGATTCTTCTGCAACAGGTTCAGGACAGCATTCTGGAGGAAAATTCCTTAAAGTTCAAGTATTAAGGTAATAGAATGAGCATTTTTTTTCCCCCATTGCTCAAAAAGTGATGCGGAATTCTCCTTGAATTCTTCTTGAATTCACCAAGCTGCCCAACTGAGAGGTCTCTAGATGGACCCTAGCATGTGTCACATGAGAAAACCAGCTTTCGGATCCATTCACAACGCAAAGAAATGCAACTGGGTGAAATTCCCATTTGCTCTTCTTCATCCTGGGGAATGGAAGAGGGGGAGAGTGGCAGGAGAGCAGAGTTCAGGATCTGCACCTCTCAGATGGAGATCTCACTGGTCCTGGAGCAGGAGAACGAACGTTATACTCAGGTTCATTCCCTAAGGATGCTACTCCAAAGCACTATGATTGGAGGGGATGAAAGCAACAGAGGTATTTTCTGTTGCATTTCTGGAGACCAGAAGTCTCAAATTGAGATGTTAGTATGGTTGGTTTCTCCAAGAGGAGATGAGGGAGAAAGTGTCTCATGTCTCTCTCTCTCTGCTCATGGTGGTTGCTGAAAATATTTATTTTCATTGGCTTGTAGATACATCACCACCATGTCTGTCTCCAGCTTCACAGGGCTCTCTTCCTTCTATGTGTGTCTGTATGCTCGTCTCTCTTCTTATAAGGACTCCAAGCACTCAGTGAAGGCTCACCCAATCTATTATGAGCTCATGCTTGATGGCATATGCCTGACCCTATGTCAAAATAAGACCACATTCACAGTTTAGGGGGGTTAAGTGTTCAATGTGTCTTTTTAAGGAACAACTCAACCCACAGAACATAATGGAAGAGTAAATTGGGTTCAGACTCAACTCGATAATCATTAAATGAGCCAGGAAGCAATGGGATTGGACAGACAAGCCTTTATGGGATGGAATGAATTATTAGTCAATGTGATCCAACTGGAGATGGAATTGGAGAAAAACAAAACAAACAAACAAAACGATCCATCTTTGTACCTGGGTCTCTTCAAAGAACTGGTCAATCTACTGATTTCTGGAAGTTAAGTTCATTTAAAAATTATTTCCTTTCTAGTTTCAGATAGGAGGAGTTCCTGAAGCTTGATGATTTTGACTGGTGAGTATAATCAAATATCATGTATGTAAAGAGAGAGCCCCTTTCCCATTATACCACGGTAGAAACCAGTGAAATTTGGGACATTTCCCCTATAGCCGAGGCTTCTGGGCTGAGAGGGACTAAGGGATAAGGACAGATAATCTTCTCAGGTTTCCACATCTTTTATGTACCCTACTACACTCCTGCTAGTCTTGCATAACTTACGATAGAGTTGCTGCACAATTCGGTGTTCTTGAATGATATTTTGATTTGACAAATTAGCACAAACATTTCACTTTTCCGCACATGCACGAGAACCCAAGATTGAATGTTATTTCCATTTGACTAATTAGCACAAACACTTCACGTTTCTGCACATGCATGAGAACCTAACTAAAATTTAATGGCAGGAAATCGAAATGCATGAAGGCACTCCTCAGTCAGAACTGTTCCGTTAATTCTGAAATCTCTACACGTGTAAAAATATACATATACTAGCATTCCAAATTTACTTTTTAGAGTTGCCATGCAAGCGGTTGTTAACACAAACACATTTTTTCTTTCTTTTTCCCCTCAGGTTTTCAACTGGACCAGGTGGAACCATTTATTCATTTTTTAAATGTGTGTGGATGGGCACACTTGTGTCTCCAATTGCCTTTGGGTAGCTTCGTGCAAAGCACGCATATTGGAAGGAGATACTGTCATCTGATGGATTCGCTTGAGCAAAACTAGAAATGCCATCCTTCCAACAATGACTACCCATTTCCAAAGGGGGCAAAAATTGGAGAAGGATCTCCAAAGTGTACATCTTTGATGGAAGGATAACTTTGAGCTGAAGGCAACTGTCCCTGAGCTTCTGCTGATTGCCTAAAAAGTAAGGCATAGATTTGCAAAGGTGCTGTCCACCCCCAACCATTTCTACCTGGAGGAGCAAGGGTGAATCCCTGAAGAGGACTTTAGAGCCCATTGGCCAGAAATGGCACCAAGAGAAACCACATGAGCATCACTAACTAGACCTTGTGTACCATTTGTCTCTCTTCCCATAATCTGCCACCCTTGGAAGCCCCAATCTGCTTACTGTGCTCTGCCATGTCTACACAGGCTTATGGTTCTTTGTCAAAGGTTCTATGTAACATGTCCAGCTTCCCCTCCAATTGGGTGCATTCCCAATTTAACTGAGTTGAAAGATTTTTAAATAATATTAAATTAAATTTTAAAGATATTCCCAAGATAATTTTACAGAGAATATCTACAAATGGTTGTACACAGACATTTTTTAAAAAAACACTCATTGTTTTTAAAAAAGATTTTATGTATTTGACAGAGAGAGCAAAGCGGGGGGAGCAGCAGGCAGATGTGGAGGAAGAAGCAGGCTTCCTGGGATGTGGGGCTCAATTTCAGGACTCCAAGGTCATGACCTGAGCCTAAGGCAGATGCCTAACTGACTGAGCCATCCAGTTGCCCCTGAAAACATTCACTTTTAAGTAACTTAGTACCTCAGTATAATAGAAATAAGTGAAAACCCTATCACTTAATTATAAAATGTATGGATATTTATTTTATCTTGCATTATGTGATTATCAAATGAATGCTTTTTAAAGAACATTTTTTTATTTTTTATTTTATTTTTTAAAAAATATTTTATTTATTTATTTGACAGAGAGAGATCACAAGTAGGCAGAGAGGCAGGCAGAGAGAGAGGGGGAAGCAGGCTCCCTGCCGAGCAGAGAGCCCAATGCTGGGCTCAATCCCAGGACCCTGGGATCATGACCTGAGCCAAAGGCAGAGGCTTTAACCCACTGGGCCACCCAGGCACCCCAAGAACATTTTTTGAAAAATATTTTTATCTATTTACTTGAGAGAGAGAGAGCATGAGAGGGGAGAGTGTCAGACGGGGAAGCAGGCTCCCCACTGAGCAGGGAGCCTGATGAGGGACTTGATCCCAGGACTCCAGGATCATGACCTGAGCTGAAGGCAGTCGCCTAACCAACTGAGCCACCCGGGTTACCTCTTTAAAGAACATTTTAATTTGTAGCATCATAGATCTGACAAGGAACTTCAAAATTTGGTTGCTGGTCCTACGCAGAAATTGTTCAAAGCAACTGAAACTAATAAAAATGCACATTATTTATTTGGGGCTTTCCTGAACCATTCATTTCCTGATAGTCTTTCTCTTTCTCCTTCTTTTCCTTCTGCTCCTCCTCCTCCTTCTTCTATTATTATTATTATTAATATTATTATTGTTATTATTATTTTTATACCATTATTTAGCTGTAAGAGTCCTGGTAAAAGGCTCTATATATGCACTATGAGAAGATACAACGTAAAAGGGCAAATTTATGTTTCTTCCCTTAGAATCACGAAGTTCCTTTCTTCATGTTCAAATGAAAGACAAGGACATCTGCAATTCAGAGCATGAATCAGTTAAAAAAAACATTCACTGGAATTACATGGACTGTTGTCATTCATCATGTCAATGGTTGGGTGGATGGAAAACCCTTTGACCACTTTCATTACTCAAATTCTCGAGAGAAAAAAGCCTGTCCTGAAGAGTGACGGAATGACCTGTGTTGATTACATTCTGGTTTACAACAACCAATTAAACAAAGCCATCATGGTGGCAGACTGTGTTGGTGCAGACTGACCTCATTTGATACCTCGTCAGTGAGACAAACCAACCCCATTCCCAGGACGCATTTACACTGGACAGAGGAACATGAAAGCAGCCCTTGAAGAAATGGTCTGTTTAACCAACCAAAGCGAAAATACTCCACAAAAACCAGCAGTAGGCATTACTGAATTTTGCGCAGATGACACACAAAATGAGGGTCAGTCCATCAATCTCTAAGATGATGTTTCCTGTCTTTGCTCTGACCATTGTTTTCCACACATAGACAACTTAAAAAAAAAAAGAAAAGATATAAAATCTAACTACTGTGTGTCCAAAGGAATTAATGTCATGATCTTCAGCGATCTGAACTATTATCTGTTGACTGTCTCTGCATGAGTGAGCGAAGGAAAGCAAGAAAATAAATAAAACACCTGCAAGCAATAAGGCAGTCATTACTGTCACATGAGCAGCAAACATCTTAAACGGGAAACGTTAAAACTAATTTTAATTAAAAGAACAGAGTAGAAGAAGATGCCTGCTCTCAGCACTATTATTTGACACGCCCTTTGAGATTTTAGCAAATAGAGTAAAACAAGAAGAAACCCATGGTGTGAACATTGTCAAGGAGAAGATAGAGTTATTTTTTATTTCCTGGTGACATGATCATCTACTCAGAAAATTCTGAGTGACTCCATAAATAAAGTAAATCCTCGAATTGATATCAGATGTAGGAAAACTAACTGGATACAAATAATCCTCTTTAAGAAATCATATATTTCTAGCCCCACAATTCAAGTGAGAACTGAAAGATAGTCATGACTTACCACAAGAAAACAACAAGACTTACTAAGAGGAATGAATAGGATTATGCAAAAAGATAATTTTTGATGGAAAAAGTCAAGTTGAAAGTGGTGCGTGTGAATGACTCTATCCAGTTGCAATCTATGGGAAATCCCAACTACATGGGATTAAATGATCATAAAATGCATTGGAACAGTAAATGTATACAGAAGACAAAATGTGGAAGGAGAAAAATTGACAATGTTATGTGGGACAGAAGGTATACCAGTTATGAAGACAGACATCATGGTCACCATACAGAGATCAACCCAGGATGTAGAGAGATGTTTTCATGGACTGCAGGTTGGAAATAAGATATCAGTGTGGAACCCTTTCATCCTTTGGATCTTCATGGAAATATATCTGCTTCTCCACATCAGGTCTGCTCCTGTCAGGACACCATACACACCGAGACCCCAGTGGCCACTGCAGGGAGCGTGGTGGTCATAAGGTCACAGTTGATCTTGCTGTGGATGAGATGCCCATATCTAGCACATCTGAGGTGCTCCAAGGGCACCGCCTGACTGTTGTCTGCCTTCAGATTTAGGCTAAGTGTTCTGCTACAGCTAAAAACCCATGCAAGCTCCAGCTGTGGACCCCTGTTGTCCTTAGCCTCCAAGACACTGGGCATTATTATGGCTTTCAAATGACTCCTCTTACTGGAAGAACAAGTTGTATAAGAAAGAGGAATACATCTGTTCTATTCACTTTGGATTCCCAGTGGCTGGGACAAAGATAGCGTGCTTTTGTTTTCTGAGTTTAAAAGATAAAAAGATGCACTCGTCACAAGATAATGTCTATAATGGTTGAAGCTTCAGATATGTCTATGGACTTTTGTCCTCTTTGGCCTCCCAGCCTAAACCTTCTGCTTGCTTTATGGACTTCCCCAGTCCATATGATTTCAGATAGAATTCCAGTTCAGATTTCCCCAGTTCAGATGATTTCAGATAGAATCCAGCCAACATTCTAGACTCCCTTGGACACCACCTGCAGAGAAGGTGACAACGGCTGATAATGCGTGGACATCCCAAGTGGCTTGAGAAGTAAGCAACTTGGTGGCAGGGAAATTGGGCTCCGGCTCTTCCTGGGAAGGCATTCAGTTTTCCCAATGTGTCAGAGTACCCTTGTGGTGTTCAGTGACAAGGGTACAGCCCATTGTTGGTGCTGTAGAAGTTCCCACTGGCTGGTTGGATTTTGTTCCAACTGCATGAGCCTTCAAAACCAGGCTCCCTGGAGAGTCTTTGGGCTTTCTAACAAGAAAATCCTCTGCCTAAGCCAGTTGCTGTGAATTCTACTCACGACACCAAAAGAGGGCAGCATGTACTTGCATGGGTGCCGTAAGAAAGTGTGGCAGATGGAGCGACTTAAACCGCAATTTACTTTCTTACACTTCTGGGGACAGAAGTCAGAGAGGAGAGTGTGCCCTCAGGGCCATGCTCTTTCTCAAGACTCTGGCAGAGGATCTGTGCAGGTCTCTCTCCTACCTTCTGGTAGTTCCTTATTTTAAAGTGGCATATTCCCAATCTTCATGTGTTCCTCTTCTGTGCGTGTTTCTTGGTCCAAATTTCCTCTCTAAGAGGGACGCTGGTCATTCTGGATTAAGGCTCCCCTCTATTGCAGGTGATTTCATCTTCCCTTAGATACCTATACCTGCAATGACTCTATCTCCAAGTAAGGTCCCATCCTGAGTGACTAAGGGTGGGCACTTCAATACATGCATTTGGGAGGGACAAAATTCAACAGGTACAATGAACAATGGATGCAAGTATCATGAAGGCATGTGATGATTGGTGTGGAGAAGACAGTTTCTAGAAGTACCAGAGCCTCCAGCCATCCCTCTAGTCTTAGATAATGAGGTCTGCCTTCTTTATGCAGGACTGTCCACTGGCTTTCAGTTCCACAATGGTCTAAGTGTCCACTCTTACCATGAGCAATGCATACTCTCCGATGTGTGATAGTTAGAGACACAAACCTGACATGACAGGACCTACACAGTGTTCTCCCAGCACAAGATTCTTCTAAAGAAACCTGCTATCACAGGACCGTTGTGAAGACATCCAAAAGGCCGTAAATCCATGAATTCATAAAGTGGATTTTCAAGAGTGTTCTCTAAAGATGATTTCCCTAGGCGAAATTATGACACTCAGGGTCTATTTTCCTTGACTCTTTGTGGTTTGTAGAATGGCATCATGCAGATTGGGATATTCATAGAGTGGTTGAGTAAATGGATTTTGTGATGTCCTAGATTCCGGCTGCATGCACTCCTTTGGATGAAATCTCCAGTTATGGAGCACTCATTGTGTCTTCCAAAAATAATGCATTATTAAATGAGCTACCTAGTTGCCCTCCTAATGAACAAGCAGGGCAGCAAAATGAAGCCCATTTAAAATATATAACCTATGGCTCCAATGACCATTATGAACACGTAGACTTCTCAAATGGTCATGTGCAAATGTGCAACACAAATTAGCTCCGTACTGTAACCGTGGATGTCATCAGTCTTGTCTCCAACGACATCTGTGTTTTCAGAGTAACTAATAGGCTTCATTAGTTTCTGTATAACGAGGGGGCGTAAAGTTGGAACATGACATTTGTTAAAGGTCTCTAAATGAAGCCCAGCAAGAGATAGAAAACCATAGAAATGAAGTGATTATGTGGGGAATCTTTTAATTTTTATAGCCAGGAGCTAAAGGTGGCTATGAACACATTAATGAGGGAAGACGCAAATGGGTCTTTCAGGGTTTCTCAAGCATGAGCTAATAAAAAATTTATAGCAACCTTACACATATGTATATTATTTATATATTTTTTTGGTCTTTTTAAGACCACGTGGCTATGTAGGCATACTGGCTATGGTCTAGGCTGGTTATTACTGAGCAAAGGCTGGATAACCTAAGGGAGACATGGTGCCATTCTAGAAGATTGGCCAGGTGCCCCTATTCTTGTAGAAGATTGGAAGACTGTGATTTTTATTTTATTTGTTTGTTTTTTAATAGAATGGTCTGATTCCAAGTTTCCAAAGCAGGTTCTTTATTTTTATGAAAATGATATGATCTTTTTCAGTCATCTGCCTAATTTTGGTCACATTATAAGCACTATGGCCATACACTTTTCGAGTTCTATAACTCTGGTCAATCCACAGGTGATTTTTAATACTTTTGGTAATTCTTTGAGGTTATTGACTTTCTTTGACTGCCACATATGCAATATATCTCTAAGCATTTGCATGTACTGCTGAGAAGGAATGTAGTAGCACTACATCTGTGCTCTTCTCACAGCTAGGACATACAGATGGTTATATTCAATAACTAATTATTTGTGCTTAGGATTTTGACAGTATCAAGAAATACATGTTTTTTAATGCCTTCATATTTATAAAAACAAGACATTGTATAAATTATTTCTATGGGGTTATGGACATTGGGGAGGGTATGTGCTATGGTGAGTGCTGTGAAGTGTGTAAGCCTGACGATTCACAAACCTGTACCCCTGGGGCTAAGAATACACTATATGTTTATAAAAAAGTAAAAAATAAAATAAAAATTACTTATAAAAATCAATATAGTTTTTGCCATCAGGTCAAAGTAACCCATAAAAAAACACCATGAAACATGTTTCATATTCAAAATCAATACACATAAAAGTGTGTGGATTGGACAAAGGCAACGACACTTGCTGTGAACATAGCATAGCACAGAGATCTTGATTCACCATGTTCTATACCTGAAACCAATGTAACATTTTGTCAACTATACTCAAAAAAAAAAAAAAAAAAAAAAAGAATCTGCTGATTTAAGTACTTTAGAATGGCTTTCAGGTTGATGCAGTTGTTTTCAGAACTTTAAAATGGTAACAGATGGTAGCTATGCTTACTGTGGTGGGCATTTTGTTATGTATATAACTGTTGATTTAGTATGCTGTACACACAAAACTAATCTAATGTTGTATGTACCTATATTTCAATTAAAAATATATAATAACTGGGGCACCTGGGTGGCTCAGTGTGTTAAAGCCTCTGCCTTCAGCTCAGGTCATGGTCTCAGGGTCCTGGGATCGAGCTGCTCATTGGGCTCTCTGCTCGGCAGGGAGCCTGCTTCCTCCTCCTCTCTCTGTTTGCCTGCCTCTCTGCCTACTTGTGATCTCTGTCTGTCAAATTAAAAACAAAAACAAAAAACAAAACAATAACAACAACAATAATATAAGTAACTGGGAAGTAACTATTTGCGATGGAGAAACTCAAGGCTGGCCCCCATCATTCCCAATCCTGGTGGTCCCACCCATAAGGAATGCTCTCCCCTTGAGCAAGAATGAGACCTCTGACTTGCTCTAACCAGTAGAATATGACAAATATAGTCAGAGCCTGTCCTTGATTAGGTTGCCTTCTACAGCAGTTGTGACGGGATGTGACATATGATAATAATTTTCCTTACATAAGATTTGATCTTGCTGGCAGAATCATGGTGGAATCCCCTGTTTTCCCCTTTCTGTATTGTGAAGAGGGCTCTAGGAAGATTGTGTGGCCACAAGGCGCTGTGTGTGGCCTCTAGGACCCTACAGTGACCTTGATCCAACAGTCAGCAAGGAGCTGGGGCTCTCAGTCCGACACCCACAAGCAAATGAATTCTGATAACCTAAGTGGGCTTAGACCTAGATCTGCCCCACACAAGCTTTCACATGAGAATGCAGCCCCGGCTCATGCTAGGATCATGACCTTGCAGAGAACTCTGCTCTGTGTGCCTGCACTCCTGACCCCTCGAGGCTATGACCTGATACATGGTTGCTGGTTTGAGCTGCCGAATGTGAGATGATATCTAAGGCAAATTAAAAACCCATACTTCTGGTGCATGATGTTCTCATAATTGATACATGGTGTCAGTGGTGTGTGAGGCAATCACATGCCCATGCACATCGCTGACATTTTTAATGAATTTAACACCATTACATTATTTGATCATTTTATACTCTGTTTTTTAAATTTAATTTTATTTTTTTCAGTGTTCCAGAATTCATTGTTTATGCACCACACCCAGTGCCCCATGCAATACGTGCCTCCCTTAATACCCACCACCAGGCGCACCCACCCCTCACCCCCCTCCCCTGCAAAACCCTCAGTTTGTTTCTAATTTCCTTTCCTGGTTTTGGATGGGAGAGGGTTAACACATGTTAATACATGTTTTTGAAGATGGTATCAACAGCACTTTCAGACTCACACTGATGTGTGTACTTATTTATTGACAACACCACACTATTCAAACTGTTAATTATTTTTTTCTGCATGGAAGTTGTTTTTTTATATTTTCTTCAAGTTCACATTTTTGGGGATATAGCTGCATCTTAATATCTTTTCTCATAAATTTTAGAACGGTATGTCGATTTCCACAAAAAATGTATATTTTCTTTGTGATGATACTGAATTTGGTTTAAGAAGATCTATCATTTTTAACAGCATTGAGTTGCTGTATCTACATATACTCAAATTTTCCATTTTTAACAAATTTTAAACAGTATTTATTTTGAGATTTCTCTCCAAAGACCTTGTATATTTTGGGTATAATATTGGCGAATTAAGAAAATACTTTAAACATAAAAGGTGAAAACAGTAAGAAGTGACTAAGTCTACGCTTCATATGAACATTATAAATGAAACTAAAAAATTTCCCAACCACCTAATCCCACTTTCCGGATGTTAACGCATATTCTTCCATTTATATATTTTTTTAAATTTACATTTAGCGATGTAGGTGAAGGGAAACTTGTTTGATTTCACATTTGACATAAAATTTATCATCCTTTCTGTATCCTTGTGTGTGTTTTTGCTATTTAAGTTTTTACCTCAAATATATGCCTCATCCATTTATTCTTATTGGCAGATGTAGACCTAAGGCGGCTCTGTGAATGTGGTTTTTATTCAATTATGGGAATAAAGTATAATTTACTTACCCATTCCTCTATACCTTTAGGTGTCTACTCAGCGAGCTTACAGTGTTTCACTGTTTAAACCCAGAACACAATGAGCAACTTTGCTGTTGGAGAGCAGATGTGAACTTGGAAGTTGAAATTTTGGGTGTAGAATGTGGTATGTTGGTTAAAGGCATGCATGTGCCACTGGCTGGGATGGTTGTAGGTCCCAGAAGAGCATAGCAGGTGCCCTAGGACGGTCAGCTTTTCCAGATGTGCGTGCACACACACACACACACACACCCATACGGTCATGTGACTACGACTTCCCTCTTGGTGAACTAACTACGAATACAGGGATTATCATCCTCCTTTCTAGACTAGATGCCTAAGGAGAAATGGCCAACGCTTTCAATTTCAGGGATATTTTCAGTTATCTGATTTCATTAGTATCCACATCTGCCACCTGTCAAATGTTTTCCTTAATCAAACTAGCCTCTAAGCTCTTTTAGGCTCTATGTTCCAAGTCCTTTTTGTGGCAATGAATAGCACAGTACTTTCCCCCTGAAGTGCCTCATCCCCAGGCCATGCATTATGACATTTTTCTCCATCCTGCTTTTCTCATTACAACAGTGAAAGAGGGGATTAACTCTATTTTTTTTTCCCCTAGTATTACCATGTAGTGCACCGTTTTTATCACCTTATGAGTTATAAATTTTCTCCTGTTTTATAGGTCACTCGTAGAGAAGGGGTCAATCACATATTTCCCCAATAGCAACAGAAATTTGGGAGGTTTTATTTTTAATATGTATCCAGTTCTTTCTCAGGCATCAGACCAGACATGCAACACAATGAATCATTTCGGCATTTCAGAGAAAATTTTCAAAGAAACCAACTGGGAAGCTGCCACATGGTTCAACTGCTCTTATTTTCAGGCTTGGACTTTTGGGAAAAAAAAAAAAAAATCTTTGTGATAAATAGATAGCTCAACAGCCTTTTAAATCATTCATCTCCCTGTCAGGTTTCAAGAAATGCAGGATGTATGAGCAGTCACCATGGTGTCATGGGATATGCTCTCCCCTTTGCACGCGTGTTGGCTGCTTCTCATCTTGGTTGACGGAGCCCACCTCACCATTGTTCACTGTCAGGATCTGCCCACGGCAGCCACCGCACTTGCAGGGGCTGGAGATCATGAGAGAAAACTTATTACTGTTACCTATTGCCACTTTCCACATGAATCCAGTCCCGGGACCTTGAGCATGAAAAGCGACCGGATGGGAATGTTTAAAGACTGTGTTTGAGCTAGTTGTTTTCCTGTTTCCCTGGGGTGTTTAACTGAGATCCCCCCGCCATGAGCATGGCTCCCATGCCACTCCATGGGCAAGAAGATTTGTTCTCGGTGACTCAAGAGCACTAGAACTTGTACCTGACTTTGTTTTTAGAAGAAGACTCCCCAGGGGTGCCTGGGTGAGTCATCAGTCCTTTCAGGATCTGAGTCTTGGTTTTGGCTTAGGTCATGATTTGGCCATCATAGGATCAAGACCCACATGGGGCCTCTGTGCTCAGTGCAAAGTCTGCTTGAGATTCTCTTTTCCTCCTCTCCTCGTTCTCTCTAAAATAAAGTCTTTGCAAAAAAAGAAAGAAAAGGGCTCCCCAGAACTCTTCATGCTGCAGCTAAACAAAACCCCATTCTGCATCTGATCCCTGGGACATTTATTTTGGGATTTATTTAAATTACACCTTTAATTTTTTTTTTACATGTCTTATCTATTAGCGCTCCAAAATGGAATCTGTAATTATCATTTAATGAGATACCAGAGGAAATGAATCCTTTTTCAATAAAACTTCCTATTGTTCCATTTTTCATTAGTTGTATCAAAAACTAAAAAAAATATGTATTTCATAATACAAATTATTGGAGTGAAAGAATATTCTTTTCTTCTTTCAAGAAGGCTCCATCCCAGTGTGGAGCCCAACATGGGGCTGGAGCTTGTGACCCTGAGATCAAGACCTGAGTTGAGATTAAGAGTCAAACCATTAACACACAGCCACCCATGTGCCCTGAAAGAATAATCCTTATTTTATACTTGTTTTATTCTAATGTTGTAGTTGTGCTCTTTTAGAGTATAGCTAATTGTACAAACCAGATCCCTTTGGGGATCTATATAGGAAATGTATATTCTTACTCTACATGTATTATACAGTATATATTTCTAAAAAGAGAGATTTCCATATATTTATAACATAGATGCAGTCACAAATATAAATATAATAAAAATGCACATTTGTGTACATAAATATATATGCATATAATATATACATATGTTTACACAAAGTATATAACATATCCATTATAATATATATACATATGTGCAATGTATACATATACTTTTTATACATGTTGTATATTGCATATAATACATTGTATACACATTGTATACATTGTATACATATTGGACAATGTATATGTCTATAAATATATAAAACTTATTTAAAAATATATTGTATAAAATATATTGTATATGTAGTATATGGACAATGTATGTGTATATAAATATATAAAACATTTTAAAAGATTTTATAAAATATATTGTATACATATTGTATTTACACAAGGTATATATAAATGTATATAAATATACACAGGCCTGTGTATATACCCACATGTGTGCTTAGCAAAAATTGGTGTGTACATATGACTTATGAGAGCTTTTGTTAAATTCATTAGAGGATATTTATTTCTTTTTCAGTAACGGTTTTTGATGGTTCAGATAATTTATCCATCATCAGGGTATCTTACTAAAATACCAGTCCAATTACCAGCTGATTTTTCTTTCACTCTTGTCTTGCTGATTCCTTCCATACTTATTGATCCAGACCCTCTGCAGAAACTGTGAATTCCCAGGACACAACGATCACGTCCCCAACATGTGAACAACTCCTTGCCTTGCCCTACATGTAGTTTCTCCACATGCATGGCTATTGCCCCATCTTCCACATTTCAGCTGAAACAAAGGAAACAAGGGATTGAGATGCAACAGGATTTACCACTGCTGCACACAGATAGACCTCCCCACCATGCGTCGGACATACTAATATGTTTTCTCTCTTTTCCCACTGGATTAGTCAGATGAACGTATCTGCTCATTGACTGTTGTTCATACGCTACTTTTCTGTCTCTCTTACAATAAAGACTTAGAAAGTAACAGTCATATTTTTCTGCAGATGAAATGGAAATTGGCTCTTTTAAAAAATTATAAAGAGAAAAATCCATTTTAAATAAAATTACATTTGATTGCATTGCTACAATGGTAATACTGTCTGCAGCACAATGTACAACAGAACAAGTCAATATAATTCTGAGATAGCTATAAACACTTCAAAGAATGTCCTTCATGCAGTAAAGACGCAGCGTTTTAATAGTGATGCCTTTGTAATTGGAAGAGATGAAACTGGTGCATCTGCATTGAATATTTTTTTTTTGTTGGTGGCGTTTCATGGTAACATTTTAGGGTTCTTCATCTTGACGGAGTACTAGGTTATTTCTTTCAAATCAAAGCCTCTCTAGATAATCCTCTTTCATATCCAAGGATATGATGGATGGTTTTGCTCTTTGATGTCTATGATTGATAAATATCATGATGTTGTTGCTGTTACCCAGAGTTCTCTGCCGAATAAACTTTGAAGGCTAACCCTTTCCTGATCATTACCCCAACCCTGCAGGGGGAGCAGGATCCTGATATTGTTTCCCTTGCTCATTTTTGGAGACGTCCTTTGTACAATGCAGTTTGCATGGATTCTACAAGCAACTCTATGATGTAAGTCTAAAGTTTCTGTCTCAGAAACTCGACATCTCGGTTGCAATCTCGTCATGGTTTTCAGACAGCCGTCCTTATTCCAAATTCCACAGGTTCCAGGAAAGTCCGCTAGTCCCTTGGTTCACATCCATGTTGACAATGGCATTTGCAAGTCTAGGTACCAGGCAGTAGCCCATGCCAACTCCCTGCAGGGGCACTCCCAAACTACCGTCATTTTATGTACCGTATTCCCAAGCCCGTACATTGGCTTAGGACTCCACTCCCTTGAAGTAGTTGGACCAAGTCTTCATCCCTATCCTACGTGGCTGGCATCCTAAAATCCTCAGCACCTAAAAACCGAAGGACCTCAAGAGTCAGAGCTTGCCCTTCTCCCAAGTGCCTCATTGGACACTTGTGGTTTCCTTTCTCCATCTTCCTCCATGACCATGAAGATTTCTGTCTCCCCCCTACTGTGGGATGCATTTAAGGCACCTGGAGAAGTTGTTACATGCACAGGTACGTGGACATCATCCTCTGACATTCTGGTTTAAGCCTGAGGTGACGCTCTGGGGATCAGACTCCAGGTCCTAAATGCAAGTCATCAATAAACCACACTTTGAGAATGCGTGGTCTGCAATACCGCTCACTCCAAAACTCTGAAAACCAGCACTGACCAACACACCTTTAATCTCCACCATATTCCATAATCTCGATAAGTCCCTCACTCTCCGGGAAGTAGGAATCCATTTTTCATAGATAACATTTCTCCATATTATGGATTGTTCCTCATGTTCGTCTTGGCCATTGTTTAAATAAGAGAGTTTTTGGTACCTTCAACTTCTTAGTAAAGTTTATGTATCTTTGAAAGCACCCATCAGGTACGAGGAAAACGATTGTCACCACCCAACACTTGGGTTATGTGCAGAAAACACCTCAGATAGCCCTCCAAGGAAGCACAAATATAATTTCCAAGTATCCACAACACCCCTACCTCAATGGTACCCCACTGCTGTCTTCTTGCCCCAAATTCAAGTTTAGGATGGCATTCTGTCTGAAGCCTCTTTTAGAAGGACGGGTAGTACATGAGCGTTAAATGAAATGATGTGGCCGTGGTTACTTCCACAGTCCTACACATTTCTCCCAACTTGGGCCAAATGCTACTGAGTGAGAAGGAGAGAGAGAACATCTACTCCTTTATGCACAATTTACTGATGAAAAGGTTGGATTCGATGGCAGCACCAGATGCCCCATCCACGGCGGGATGAGAAGGTTGATTCTGAAATCACTGGGCATCCAGTCTGTGAGGTGGACATCATATTCAATATCCAGGCATGATGCACTGAGTTGAGACTCAAGGTCTGCAGGGGAAATGGAGATTCTCATCTTCCCTCTGGTTGATGAGTTTGGGCTGCTGTAGACATCTGTAGACATCGTGACCATGTTCTTTCTTTCTTTCTTTCTTTCTTTCTTTCTTTCTTTCTTTCTTTCAAGAATTTTATTTATTTATTTGAGAGAGAGTGAGAGAGAACATCAGAAGGGGGAGCATCAGAGGGAGAAGCAGACTCTCTGCTGAGCAGGGAACCCAACTTGGGGCTCAGTCCTGGGACTCCAGGATCACGACCTGAGCCGAAGGCAGACACTTAATGGACTGAGCCAATCCAGTGCCTCCATGCTATGTTCTTGAGGAACTTCTGCAGCAGGACATATGGTTCATATTTATCAGCCTGAGGAAGAGCCCAGCAACCAACCTTTGACTCCCAGGAAGACCACCACTGTAGCTGCATGGAGAGAAATCTGTCTACACCCAGCACAGAGATGACACAAAGCTTGGTACACAAAGATTCATGGCTTTTGCTCAAACACGTCTGTAGAAATATTTATTCTAATTCTCCCTGAAAACCAAACATTGAGGAAGTTAAAAAACTTAAGAACCTACACACACATTCTGTTATTCCTATCTAAAAGCCAAACTGAAGCCCAAATCATCACTTTTTGCTCAATAATGATTCTTTATATGAATGTGTGGTGTTTGCAAGTTCAGCAGAATGCTAGCAATTAATTTTCTGAGACAGCAGTAGTACATAGCCCTTTTACTATTCATATTTTAAAATTCTCTCTGGATGCAAAACAAAACAAAACAAAACAAAACAAAAAAACAAATCAAGGGTTGCTATAGACGACAAATTTGTTCCAGGAAGCCTGGTTGAGGCTGATGCAACATTGAGACACACACATTAAAAAATAAACCTTCTTAATAATGTGATCAGTTAGCCACTGATATTATTAAATTCCTCATCACTCTTCTAAAGAGTAATTAGTGATGAAACATTATAACATAAACAGGATATTTGTTTTGACCAACTCTTCTAATGCCATGCTGTTTTCTGCCTCTCCCGACACTTATCCCGGTTAAGACCAAGTCCATGATTTGACTGAAATCACATTCCCTGACTACCCAGATTCCAGGAGAACAGTTTCCTTGAATGCTGTCCAAATTTCTAAAATTCTTAAAGTGTGTTTTTCAGCTGTATTGTTTGAAACAGCTTGATCATTTAAGAAACCTAATCATGATTCTGCTAATAATGAGCTCATTGCATTAGTTATCTTGATGGCAAACCCCTCGGGAATCAGAGTGAGGGGAAAAAAAAAAAACAAACCTTCTGAATTGCTTTGATGTTTCCAGGTAGACTTTTGCATAATTTTACTTCCCTAATAGCATTTATATGCACATATCATATATATGTTTACTGTGTATACATATATATGTACCTGCATCTTTTTTGTAATAGCAATAGAATCACCTTAACTATTTTTTTTTAATTTTTAACTTTTTATGTCAATTCAACTTAATTAACATATAGCATATTATTGGTTTTAGAGGCAGAATTTCGTGTTTCATCAGTTGCATATAACACCCAGTGCTCATAGCATCACATGTCCTCCTTCATGCCCATCACCCAGTTACCTCATCCCCCAGCCCTTCCCCTCCAGCAACCCTCAGTTTGTTTCCTAGAGTTAAAAGTCTCTTATGGCTTGTCTCCCTCTCTGGTTTCATCTTATTTTCCCTTCCCTTTCCCTATGTTCCTCTGTTTCGTTTCTTAAGTTCCACATATGAGTGAAACCATATAATTGTCCTTCTCTGACTTATTCTGCTCAGCGTAATACCCTCTAGTTCCATCCACATCGTTGCAAATGGCAAGATTTCATTTCTTTTGATGGCTGCATAGTATTCCATTGTAGATATACACCACGTCTTCTTTATCCATTCATCTATTGATGGACATGTAGGCTCTTTCCATAGTTTGGCTACTGTGGACATTGCTGCTATAAACATTGGGGTGTGCGTGCCCCTTCAGATCACTACATTTGTATCTTTAGGGTAAATTCCCAATAGTGTGATTGCTGGGTCACAGGGTAGCTCTATTTTCAACTTTTTGAGGAACCTCCATGCTGTTTTGAGAGTGGTTGCACCAGCTTGCATTCCCACCAACTGTGTAGGACGGTTCCCCTTTCTCCGCATCCTTGCCAACATCTGTTGTTTCCTGACTTACTAATTTTAACCATTCTGACTGGCGTGAGGTGGTATATGTTGACTATTTCTAGTGGCTACCAGAGTTCATGAAGACCCAGAATTTTGTGGAAGCACTGTCATGATTTTCTACAAGATGACACACTGATCATGTTTCTGCTTGGGATTCCTATCAGTGTTCAACCACCTCTTTTCCAAAACTCACAGTGATACTTCAGAAAAAGTTTCCTTTGGAAATATTTACCTAAAAGTTTCTTTTAGACCTCCAGATTCAAATTTCTTGTAGATATTAGACCCATAATTTCATATTCCTCCATCTTGTATTTCTCTAATTCCATATGCATAAATAGTTCTTGCTTTGATGTGCTTTAGTCTATCCTCAGAACACCACCAACTGGGCTGCTTACCAACATTTCTTTTTCTCCAGAGAAAGATACCCAGATATTCAGAAAGATACCCAGATCCAGAAAGATACCCAGATAAAGATACTTGGCAGATCAAGTCACTGGCAGATTTGATGTCTTATGAGACCCTCCTTCATGGTTCATATGTGGCTATCTTCTCACTGTGTCCTCACACAATGGATGGGGCAAGGGAACTTTCTGGGATCCTTCTCTACAAGGACATGCATCCCATTCATGAAGGAGTCATCCTCACGACCTAATCAGCTCCAAAGGGCCTCACCTCCCAGCACCAACTGAGACATCAGGATTTTAATACATGAATTTGCATGGATGCAAACACAGACACCATAACACAGCTGGTTTTATTTTTTTTCAGCTGTTTTTAAATATTCACTTAATTATGCTTCATTTAATAAAAACTGTCAATATATTGAAACGAAAAAACCAAAACCCAGCAATGAGAAACACTGCTGTGTAATTTTATAGAATGCTTTGCAAGTTTTCTTTCAGATGACTGCTCACTTGCTAGTTTTATTTCTGCCACTCAAAAATAACAACTAAAACACCTCTCACGGAGGGCCAGTATCAGAATTACAAATAATAGAAATACAGTGAGTGGGTTATATTAGGCGATAATAGTTAATGATATTAACTATGTGATAAATTAGGTGGTTCAAGTAAATTCAGAAAAAAAACAACACACAGAACGATCAATGAGTTCTTAAAGGTGTGTAGGTAAAGGCCAATATTTGTAATGTCAAAGGGTAATGGTGTCAAGTACATTATTTCTCTGCAGCAATATTCCAAATTAGGTTATAAGGACAGACTGATCTCTGCTATACCAATGCCTGTCTGCACTGAGAACCATGCTCTGGTGTCACTCAAGGAGAACTTTCTCAAAGACATTGATGATGTGCTGAGTTACAGTTATGGATTGATGGAGAGCAATGAACCACTTTTTTACTGTAAATCACACTGAGAAGTCACCAAAGATTTTTGGTTGGCTCCCTTTTCACCTACCAACTTCCCAAGGGATTCAGGTCCTCACACACGGGATCGGTTGGGTTGAGGAATCAGACAAGACTCAGGAAGGACTGACTGGTTCTTGACAGAGATGGATGTCAACCTCCAAATGAGCTTCTGGGGGGGCTTTGGCAACCAGTTTGTCAAAGAGCCCCCAGGCTCTGTGGTTGCCAGGGCGACTGAGGGTGACGTAATGCATTATGATGGCTTCAACTTCTCTTGGTCAGGACCAGTGGAAATCTAGGTTTGCCTCACTCCTCTGGTGTGAAAAAGGCAAAGGATTTCACTGTTGTTTATGGTTTCGTTGGGTCTTTGTTTGCACAAAACCAGGCTAACCTTTCCAATCACACATAACTTTGTTTCCTTTCTTAGGATTACCAAACCTTGACACCTGTCTACCTTCCCATACATTGGATTTCCCATCTAGAGCAACAGTGTTCTTCTCACCTATTTCTGCAGTCTTTTCTTGAAAACTCTTGGTGAAGCCTGCATTGTTGTTATATTTCCATTTGCATCTGTGATACTGTAACATTCCTGCTAAAGAGTGTTAACTCTCAACATCAGGAATTTGGAAGGAAAAAATGCAATCATACTATTTAACAACAACAAAAAGAAGATGAAAATCGTCATGCCTATGGCTAAAATACAACAGCGTAAGATAATCCTATCAGAATATCCTCTTTGAGTTAGTATTACTGTTCATTTATTTTATCAGGCTTACTTAAGGCAAATATTCTTTTAAGGTGTTAATTAACTATCTACTTGAAAGGTATCTAAACTTGTCATCAGAGGAAATTCAATACAGAAGTTTAAAAAAGTGATCATAAAACAAAGAGTAAAGGGCCAGCCTTGGCTTCCTCTGTGGGATCTGCATTAAACTGACCCACCATTTCATAGATCTATATTCCAATTTTTGTATCCAAATTGAGGCTTATGGATTGCACTACTGGTGGTTTCCCAGAGAATTGATGGTATGGTTCAAGGTGTCATTGTCATTATCTTCATGACATACATGATTAACTATTATTTTTCCCATCTTCTTCCTATGAAATTGGCCAGTTTTCTGATTAATAGACTGGCCTGACCATAGATTGATTTCAAGTAGGTTACAGAAATATAGATAAAATAGTTGGCAACAAGAGAGAAAAATCTAGACGCATGGGCTTGCAAGGAGTCAGAAATTTTCCATTTGTCATAATTTTGTAGCAACCCCACACAGTGACACTTTATGGTACTGTCTTTTAAGTAATATGTCCTTGAACTCTGACAACAAAAGAGATATGAAAGAGAACTTAAAAGGTCTATCCAACGGACATGACGTCCTGGCTGCTTGCAGGTGAGGTGTGAAGAAATCCCAGGATGCTTATGAGACAAATGACAGAGAAGGACCCCTCCAAAGAAAGCATGGACTGTGGGGTGACTGTGGGGTGATGAGTTTAAGAATCCTAAAGGCTCATCTGGAGTTATAACAATCTGCAAACTCTCTCTCTATTCATCTCTACGTACACAGTCAAACCCTTCAACGACACGGATTTGAGACACATCGGTCCACATGTACGAGGATTTTTCTTGATAACTACAGTCCAGCACTATACAACGTTATTTTCTCTTCCTTATGACTTTCTTGATACCATTTCTTTTCTGTAGCTTAGAGAAGTACAAATGTGTGTGATTCCACTGTTGATGTTATTGGAAATGCTTCCTGGTCAACAGTGGGCTATTAGCAGATAAGTTTTAGGGGGAGTCAAATTTACCCGTGGAATTTCGACATTGTGGGGGTTCCCTTCCCTATGCCCTGTGTTGTTCAAGGGTCAACTGTACATATTATTATTATAAATGATATGTGTGATGGAGAAATGTAGGCTAGTGAGCAACTCCATCAAGTGCGACTGTCTCCTGACATAAACATTTGCTTTAAGTCATGAGTTGTGGACCATGTTTAGAATTGAGAGGCAAAAATTTGCTGCATGGATGAGAGGGAGGAAACCAGTTCTCAATGGACGCACACCCCAAAATGCCCTTTTTACACATGTGAGAGAGGAGAGAAAGAGAGCTTGAGAGAATATTTGATAATTTGGAAACCAAAGCAGTATACCGAAATGCACTTCAGCCATCTTTGAATACTGTAGACCCATACCATTATTCAAAATAAAGCTCTAAAGATTCAGGACCTATGTAAGGAGGAAAAGAAAAAGTCAGTTCTGCTCTTGTGGGAGACCTGGAATGGTTTGCCCTCCCAGCTACCCACAAAATTGCAGTCGATTTTTTTCATTCCCAGACTGAATCTAATTAATTGCAGATTAATTAGATTACTTAAATTAATCTGCACATATGTGTAGAAATGCAATCATTTACCAAGGGAATTTTTTTCACATATGTTAGGTGGCAAAGTGGGTTTCCACCCCCTTTGGGGTTTTTTCCCCCTCTGTTTGTAATAGAATGATTTAAATTGTGCCCCACTCCCCACCCCCCCATCACCAAACCCTGTAACTGCCACAGAGTTTGAAGCATATGTGAATCAATTAAAGATCAACTATCAGAGTTAGAATCTAATCCAGATCATTTTTCTGGATCTGGGACATCTGTGTCTGTCCCCCTCCATCTTGGGAATTAATTCTTTCAGGAATGAATGAAGGCTAATGGAAATATACATTTTCGATTATTTTAGAAATATGGTTTTAAGATTTTATGTATCTGAGAGAGAGAGGGAGAGGAAAAAACAGGCTCCCCAGTGACCAGTGAGCCCCATAGGGGACATGGTCATGACCTGAGCCAAAGGCAGACGCTTAACCCACTGAGCCACTCAGGCATCCCAGAAATATGGTTTTATGGTCAAAGTTCCCGAGATGCACTTGAATCTTATAATTAACATTACTGATGCATACATTCACTGGATAAAGCATGCATGTTTGCATTGTTCTCCAGAGAAAGAACAAAAACGATGTTGGTAAAACCAAAGAGGTTTTGGAAAAATTTACATTGGCATGCTCGTTTTTAAACTTTAACCATTCTGATAAATTTTACACTACACAGTTGCTGTCAAGTTTCAACTTGTGTCTGAAAGCGTTGCAAAGTGTACGCTTTGTTGTTTATCATATCCTTTTGGCTTGAATCATGTATTCCTGATTTAAGGGGTTGCTGCCAGGTCTCGCTTGGCCTTGGATATGAATTCCTAACCAACTTAAGACACAGTTATTGTTGGGATCGAGAAAACTGGGTACATTCTCTGTTCCAGCCCAATGCAAGTCCTTTACGGCAGCCAACTTATAATGGTACCTCATTCACATGCAACTATAACATCACTGGGATGTCTTCAGGGAGAGCATTAGTCACTTGCATTTAGTTGTAGAGATAAAGAAATGTGAAAAACAAACCAAAACCCATAAGAGAACACAGACTTTTAATATAAGGCCTTCAGAGGAAATCCCTCTGGATAAGACGTGGTCTATACTCCAGCCAACAAACATGCTTAAAAGGTGTATTTGTGGAGTGTGGGTTACACACATCTTCATTTGCCCAATTATACACAATGCCCAGCAATGCCACAAGGCTTCACACCAAAAAAGAAATCCATCAACAAGAGGAAGAATGTTCCTTGGTTTTTATGGAGAGGTCTTGGTGCATGGCTACTCATTTTCCAGCACAAACCATGCATCAACATCTCACTTCATGTCTGTGTAAGGTTTGATTGATGGGTTTAGTCTGAACATCGGTTGCAGACACAGGAAGAAACATGTGCGTGCAGGGACCAGACCCAAGCAATGTTGTCCATTTACCAATACACTTTGTGTCTTTTCCTCTAGGGTCTTTACAAAGAGCTCAGGACACTTATGCAGGTCAGTGTTAGAAAGTGGGGCAGAGAGCAGTCCAATGTCTTCTGACATTGGAGAAAGAACCCAGGTGCCAAGGTCTGGAACGTCTCAGCTAGCTGAGATGCCAGACAGTGAGGGATCTGAGTACAGCACCTGATCATTACAGCATTGCGGCATGACAAACACCAAGACTCATCCTGTGCATGAATCTACATTCCCAGCTCCCACAGAATCCAAACACAGACCCCTCTCCCTCATAGAAACTCCACCCGTACCCAAAACTGAAGTCACACAACTTCCTCCACCTAACTATCTGGTCTTGCCTCATGTCTAAAAGCTCTCGTGCATTTTCTCGACCTCAGCACTATTGACTTTCTGACCCAGAGAAGGAAAAATCTGTGTAATGCAAGATGTTTAGGATCTACCCAGTCCACGCATCCAGCATTCCTTCCCAGTGGGGATAAACAAAAACATCTCCTGACCTTTGCAATTGTATCCTGGCAGTGGGGATGGGGTGACCACTGCATGGCCCCTGGCCCCTGACCCCATCCCCATGCTCAATAAATCAAGACTCTTGGAGAATCAAAGTCCAGAAGCTTGGACTCCCCAAAATGTTTGGAAATCAATGCTAAACCTTACTACGGCCCTCTACCCATGGGAACTGACTGCCTCTTGTCAGCACTGACACCTGGAGGATTTCAGCAGAGGAAGAGTAGGAAATCAGGAACATCAGAGATGTGGATAGAAGACTCCAGACCCACCCACCAAGAGCAAAGACCCCAAGCTCCTCAGAGTTAGTTGGTGTAGGAACTACAAAACAGAGCCCCATGCCAGCCTCAGTGGGCACATAAGGTCAGGAGACATGGGGCTGTAATAACAGGCACAGGAATTAGGGGACATAAAATTTAGATGGATCTCATCCCCTCCCTGAATTGTTGAAGTCCTTGCTAGTACAGGCCGTGTTGTGGGGAGTGCAGCTTATTTCCAGATATGTACAGTATTTACATCACGTGACACAAAGTCATTTGCATTGGTCTCAACACCCGTTTGATATTTTAGCCATGACAGACCCCGATCCGGGCCAGAGGAAAACTTGAAGTGTGTCTTAAAACACTGGGGAATAAAGAATTCTCTCTTAACCTCTCCACATGTTTGTTAGAGATATTTTGCTGAAGAGTCTTGAGAAAGCACACTCTGTTCTCTAAAGCACTCCTGAATTCTTGGCAGGAAATAAATTTCCTCATTCTCATTCTGGGGGAGTAAACCTCCCTTGATTTGAAACCTTGCATCAGCCCAGGAGCCACTGGGGAAATCAAGAACCACGTCAGCTGCTCTGAAGCCAGCATGCCTGATAAAAATTAGGGGCGAGATGGAGCTTGGCTCATGCAAATGCATCTTTAATAATCTTAAAGGGTATTTGCAGGGTTTCTAAAATGTTGATAGTAAAATTACTTTCCTCTGAATTATGTTTGCTCTGCTTCCTCAGGAATTCTGAAATTTTGTAAAAATTTCTTAGGAAATGTGGCTACTTAGGAATGTGGTAAAAATGTTTATCTTTGACTTAAATATAATAGAGAAGATGCAATAATTGTGTATATACATGTGTATATATGTACATACATACAAAGAATAAAATTATATACAAAGAATAAACCTATACACAAAAAACAATATTATAAATATTTTATAAAGAATATTAAAATATTTTATAAAGAATAAAATAATAAAATTGTCCAAATATACATGCATACTATGTGTATATACTATGTCTCTATATGTATATATATATGTGTGTGTGTGTATATATATATATATATACTATAACAAGTAGTATACTGTTATTTTAATACAGAGAAATATATATTTATACCTATCACATACAACATATACTAAGGTATGATACATATTGCTTTAATATAACATAGTAACTATATTGTATACTTCATACAAAGTAAGATATACATTGTATACATGAGTTATATGTATATACTTGTATTTATACCATGCGTGAATGTCTATAGTACATAGGTGGTAATTAAATACTTATATTTTCATTGATTTAACATGAACACTTCATTCTTTTGGTCATGGTACCCTGAAAAGAAGAGCCTAAGAGGGAGAAGCATTTGTCTTTTTTTACATGCAAGGGATGTCTGGCTTTCAAGGTTTTCCATCAATTTCATATTGATGTGCTCTTGAGCACCATAGGGGAAGTCCTTAGCAACTAGGAAAGGCCCAGTGGTTCCAGTAATGGCGTTGGAGTAGATAGTCCATCATTAGGTGTTCACAAAGAAATCAAAGTTATCGGTTCACACAGCATGGGCAGGTGATGCGTGAAACAGCTCCATCCTGCCTGGAATGCTCAGAGGGCCCAAGACGTGTTTCTGGAAGGAAAGAATAAATTATATGAATGAATGAAAGCGTTTTTGATGTTATGGGAAACTTGTGTAGAAATTCCCATGGGGGGAAATAGGTGTGAATACAAAAGGGAAGTTTAAGATGGTTGTCAAAGCCACCTGAATGCGTTTAGCGATGAGAGAGTGTAATACAAAGACAGGAACTCGAGAAGTCATATGTTTGAAAAGGCTTGCTTTGCTTTGAGGCAGGAGGGTCTGCAAAGGACGAAGGACAGGTGATGAGTGAAACAAGGAACCAATCGGAAAGGACTGAAGGGTGAGTCAAGGACAAGGGGGAAATGTCGTTTAAGAGGCTTCAAGGGACAGAGAATTGCGAGGATGGATCGAAGATCTTGTCTGAGGAGAAAGGAGTTCTGGTGTGAATCTGGCTGATTGAGCTTCCTGGGGGCAATCCTCCAGCATCTTGGGCATGAGTTTGCCCAGTTGTGATTTTTGTTGGAGTTCAAAATGGCGCCTGTGATGGGAAACCAGTTGGCTGTGTTTCCAGTTTCAGCTTGACAGTGTCGGGTAAGCTCATTGGCACTGTGTGTGTGTGTGTGTGTCTTTGAGTGCATCTGTATGTGTGCATGTGTGTGTGTTTGTCTGAAATATGGCAGCTCATACTAGCACCTGACTCAGAGTATTGTACAGCAAAGTGAAACCCATGGGGATTTTAGATCAGATTGTCAGGATCCAAAGTTAAATAACACAGGTTTTTGGCAAAGCTCTTCTATTTTTGGCAAGAGGGAATGAAAAAGTGCAAGGACTGTAGGATACAGTATGGGAAAACCATCCCAATGACAAGAGCACTTGTCAACTGAACGAATGATCTTCGTTTGAATACGTACCCTTTCGGTACACATTTATTAGTGTGAGGTGACAGGGTTCAGGGTGCACGACCCCAGTCAAGGTACTTAATATCTCCAGCTGAAGGGATGTGGGAAATGGCAAGTACAGGAAGGAGTGTCTGCCTTTTCCCTGAAGCAGGTCATGATTCCCCCAGGTGAGAGGGGCCCTCACTAAACCCAGAACAAAGGAGAACATCCTTGTAGGATGGACCAATATTTCTAACTTTCCCTGGTTTACTACCCTGAGCTCATACCCTGCTATCCTACCGCATCTGTCCAAGACCGTCCATGCTTCCTCAAGCTCAGTACAAAAATGTCTCTCAGCGTCTTCACTTCTACAAAGGCTCCTGTGTCACATAAAAGTATTGCACATATTTGTCCGTTTTCTCTTGTGAATCCTTCTGCTGTTGCAAAGACAGAGCCAAGAATCTGGAAGTGTAGCTGGAGAAGATGTTTGTCTTCCCCTACAGAAGGGACACGTGCATGGTTAGTCACGCACACGCTTTCTGTTACGGCAAGAGCGTGCACAGCTACGACGATCCACCTAAGGCATGGAATGCTACGAGGGTGTGTGAAAGGAAGAGAAAAATCATCTTATCAAGACATCTGAAATGATGTTTAAGATAAACAATTAGGGGACACCTGGGTGGCTTGGTGGGTTAAGCGTCTGCCTTCGACTCAGATGATGATCCCAGTTTTAAGTCTAAAGGACATGTGTGTCCATGCAAAACATAGGCATGGAAAAGGATATTTCAAAACCAAAACCAAAAAGAGAGAGGGGAAGGAGATAGTTAATGTCAGGCAAAAAACACTTCGGAAGCCAAAAATTGTAATAAGAGACAAAGGAGATCATGATATGATGACAAAGGGATCTATCTTTAAAAAGCTACAACAACTGGAAATGTATATACACCCCACATCAGAGCACCTAAATGTATTAACCAAATAGTAACAAGTCAGAAGAAGAAAAAAAAACACAGAATTAGCACAGGGGAATGATATACTCAGCATTCAACAATGGATAGATCATCCAGACAAAAATTTAACTAGGAAACATTGGACTTGAACCATACTTTATACAAAATGAACATTTATAGCATGTTCCACCCGACAGCAACACAATATATCCTCCTTAAGTGTACACAGAACATTCATTCTCCTGATAAATCATTTAATAGTTTTCAAAACAAGTTTTAGTGCATTTAAGATGGTTGAAATCACACCACATATCCTTTCTTAAACTCAAAATAAACAAGAGGGACATTGGAAAATCTACATATATGTGCACATTAACACAATCCTGAATAACCAGTGGGTCAAAGAAAAAGTCAAAAAAGAAATGAATAAAAAATCACAATCAAAAATAGAGACACAAAACTTACAACTCTCACAAAAATTAACTCAAAAGAAACAGGCTTCAAAGAAAAAGGCAAAACTATAAAACTACTAGAGATAAAAGAAAACCTTGTTGACCTTGGGTATGGAAACATTTTAGATAGAAAACTAAAGGTACAGGACATCTGGGTGGCTCGGTTGGTTAAGCAGCTGCCTTCAGCTCAGGTCATGATCCCAGGGTCCTGGGATCGAGTTCTGCGTCGGGCTCCCTGCTCAGCAGGAAGCCTGCTTCTCCCTCTGCCTGCCGCTCCCCTGCTTGTGCTCTTTCTCTCTCTCTGACAAATAAATAAAAATCCTTAAACAATGAATTTTGGAACACTGAAAAAGAATAAAATAAAATTAAAAAAGAAATGTAAAAATCATTTAAAAAGATAAACAATTACTTGGGGAATAAAAGTCAAAATGCATAATAGAATTTTGAGCAAAAAGGATGAATGAAAATGTATACATATATTTGTACACTTCTTTGTGCATACTTATTTAAATATACATTTGTGCTTATTTTATTTGCATGCATATTTATATTTGATTATAACTACATAAAAATACTGGGACAATACATAAACATGTGTAAAATGATCTAATAGGGTTGGTAGGGCTGTCTGTATGGGGCACACAGAGAGGCAAGCCTTCCCAATATTTATCGGTTCATTTGTTTTTAAATTTTGAAACATGAAAGTATTGCGTGCTGAAATAAATTTTCAAGACGTATTTTATGCAGCGACACAAGCTTAATAATCTTTTGGATGTTTGTAATCTTAGATTTAGGGACTCTACATCCAAAAAAAACCCCCAAACTTACAAACAAAAAAAAAACAATGAAAAAAAGAAGTCGCAAATGGCAATATTTAGAATGTAGAGTTTTTAAGTCCCATGGTCACAAAATCCTTCAGCGTTTAGCCTTTGGTAAATACAAGAGTAAGAAACCAGCCGAGAGCGCGTGTAGGTTTTACCTCTCAGTTTGACGCGCGTGTAACTAGGTGACTGTAAGCCGGTAAATGATTTTTTAAAGAGTTAATCAGTGCAAGCAAGAGTTTACCAAGCAATTACTCTTCTTACGAGGCTTTTGGTGGATGAAATGATCGCGTGTGAGGTTCTTCAAAGTTCGCTCCCGTGTGTAATTGAGCGAACATTTCCCTCTGCAATTTGGAAATGAGCTTTGCAAAGACATCGTGAATGGCTTCACGGAAGGAGAGCTTCATGGCATTTTACAGAAAAAGAAATCCTACAAAACGGGTCCCAAATTATTCTTGTGTGATGACCGTGTTTAAGAAGCATGGCCATTTGTTTCAGAGAGACAGTCTTTGTATGAGCAGCTAAAACACATGCTGTTCTAAAATAATAGGATGTTTTGCTTCACTTTGCCCTCTGGAATTGCTAGGTGTTTTGTTTCAGCGATGGCCAGATTTCTTTATGCAGAATTTCATTCAAAAAGTGCAATTATAGCTCAAGACCGAGTGGTTCCATTCTACTAACATTACTTGATTGAACATTGGTGCCCACTACAACAGAAGGCATCTGCTTTAATACTGAGAACATTTGCTTTCGAATGGGTCAACTTCCTAGGAGATGATTGAGGAGAAAAATTATTTTTCTCATTTGGTTAAAGAATACATTTTATCGAAAGAAACCATTCTGATTAAAAACACAAGTAATCAGGGTAACATGCTATGGACTTTTTAAAAAATGAGAATGTATGAGCCGTGTCCAGATAAAGACCGAGACCATCATCAGGAACTCAGAAACCATCTCTGAGCCATCCCCATCACTGCATTTCCTATATCATGAACACTGTCTACACATGGAACAAGAGAGATGGTTTTTTTCTTGATTTTCTGCTTCTATAGAGCATGCTGGTCCCTACCTCTCATTGGATGGTTTGCCCCATCACTACATGTCCTACATCATGAACATTGTCTAGACATGGAACAAGAGAGATGGTTTTTTTCTTGATTTTCTGCTACTATAGAGCATGCTGGCCCCTACTTCTCATTGGATGGTTTGCCCCATCACTACATGTCCTACATCATGAACATTGTCTAGACATGAAACAAGAGAGATGKTTTTTTTCTTGATTTTCTGCTTCTATAGAGCATGCTGGTCCCTACTTCTCATTGGATGGTTTGCCCCATCACTACATGCCCTACATCATGAACATTGTCTAGACATGGAACAAGAGAGATGGGTTTTTTCTTGATTTTCTGCTTCTATAGAGCATGCTGGTCCCTACTTCTCATTGGATGGTTTGTCCCATGGCATCTGAGTGTATTCAGCTTGGAAGTCTGAAATGATCTCAAGGTTAAACCATCAAGTCACCTGTCACCTTCTTCCCTCTCCTGTCCAAGGTCAGTGTCTCTATTTTCATTTTTTCCTTGTTTGTATGGAGGTCACAAAAATCTGCATAAGAGGTCAAGGGTCAGGAAAGGCATATCTTTCATTGAATAGGAATTCTGTGAATACCTGTCCAGATGGGAGAAAGCTCTTGTGGGTTTTGGATTTTATAAAGGTCAAATATATAAGCCTGGAAGGGGAATTTTTCTCTGATAGGTTCCTGGAAGAATTCTCTGCATTGTTCAAAAGTTCCTTCTTCTATGATAGGAGTTTTGTCTCTGAGTGTTGTAATCCCACACTCTTGTCGATTGATGCGGTAACCTGTGACCATCATTTTATGGTCATTCTTGAAAAAAACACTGCATGAAGAAAAGCCACAGACAACAAGTAGAAATTATCAAAAGTGGAAAAAATAAAGCAATTTTTCTCTCATTTTAAAATCTGATTTTGTCATTTCCTGGAAAAGTTGCAAAAAGTCACACAAAGTTGTTTTTTTTTTTTTTCCCCCAGATTAACCCCAACATACATTGTATGTTGTTATTGTAAATGATTTGCAACAAGGAGGGAAAATATTTATATTTTTTTATGATTGCATTGGTCTTACATCAAATAATTGCTGTTATTGATGGATAACTGTTCCTGTCGTATTCTGATTTTGTTTACCATGTTAATATTAGGAAACAATGTATCTAACACATAGTGTGGAGGCTTACTTATCTTCTCAGTAATGTGAAGATGAGAATAAAATTGAATACATTTGGCTCTTTTCCTTGTTAATTTGTTTAAAGTCCACATTATGTTATAGAAGAAGAGTTCAATTGTAGCAATTAGGATCACAAGGAAATCCTGGATTTCATGCATATCCTTAACCATGAAAATAATGCAAAATAAATAGTCATGCACTTAGGTCACTGAGTAAAATTGCATTAATCACTTATGTGGCCAACAAAGCTATTTCTTTTACAGTAAAAATATATGGAGAGCAAGAACTCATAAAATACTTCTTACAAAATGTGCCTGAAAAGATAAAACTGCAGAGAAGTCAGATCTCAAAATGCTCCTTGTTTGAAAGTGATTAAAGGAGAAAAAACAAACAAACAAACAAACAAACACATTAAAAATACACCGACCAGGGTAATATTTGCAAAGATCTGGACTAACAGCTAGAATATATATAAGAAATTCTCCAAATTTGGTGCACCTGGGTGGCTCAGTCAGTTAAACATCTGACTCTCAATTTCAGTTCTGATCATGATCTCAGGGTCATGAGATCAAGCCCCACACGGTACACCATGGTCAGTGGGCAGTCTGCCTGACGTTCTCACTCTCCTTCTCCCCTGCTTAAATTCTCTCCAGCTCTCTCAAATAAAGAAGAGGCTTAAAAAAAAATTCTGCAAAGTCAACAATGAAGGAAATCGGGCAACCTAATCAGAAAATGGGACAAAGATGGACATTGAGGGTTGTGGATGGCAAAGAGATGAAAAGAGATTTGCTGTCACTGGGCATCAGGCACATTGCAAATTAAAGTCACCGGGAGATAGCACTACCCAGGTGTGAGAATGACCAAAATAAAAAATGAAGTGAGGACAAGAAATGCTGGCAGAACTGTGCAGAAACTGGGTCATGTGTAGGATCCTACGGTAGCATCAGTGGAATTGTCTCTTTGGGAGACAGTTTGGTAATTTCTCTAAAAAAGTAAATGAGCAGCAACTATATGACCCAGAACTTTTGGGAGTTAATGCCAGAGAAATGGATACTTGTGGTTACGTGAACTCTTGTCTGTAGATCATCCTAGTAGCTTTATGCTCATGGTGCTAAACTGGTCGTGGCCAGTAAGTTCTTTAGCAAGGGAATGATGTACGACTGTAATGTGTCCTTTTTTAAGATTTTACTTGTTTATTTGACAGAAAGAGAGAGATCACAAGTAGGCAGAGAGGCAGGTAGAGAGAGAGGGGGAAGCAGGTTCCCTGCCGAGCAGAGAGCCCAGTGTGGGGCTCGATCCCAGGACCCTGAGATCACGACCTGAGCCAAAGGCAGAGGCTTAACCCACTGAGCCACCCAGGTGCCTGGTATTTTTGTTTTTATTTTTAATTTTTTAAAAAAGATTTTATTTATTTGAGAGAGACAGAGCACAAGTAGGGGGTGGGGCAGAGGGAGAGGGACAAACAGACTTCCCACTGAGTGTGGAGCCTGAAGTGTGGGGCCTGATCCCAGGACCCTAAGATCATGACCTAAACCGAAGGCAGAGACTTTAACCCATTGAGCCACTCAGGTGCCCCTACTGTGATATATCCTTACACGTGGTCCTCCTCTTCCCCACCGCGTCCGCCATTTCCCAAGCTGATGCTGGTCCTGACGGATCTGCGGAAAGTGGACAGTAGCCTCATGCTACATCACAGTGTCCACCTTCCTGGCCTCACTTCATCTCGTCATGTGGGCATTTTACCATCTCACATCATCACTGGAGGCACAGGGATGAGGACAGCACCGTATTTTGAGGAAGAGGGAAAGCACACCACATAACTTCTATTACAGTATGTTGTTACCACTGGTATATTTTCCTCTTAGTTATGCGTTCATCTCTTACTGTGCTTAATTTACAAAGCAAAGCTCATCATAGGTATGTGTGTATAGGGAAAAACAGCGCATCTGTTCCATACGTTTATTTTATTTTATTTTATTTTATTTTATTTGAGAGAGAGTGAGCAAGAGAGGGAGAGCACAAGGGGGAAAAGGGACAGGCAAATAGAAAATCAGATGCCCTGCTGATCAGGGAGCCCCACGTGGGATGTGATCCCAGAAAACCACAATCATGACCTGAGCCGAAAGCAGATGCTTAACTGACTGAGCCACCAGGGACCCCATATGTTCCTTACTTACCCATGATTTCAGGCATCCATTGGGGGTTGTCAACCTAGCCCCTATGGACAAAGAGGGACTTCCATAATGTAACACTACTCAGCAATAAAAAGGAATGAATGATTGATAACTGCATCTAGTTGGTTAAATCCTGAGAGAAAAATTGACTGGATAAAGTCAATGCCCAAAGACTACATACTGTCTGATTCTGGTTATTTTTCTGTCTGTAAGAGCGTCATGAGGGAACTTTGATGGAAATGATCTGTATCTTGGTTGTATTAACAACGATATCCTCATCGTGATACGATATTATAATTTAATAAGATGGGGACAACAGGGTAAAGCAGTCATGAGATCTCCCTATATTAATTCTTAAGGGTGCACGTGAATCTGCCATTATCTTACAAAAAAAAAAAAAAATAAAGATCAGACAAAACCCAAAAAGAGCAAACATGAAAAAAAGCCACTGGTTACCCTCAGAGGAAGGAATGCAAGTTCAAAGCAACTTGTTTGAATGGCAGACGTCCAGGGCAGATGGAGAAGCATTTCAAAAAGGAACAAACAGATTCCACTCCACAGTCTGTGCTGTGAAGACGAGAAAGGGGAAGGCAGACCTTCAAAAGATTTCATGAATGCTTTCATATTTGCTGAAAGAGAATCAGTATGGAAATAAGGTGAGATGGGTTCTCCATTACAGGGGAACAACGAGCAGTTCTATGTGCACCTCTGAAACAATTTCTGCTAGATTATGCCCCTCTCTTGGCATGTGGACACCATGTTCTCCCGGTGTCCTCACGTGGTTGTCCCTCTGTGCTTGTCTGTGTCCTCATCCCCTCTTATAAGAACTCCAGTCCTATGGCATCAGGGCCCACCCTCATGACCTCATTTTTTTTATACTTATTTTTTTAAATTTCTTTTCAGCGTAAAAGTACTCATTGTTTTTGCACCACACCCAGTGCTCCATGCAATCCATGCCCTCCTCAATACCCACCACCTGGTTCCCCCAGCCTCCCACCCTCCTCCCTTTCAAAACCCTCAGATTGTTTCTCAGAGTCCACAGTCTCTCAGGGTTCATCTCCCCTCCAATTTCCCTTAACTCCCTTATCCTCTCCATCTCCCCATGTCCTCCATGTTATTTGTTATGCTCCACAAATAAGTGAAACCATATGATAATTGACTCTCTCTGCTTGACTTATTTCACTCAGCATAATCTCTTCCAGTCCCGTCCATGTTGACACAAAAGTTGGGTATTCATCCTTTCTGATGGAGGCATCATTCTCCATAGTGTATATGGACTACATCTTCCTTATCCATTCGTCCGTTGAAGGGCATCTTGGTTCTTTCCACAGTTTGGCAACCGTGGCCATTGCTGCTATGAACATTGGGGTACAGATGGCCCTTCTTTTCACTACATCTGTATCTTTGGGGTAAATCCCCAGTAGTGCAATTGCAGGGTCATAGGGAAGCTCTATTTTTAATTTCTTGAGGAATCTCCACACTGTTCTCCAAAAGACAGTCTCTTTAATGAATGGTGCTGGGAAAATTGGACAACTATATGTAGAAGAATGAAACTTGACCATTCTCTTACACCGTACACAAAGATAAACTCAAAATGGATAAAAGACCTCAACGTGAAACAGGAATCAATCAGATTCCTAGGGGAGAACATAGGCAGTAACCTCTTTGATATCAGCCAGCAACTTATTTCAAGATATGTCTCCAAAGGCAAAGGAAACAAAAGCGAAGATGAACTTTTGGGACTTCATCAAGATCAAAAGCTTCTGCACAGCAAAGGAAACAGTCAACAAAACAAAGAGGCAACCCAAGGAATGGGAGAAGATATTTGCAAATAACGCTACAGACAAAAGGTTGATATCCAGGACCTATAAAGAACTCCTCAAACTCAACACACACAAAACAGATAATCATGTCAAAAAATGGGCAGAAGATATGAACAGACACTTCTCCAATGAAGACATACAAATGGCTATCAGACACACGAAAAAATGTTCATCATCACTAGCCATCAGGAAGATTCAAATCAAAACCACATTGAGATACCACCTTACACCAGTTAGAATGGCCAAAATTAGCAAGACAGGAAACAACATGTGTTGGAGGGGATGTGGAGAAAGGGGAACCCTCTTCCACTGTTGGTGGGAATGCAAGTTGGTGCAGCCACTTTGGAGAACAGTGTGGAGATTCCTTGTGAACCTCATTTTACCATAATCCCCTCTTTACAGACCCCCACCTCCAAAAAGAATTCCATTCTGAGGTCCTAGATTTTAGGGTTTCAACCTGTGAATTTTGGGGGGATACTGTTCAGTCCAAAAGAGCCCCCAGGGTCCTTTGTGAATGATCTTTTCACATTTCACTTACATTTGGGGGCAAAGAATGTGTTATAGTTTCAAGAAACCATTCCCATACTCCTCCAAAGGAAACCAAGAAAAAAGACAAAATTGGAGCTAAAGCATGTGTGTGATCAAGGCTTTATTTATGGCAGAATTTGTAAAAATCCCAAAGCTAATGTTATAGTTCAACATTAATATGCATGATTGTTTTCCAGATCTTTTATTTATTGTCAAACTGCTTTAAGTTTGAGCTCTAAAAGACGACATGGGTAAAGGGATTGAAAATACATTTACTTCAATTCATCTCTTATACACCTGACACTTGAACAACACAGGTGTGAATTGTGACCATCCACTTACCTACGGATTTGTTTCAATAAACACAGTACAGTCCTATAAATGGACTTTTTCTTCCTTTTGTTGCTCTTAATACCATTTTCTTGACTGAAGCTTACTCGATTGTAAGAACACAGTATATAATGCATTTAATACATAAAATATGTGTTAATTGGTAATTTATGTTATTAGTAAGGCTTCTGGTCAACAGGAGGCTTTAGGCTTTTAGGGGAGTCAGAAGTTATATGCAGGTTTCAGCTCATGGGGGTTTAGTTCCCCTGACCCCAATGTTGTTCAAGGGATAACTGTATGTTTTTGTTTGTTTGTTTGTTTTTTGTTTTGTTTTGTTTTGTTTTTGGTGGGTTATGGTAGATAGAAGAATCCTAACATTAGTCTCTTGTCTCTTTCTCCAGGAAAATCAAACATGTACATGACATATACATGACTTTTTTTTTTTTTTTTTAACATTTCTATTACTGCTTTTTGGATTCTTTTGTTTCCCATCCAAACTGCTGTTTATGGTTAAAGAATGACAGTATTAATGAGTGAACTTCATCTTTAAAGAGTAAAATATTTAGTTTGACCTAAAAAATGTGGGGGAAAAAAATTCTGACTAGAAAAGATGTTTCAACCATTAGCTCAAGGTAGAGTCATTAATTCGTTGTCCTTAGAAATATCACAATATAATCATTTCTGAATTTGTATATAAGTATAAATAATAAAATTGAATGTGAGCATTGTATTTTAACTTTTACCTTACCAGGCTCCCAATATTACAATAAATAGGAAAGTCATATTTAGAATAGTCAATCCTCAATTCCAAAATAAATTTTTTAAAAGGGATTATTACCTGCCATGGAAAACAATGAGAATGCCTTACTTTTCTTGGGTTAGCTTCCCAAAATCAAGTCTTCAACAAGGCTTTATTTTTTTTCCCCCCATGAACACGTATTCCTCATGTCTTCCAAACATTCCTATGCATTCAAAGCCTTATTTTAAACTCAGGGTGTCTCCTGATACCAGTGGTTTATTTGGAGCAGTGTCCATAGGAGTGGAATCCTCTTCCTTTAAGACATAAGTTTGAGGTAAGTCAAGATTCAAATTATAAGAACCACTGTGTCAGCCACAAAGCCAGTGAGTCACCCCAGCCAGATGGTTTTTCACAGAACTCTTAAGGGCTTGGTTCTGGCCAGGATCAAGGAGCCCCCTCTCCGTCTTTTAGTAAGATGCAAAGTTGAGCTACAGTCTTAGTATTTGAGGGGCACCGAAAATCACTGATCACAGAGCTCCATCATGGAGGGCATGCCTTCAGAGCAGATGCTGGTCACACTGGTTTGCTGAGTGTAGAGGGGAGGAAATAGACTCCCCTCTAAAGGTAAGCCTGTGGAAAGCTGTCATGTTCTTCTTCGTGTCCCTAGTTGTGTGTGGAGGGGGGAAGGATGGGGAGAAATGGGATGTCCATAGATGAGTGCAAAGTTGAAGGTTGGGGTGGGGGTGTGTGTTGACCCAAGCAATATTTCTGGCTCACCGGATCTCAGTGAGTGACTGGCAGCATTATGTGGTCTTCTCAGATGGCCTTTCCAGAAGGGTCAACAGAGCTGCCTTTGGTGGAAGACAGCATGTTCCATGTGCCAGATATGGAGGAGTTTTCCCCAAGTCCATGATGAAATGAGGAAATTATAACTGGCATAGTCGATTTATGTTTTTGTTCCTTCTTCTTCTTTCTTTTTTTAAGATTTTACTTATTTATTTGACAGACAGAGATCACAAGTAGGCAGAGAGGCAGGCAGAGAGAGAGGAGGAAGCAGGCTCCCCGCTGAGCAGAGAGCCCGATGTGGGGCTTGATCCCAGGACCCTGAGATCATGACCTGAGCCGAAGGCAGAGGCTTAACCCACTGAGCCACCCAGGTGCCCCTATGTTTTTGTTCTTAAAAAAAAAAAAAATAGACTTTTTTATTTAAAGAAGCATTAGGTTGACAGATAAATTGTGCAGAAAATATAAAGTTCCCACACATTGATCTCCCCTGTACACAGTTTGTGAGATACAGTGTTATTAATTAATGCCTGTGGTTTACTGCTGGTGCTGTACATTTTATGGGTTGTGACTATGTATAATGACATGGATCCATCATTACTATACCCTATAGAATCATTTCAATGCCCTACAATTTCCTCTGTGTGCCATCTTTTTGTGATGGATTTTTGTCTTTCTTGGCTCCTGACTGTTCTTTATTATTGTAGATACTAGTCCTGTATTGGATATGATGTTTGTGAGTATTTTCTCCCAGTCTTTAGCTTAACTTTCCATTGTCTTCACACAGGCTTCCAAGAAGCAAAAGTTTTTCACTTTTATGAGATTGTTTTCTTGTGTTTTTCTTTAAAGATAACATGTTTATATTTGAATCCAGTGTTCAAATTTGAGTTAACTTTTAAGATTTGGGGATGAGGGTTGGGTTCTTTGTTTTGTTAGTTGGTGTGTATAGAGAGAAGGGCAATTGTTCCAACTTTATTTCTTGAAAAACTATGTCTCCTCTATTAAATTTCTTTTGCAAATTGACAGAAATCAGTTGAAGTGTGGGTTGTGTGGGTCTGATTCTGGTTTCATGATTGTGTTCCACTGAGCATAGTGTATCCTTCCAGCAATGTCATACTGTCTTAATTACTATGGCACTATGGCAGGCTTTCATATAGGGTAGCATGACCATCTTCCTTTCCTCTTCTTTTTCAAATGGTTTCAGCTGTTGTAGAGCGGCTGTCTTGTGTTCTACATTTTAGAATAAGCTTGTCCATATCTACAAAAAAATCTTGCTGGGATTTTCATAGGAGTTGCATTAAAATTAACACACCAGTTTGGTGGGAATTTGACTCTTGGTGTCTTTAGGTGAGAATGTGAGTCTTGGTGCTGGCAGGGAAGGAGGGTGCCTCCCCCAGCTACATATTGTTGGCAGGATTTCACATCAATCCCCTTTGCTGGTGGTGCTAGACTTACCTGGTGTCGTCATATAATAATTCTGAGATCCTAAAGCAGTTTGCCTCCTGCTTTTCACCTTTCAGAATTCTTTGGTTGTCCCTTGCTTTATTTCTAGGGCTTGTAGTTGCTTTTAGTGGGGAGGAGCAGGGAGCTATGAATCAAAACCATCTTGTTTGTATAGGAAGCAAATACTCTTTTTATTCCCCCCAATTGCAGTATTGGATCAAATTAAACATTTTGATTCTATCTGCTGCACCAGGGCTAGGAAGAAATTCTCTTCCATGCAGACAGAAGAAAACTGGTTGTATATAAATAATTATGAGGTGGTTGACTTGGCTTTTTAACATCCAGGTAATAGACCAAGGATTTGAATTACATGCAGCAGTGTGCTGGTAAATATTTAGCAAGTGCCTCTAAGGATGAAAAAAAAAAAAAAAACAACTGAGTTATAGCCATTTCCAAGTTATTTGATGCAAATATCCTTTTCACTGCTGATTTAAAGCACCTAAGTGATATCAAACAGCTCACAAAATTCCTGAAAATGTAATAATTAGTCCTCAAGCCAGTATGAACCGGCCCTACCATCTCACCAGCTCTATGCCAAAAATTGCAGGTCGTGTCTTTCAAAATTGCTGAAGCTGGTCTAAATGCTGTGAAACAGTAAGGAGCACTCAGGGTTTTCTCATTCAGCCGGGTTGTTGGCCCAGTGTCAACACAGACTCCCTTGAAGACGTCCAATGAACATCTTTCAAAGACACCGATGGGGTGAGTCTCCCCTTGGCAGGAAATGTGAAGGGTCACTTCTCTCTTCTGCCTTGATGCAGATGTGTTTCTATGGAAGCCTCACTAGAAAATCCAATGCAACCATCATGTAGCTACAAGGACACACCTGGCTTTTCTTCTGTATGTTAGTCACAGAAATCTGATTCTTCTTGGTGTCACTGACTGACATATGCAGAAAAAAAAAAAAGGACACCTCCTCACACGGTGAAAATTTGACATCAGAATCCTAATCTCTGCCTTTTTGCTGTCTAAAAATAGCAGCACGTGATCCCACCATGCAGGAGTGCTTTATATAGACGGAGCCTTAGGTTTGAGGAAAAATAAGCTAACTTGGCTCTTTCAAATTAATGTTTTTAAATTTTAGTCCTGGGATAATTAACAAACGGTGTTGTATTTGTTTCAGGTGTGCAATCTAGTGATTCTGCATTTCCATACATCACTCAGCGCTCATCCAGAAAAGGGTACTCTCAATCCTTTTGCCTGTTTCACCCATCCCCCGCCCACCTCCCCTGTGGTCACCACCAGTTTGTTCTCTGTGCTCAAGTGTCTGTTTTTTGGTTTATCTCTTCTTTTCCTTTGTTTTGTTTTGTTTTGTTTCTAGATTCCACACATGAGTGAGATGATACAGTATTTGTCTTTCTTTGAATGATTCATTGCATTAAGCATTGAACTCTCTAGATCTACCCACATTGTTGCAAATGGCAAGATTTCACTCTTTTTTTTGTGGCTGAGTAATATTTCATTGTGTGTGTATATACACACACCCTATACACACACATACCATACCTTCTTTCTTTATTCATAATTTGGTTATTGTAAATAATGCAGATATAAACATATGGGTGCATGTATTCCTTTGAATTATGTTTTTTATTTATTTATTGCTTTTTGTGTGTGTGTGTGGTGTTGTTGTTGTTGGTTTTTGTTTTTGGGTTTTTTGTTTGTTTGTTTGTTTTTTGTAAAACCCAGTAGTGCACTTACTGGGTTGTAGGGTAGTTCTATTTTTTACTTTTGGAGAAACCTCCATACTGTTTTCCAGAGTGGTTGCACGAGCTTGCATCCCCACCAACAGTGTAAGAGGGTTCCCTTTTCTCCGCATCCTCTCCAACACTTGTTGTTTCTTGTGTTTTCGATGTTAGCCATTCTGACAAGTGTGATGTGACATCTCATTGCAGTTTTGATCTGAATTTCCCCAATCACGAGTGATGTTGAGCATCTTTTCATGTGTCTGTTGGCCATCTGGATGTCTTCTTTGGAGAAATGTCTGTTCATGTCTTCTGCTCTTTTTTAATTGGATTAGTTTCTGTATGTGTTGAGTTGTATGAGCTCTTTATATGTTTTGGATACCAACTCTTTATTGGATATGTCATTCGCTCATATCTACTCCCAATCTGTAGACTGTCTTTTAGTTTGTAGAATGTTTCCCTTGCCAGGCAGAAGCTTTTTATTTTGATGTAGTCCTAAGAGTTTACTTATGTGGTTTTTTTTTGTTTGTTTGTTTGTTTGTTTTTTTCTGTTGCCTCTGGAGACATACCTACATAAACATTGTTATGGTTGATGTCAGAGAAATGACTGCCTGTGCTCTCTTTTAGGAAGTTTTTATGGTTTCAGGTCCCCTATTTAGGTATTTAATCAATTCTGAATTATTGTGTGTGGTGTAAGAAAGTGGTCCAAGAAAGTGGTCCAGTTCATTTTTCTGCATGGGGCTGTCCAGTTTTCCAAACACCATGTGTTGAAGAGACTCTTTTTTTTTTTTTCCCCATTAGATATGCTTCCTTGCTTTGTCAAAGATTAATTGACCACACTACTGTGAGTTCATTTCTGAGTTTTCTGATCTGTTCTATTGATGAATGTGTCAGGTTTTGTGCCAGTACCATACTGTATTGATCTCCACAGCTTGGTAATATAACCTGAAGTCTGGTTTTGTGATGACTTCAGCATTGCTTTCCTTTTTCAAGATTGCTGTTGTTATTTGTGTGTGTGTGGTTTCATACAAATTTTAGGATTCTTTGTTCTAGTTCTGTGAAAAGCACTGTTGTTATTTTGACAGGAATTGCATTAAATCTGTAGGTTGCTTTGGGTTTATGGACATTCTAGCAATATTTGTTCTTCCAATCTATGAGAAGGGAGTATCTTTCCATTTGTTTGTGTCATCTTCAATGTCTTTCACCAGTGTTTTATGGTTTTCAGAGTACAGGTTTTTCATCTCTTTGGTTAGATTTTTTTCCTAAGTATTTTATTCTTTTTGGTTCAATTGCAAATGAGATTGTCTTCTTGATTTCTCTTTCTGCTTCTTCATTATCAGTGTATAAAAATGCATTGAGTTTCTGTATATTGATTTTGTATCCTGCAACCTTGCTGAATTTTTCAGTTCCAGTGGTTTTTTGGTGGATTCTTTAGGATTTTCTCTATATAATAAATCATGTTATCTGCAATAAGTATCAGTTTTACAGCTTCCTTACCAATCCGGATGCCTTTAATTCTTTTGTTGTGTGATTGCTGTGGCTGGGAATTCCAATACTATGTTGAATAAAAGTGGTAAGAGTGGACATTCTTGTCTTGTCCCTTACCGTAAATGAAAAGCTCTCAGTTTTTCCCCATAGATGATGATGTTAGCTGTGGGTTTTTCATAGATGGCCTTCATTATATCGAGGTATATTCCCTCTAAACTTCCTTTGTGGAGGGTTTCTATCATGAATAGATGTAGTACTGTGTCAAATGCTTTTTCTGTATCTATCGAAATGATCACAGGATTTTTATCCTTTCTCTTACTGATGTGGTGTATCACATTGATTGATTTGCAAATATTGAACCACCTTTGCATCCTGGGACTAAATCTCACTTAATCATGGTAAATGACTTTGTTAATATCTTCATAGGTCAAATTCAATTTTAAATGTATTTTCAGAATGACCTAATATATCCTTCCTGTAAATATATAGCCTGGATATTTTTTACATGTCTTCAATCATTATGTTCATTTTATCAACCTAAGATTTTTTTTATTAAAAGTTATCTTTTTTTTTTCTCCAAAAATAACTACAGTGATCCAAGGTTGGCTCATTTTTCATTTGTGAACAGTTTTATAGATTCAGGGTGAAGTGCCTTCAGCATTGCTATAGATTAAAGTATGTCCCTGCAAAATTCATATGTTGAAGCTGCGATGGTATTTGGAGAAGGGCCTTTGGAATCTCATTAGGGTTAGATGAGGTCATGAGGGCGGAGCCTCCATAACTGGATTAATGTCCTTGTAAGAAGAGACATCAGAGTCAGAGAGCAGACTGGACATGCTTAAGTTACAATGAGAGCTCTCTGCAGTATAGACCATGCTGGTTTCCTTGATCCATGATCTAAGGGAACTGTGAGACTATAAATGTATGTCTGATAAGCCACCCCCTCTGTGTTTTTTTTCTTATGATGGCCCATGCTGACTGTTAAAAGCATTGTGACCTGGATTTCCACATAACTTTGGGGAAGATCATTCTGGTAGCAAAAACGGAGCAGCACATATCATGAATTTGGAAGATGGAGAGGGAAGAATTAATATACTACAGGGTATTAATGCATTTACTCATATCTACTTGCTCCTTCCTTGAATCATTTCACTAGATTTGAACAAAAATACAAAGTAATACAAAGAACAAAAAAGTTTCAGTGCAAACATCATCTCTTTTAACATTTCTGTCTCCTCTTGGAGGTCTTAGCCATCATGGACCCTATATTCATTGCACTCTACACCCAGTCCTCTTGGAGCTTGTATGGAATGTGGGTGGCATGCATCTCTTATGGGCTTAATAACTACTCTAGTAGTTACTGAACTACTAGAATTTGAAATATCTGAGGACAGGTGTCACATGTTTCCATGAGTGTTTTCCTCGTATCTAGGACCATTCTTTTTTTTTTTTTTTCCACTTTTAAATTCCAGTATTTTATTGCTGATATGTAGGAAACCAATGTTTTTTGTATATTAATCTTGTATTCTGAAAACGTGCTACAATTGTTTATTAGTTCTATGAGCTTTTGGGGGGGGTTGTTTTTTTTTTTTAATTTTTTAAAATTTTTATAAACATATAATGTATTTTTATCCCCAGGGGTACAGGTCTGTGAATCACCAGGTTTACACACTTCACAGCACTCACCATAGCACATGTCCTCCCCAATGTCTATAATCCCACCCCCCTCTCTCAACCCCCCTCCTCCCAGCAACCCTCAGTTTGTTTTGTGAGATTAAGAGTCTAGGACCATTCTTATTCCATACTCCATCCCATTCCAAAACCATCATAGACTGTTAATATATATTTGATAAACAGATGATTAAGTGAATGGAATATAAGAATACAGTAAAGAGGGTCATCTCATGATGGTGAAGAAAATTAAAGAGGTCATGGTTGATAATATTTTTAAATGTTATTTATTTTTGCAAAAAAAAAAAAGGAAGCACAAGGAATACAAGACACAGTCTGGGAGAATTCAAGTAAGAATGACTGTAATGTACATGTCGTACTATCTGTATTTTTCTCTTGCAAATACACATGGGCGTGCTCTGTCCTGCAGTCCCATTAACCCCTTCCCATATTAAAGATGGTGGGAGTGAGCCTTCCCATTCCCCCTTGAAATGCTGGTCTTTACTTTCCTTCAGAAAGATGACATAAATTCTCCTATTAAGACAAGTGTGTGAAATAATTACATTAGATTCCTTGTATCCATGTGATTCCTGTTCCAACGTTATCTCCACCTTTCAATTTCTAATTGGATTAATTTTCCTTCCCCACAGACATTATATAAATAAGATGTTTTCCTTGGATTTGGCTTCGGGATGAATTCTGACCGGATACATTTGTCATTTCATGGGAAAAGACTCGTGGCAAAATGGCCATTGACAGGTGGAATCGATATGTAATTACCGGCAGAGTATTGGAGACTTTCAGCAGAGGAGAAACTCTGAGCACTGCTTTCTAAGGAAATTCCAAGGGTAGACTAGGACATCATCTTGAGCATTAATTTTGTCAGTCATTTACATGCTGATATTTATAAAGATTTCTCCCCTGTCGATCTATTACTACTTTTCCTACAAGTCAGCAATCTGAAAATGACCATTTAACATGTTTTGTAATACAATTCAAGACCAACAGCCATCCCCGGGAGCATGCTAATGGAGAGGGTTTTCAGCAACATTTGACTGTAAAATAACCAAAGCATGATTCATGGGAGGACAAATTTAAAGAGAATGTTAATGTCATTGAGTATGAGCCTCAAGGTCCAAACACGTGCAAAACAATATACTTACCATTCCATAATGACCAAAGTTCTGTTTGTAGCCCCCACTTCACGAAAGGGCTGGAAATTTATTTTTGTGAATTCAGTTCCTTGCACTAAGCACCGTTTCTGTGGTTTTACCTGCTTATTGGAGGAAATGCACAGGGTAGAAGGTGAAGGAACACTTGGTTTTTGGAGTTCCCTTTCTAAAAGAAGGCATCCTTTGAGATAAGCTAATTCCCATCAGGTCTTCAGGGATGGGACTGTGGTTGACAGTGTCATACATCTTTTTTGGTCCCATTGAGTTAAATTCATCCTCTGCCATGTTCCACATGTTCCCTTTGAGTGGGACCATTGTCACAGACCTTTCTAAGATGCCATGAATCCCTCTGCCTACACATGGTTATTGCTATTATTCTGTAATGAATGGGGCAACTGAAATTTTAGGATTTTGGAATTTCCCATGAACTGTATCTGGATACAGGATTACAGAGAACTGATCTGGTTTGGAGAGCCTGCAGCAAGACTCCTGACCAGGAAGAGCAGTATCTCAGCTTTCCTGATGGGGCTTCTAATTCACTTCTCTTCCTCCAGTGTTGGAATCACTACATCACCTGTGAAGAGTGGAGGAATTCATTTTCGACCTATGCTCATCCAACTCACTGGGCTATTCCAGATGTCTGACACTCCATGGCCATGATTTCCCTTCATTACATCTTGCATTCTGTGAATTATCTTTTCTTCAGTTCAGGGAATGTGCATGATTTGTAGGACGGACAGAAGAAGGGTAACTTACATTGGGACACATGTCTGGAAGGGTAGAAGAGGAAATTGCCACTGGTGTGACTCCTAAATAGTATTCTGTTCCATCTGAACTCTCTGAATGTCACCTTGGTGAATCCCACCTTTGTTTTTAGAATAGCAAAACACTTTCTTCTCCCCCTCCTTAGGAACCCATTTTGAATCAGATCTTCTCCAAAGAATCTATCTGGAAAATTTTGTACACTTCATGTTTAATGGTCTACACTCTTGGTATATGCCACCTATGGGGGACATCTACTGACATGTCATCCAACCTGCCTGGTTGGACCCCTGCTTCCCACACCCATGTGGCTATTGCAGTAGCTGGCCAGTTTGTTGACCCCAGGATGGGCACTAAATTTGAGTTGCACAATTTTTCCCCTTGGAACTGGGCCATGGGACAATTTGTTTCTCTTTCATTGTAAGTGAGAAGCAGTTCTAACTTTCATTTCTTTTGTGTTTCCTGGAATGTCAGCAATGTGAGAGAGAGTGAGCAATGGAATGTCTTTACTTGCATGCTTCCTCCAGGGAGAGCCAAGAAATATTCCTAAGGGAGCCCAAAAATAGAGCAAATTTTCTACCAAATCTCTACTTCTTCCCCAGCATTCTGGTCAGCATTTTTAAGCAACATCTCTTAGAAATTAATAAATCTTTGAATCACAACAATAAGAACTGTGGATCTTCATCAATATAGCTAGTCATTAGTGGCATTTTAAAAAGAACTTATACTGACCTTCTCATTACACGTCTTTGACAATTCTAAAATACAAAATTAGAAGTCCTCAAAATTTCAGTTTGCAATAATTGCCTGGTTTGGACATTTCTTGAGCTCATAAATGTGAGTTGAATGGATCTGTCATCACTGACAGAAATGGGTTGGTTTTTCTCAAATTGGCAAAATTGTGATCTAAAGTCTAATGTGTGTCCTCTGTATCATATCCTCCTTGAAATGCATGCATATGTAATTTTAAAGATGTATATTCATATAAGTCATCACGAATGTGGTGAATATTTACAAATAAGTCATTTTTACCTTACCTGTCATCCCTTATGGATTTAATTATGACAATAAAATAATTAAATTTGTAAGAATCATCCTAGAAATATCAATACCCTAGTATACATATGTTGTTAAGTGTCTGAAAAAAAACACAATAAATCATTAACCTTTAAAAGATAATCTCAATATTTGTGATGGTGCAAGTGAAACAGTCTTACAGAAATAGAAAGTTTACATTTTTATCTTTCTCTATAACAAATATGTTCGTTATATATCTCTGGCACAGTTCACGTTTAAAAATCTTGTCAATGGGATCAAGTTTCCAAATTTCTAATGTACAGTAAATCAATTATAAATTTTTTAATACAATCAGTTTATGGTCACAGAGTATTTTGGATCTGAAAAAGGAAACATGTGTCATTTGTGAATAAGGAATTCCACCAGAGGGCAGGGGAGATTACCTTGATTTTGGAAAAGAATGGGTAGTCATATTTTGATGTGGAAACTGCTGTTTGGAAAAAATAAAAACTGATCTTGTAGTGATCAGAAAGGTGACCACAAAGTGACCCCAAAGATGATTTTACCCCCTTACTACCAGTATGGTCTATCCTGAGCATGACATACAATTATATCCAATCTGGCACAGCATCAATATCTTTGACTCAGAGCACATAAGACTGAAACTCTGGCATTATCTGTGCTTTTGTTGAATTCAAGAGTCTCTTCTCCAAGCCTGCGTGGTTGTGGGAAGATCTACTTCCTTGTGGTCATAGGACTCAAATCCATTTCTTTGCTGGCTTTCATCACGAGGCTGCGCTCACCTCTGAGCAGCTTTCTGCATTACTTTTCGCATGGTCCTGTTCATCTTCAAAGTCAGCAGTGGGGAATCTCCCTCTTGTAGAATTCCTTGCAGGCTTTGAAGGATGTCCTTTTGAAGGTCTAGCTTGATTAGGTCAGGCCCAATGAGGATAATACTTCTCTCTCTCTTAAAGTCAGCCATGCCTTGTAAGATAATCTGATGATAAGAGTGATAGTTTAGCAATTCATCAGAATGTCCCCTCACTCAAGAAGAGGGAAATCTACAAAGAAGTAGGTCCCTGGGGATTGGATTACAATCCTGCCTGCCACCAGACCTCAATTTTCTAGATCATATAAATGACTAAAAAAAAAAAAATAATGACCTCCAAACCCAGACTTGAAAGATCACAGTCTCAGTGAAGATAAAACAGTTACAATAAGCCCATATTCCTCCATTGGGAGGAGGTGGAGAAGTTATAAGAGATATGAAGAGGTGAACACTAGGTACATATTCTGGGTCCTTCAGAGGAGACACAGAACATGGACTCCCTATCACAGTGCTCCTTTTGAGCAACTGTCTGATGATGAAGGCACCCAATGGTCAAATACAGTTGCCATGTGTTGCCACCAAGAATTCATCCACTATAGTTCATTCCCATGCAGACAGCCCCCAGCCCTAAGATAAGCCTATTCAGATATTCTGGGCATGACAGGAGATGAACAGAAACTTGACCCTTGTGCTTCCCTCAACTTCCTTCTTTGCTCTTTCTTTTCAGAAAGAAAACCCCATTTCTTTTTGTAGAACCATGGTATTTAGAGTTAAATTTGATTGCTCACTGTGGCAGATTAAGAAAATTACATTCAGAGGTCATCTGAAAAAAATCAATGACATGAAGGTGTTGATGGGAATTAGCTATTTAAAATCCTTTAACCAACTGGGGCTTCAGGGAATGGCCGGGGCAAAGGACGATCCCTGTGTTCCATATTATACTCCAGCCAGCAGCACTCAGCAAAATGAAGTAGTTGCATAGGAAGTCATTTCACCAAGGGCACATATGTTGCAGTCCTTACTTGTATTAGATGTCTGAACACATGGGTTAGAATGAAACATGCTTCAGCACACAAATTCTACCCTGATGTTTTCTTTGTTTTTCAGTAACTCAGCTGCAAAGATAGGAGATAATCATAGTTCACTGGCATCACTGGTCTATTTTTTTTTTTTCTTTAATACATCTATCCACCTGTCTGTCTATCCAGCTGCCTATCCATCCACCTACCAATTCATCCATTTATGCATCTATCCATCCATCTGTCCATCCATCCATCCATCCATCCATCTACCTATCCAACTATCTATCCATCTGTCCACTCCATATCCATCCATCCATCCATCCATCCATCCAACTATCTATCTGTCCATCCATCCACTCCAGCTATCCATCTATCCATCCATCCATCCATCTGTCCATCCAACTACCTATCCATCCATCCATCCATCCATCCATCCATCCATCCAACCATTTTTAAAAATATAATGATTACCTACAGGCTTGCAAGCCAAGAGAAGAATAAGAATATAAACTGGTAACTTAAGTCAGTCTACACGCTATTTCCTTTACCTATCTGCCCACCTCAATATAAGTAACCAATATCTTGATTTTTTTACAATTTTTTAAAAAAGATTTTATTTATTTATTTGATGGAGAGATCACAAGTAGGCAGAGAGCGGTAGGGGGAAGCAGGGTCCCTGATGAGCAGAGAGCTCAACACGGGGCTCAATCCCAGGACCCTGGGATCATGACTTGAGCTGAAGGCAGGGTTTTAACTCACTGAGCCACCTAGGTGCCCCACTGAATTTTTTACAATTTATTGTATTCACTAAGTTTAATTTTATGAAGTTACATAATACAATATAATTTTTTAAAAATATTAAATAAATTAGATATGTAACATCATGTCAGTTTAAGGTGCATGGCCTTCACATTGATACACTTCTATATTGTATTATGATGGCTGATGTAGTGATGTTTTTTCACACTACATACTTACAGTACAATACTATTGTCTACATTCAGTATACTGTGCATTAGATCTCTGTGGCTTATTTAACATTCATTATATGTTTGTATTCTCACTCTTATCCCCTGCCCCCTCCTGGTAACTATCATTCCAATTTTTTTTAGGTTCCATGTACAAATGATATCATACACTAATTATCTTTCTCTCACTTGTCTCCCATAGAATAATGTACTCAAATTCCATGCATGTTTTCACAAATGGAGTGACATCCTTGTCTCTTAGGTCTAAATAATATTTCATAGTGTATATGTACCACACCTTTTTCATCCATCTGTTGATGGGCATTTCGGTTGTGTCCATGTCTTGGCTATTATGAATAATGCTGCAATAAACATGGACTGCAGAAATATCATCAAATTCTGTTTTCCTTTCCTGTGGGTATATACCCAGAAGTGGAATTGCTGAATGATTCGGTAGGTCTATATTTAATGTTTTGAGTAACCTCCATATTGTTTTCCCTCATGGTTGTACCAATTTACATTCCTGCCAACAACATAGTTTTCTTTGCAACACATACTTCCACACCTGTTGTCTCTTGTCTTATTGGTGGTAACCATTTTATGAGGTGTCAAGTGATATTCTACTATGGTTCTGCTTTGCATTTCCTTGATGATAAGTGATGTTGAGGATCTTTTCATGTCTATTGGCCATGGGGATGTCTTCTTTGGAGAAATGTCTACTGAGTTCAATCACTTTCTTGGTGAAAGTTTTGAGTTCATAGAGTTCCTTATATATATTTGTATATTAACTCTTTATCTGAAATAACTTGTGAATTTTTCTTCCATTGTGTAGGTTGACTTCTCATCTTGTTAACTGTTTCTTTGCTGTATGGAAGCATTTGAGTTTGATGTCATACTACTTGTTGATTTTTGCTTTTGTTGTTTGTGCTTTTGTGGTCGTGTTCAAAACATCACTGTCAAGGGGTGCCTGGGTGACTCTGTTGGTTAAGAAACTGCCTTTAGATCGGGTCATGATCCTAGGATCCTGGGATCATGTCCCACATCGGGCTCCCTGCTCAGCAGGGAGTCTGCTTCTCCCTCTGACTCCTCCCCATTCCCCTCTCATGCTTTCTCTCTCTCTCAAATAAATAAATAAAGTGTTAAAAAAAATCACTCCCAAGACTTGTATCAGTAAGCTTCCCAACGTTTTCTTCTAGGAGTCTCGTGGTATCAGGCATTGTGTTTAAGACTGCCCATTTCAAGTTTGTTTTTTGTGAATGGTGTGAGGAAAGGGTCCAATTTCCTTGCTCCCTGTATGTTTCTCCAGACTCTCCAACATTGTTTGTTGAAGACACTATCCTCTCCGCATTGGGTGTTCTTGGTTTCTGTGTTGGCTCTATGTAGCGGGATTTGTATAAACCGTTATTGATGTCACTTGGTTTTGTTTATGTTCAACATTTAAAACAATGGTACCATGGGTTAGAGAGACTTCTGAAGCTTTTTTTTTTTTTTTTTTTTTGCGGGGGAGGGGATCTACAAGTTCAGTAGTTAAGACCCACTGCTGTAGCTGTGCGTAGCTACAACACATCCTCTTTCCTGCTGTCTCTTATTTTCCCGATCATTTCCATATCACTAATGAGGAATGTAGCAGGAATTTGTTCCTATTTTATTGTGCCAAAGTGCAGAGAAACCTGGATAATCTTTGTGGAGTGCCGTCTTTACTAAATATTTAAATCTTCGCACACTGCCTGAGAAATCAGCTCTTCCTTTCCCAAGCAATGAAGATTACATCTGTCTGATAGTATTAAGCCAGTTGCTGTGGAGTTGTGGCGATTCACAGGAAAATGAACCCAAAGAAGACAATAAACCAGTAAAATAAAACCAGCCTAATGTGTTTTAAGATCCCTAAAGTTTTAAAATACCCTGGTAATTCCTGGCAACATTACATGAACACGGATCCAACAAGTTCTTAGAAATGATTATCTGCGATGGATGATTCTTCACTTCCCATTTGGTTCGTGGGGAGGAAATGTATGTACAGTACAAGATGAGATTGTCTCTCCTAACGTCTCGGGAATGCCCCAAACATATTTTCCTCGTACTTAACAAAATTATTGATATTTTGGACTTTCATTGTGCCTTTTACATAAGATAAATCACCATTGCATTAGCTATTGAATTTCTCTGAAAAATGTTTTAGAGCTTAGAACACCAATTCCCAAATATATTACATATTCTTCTAAAGGAGAAGAACACACTCTAATTGACATGCTTTAGTTAATCTGGGGATACAAATAGTCTGCAATGTATCAATTCCTTCTCAATAATCTCATTTCTTTTCCTTTGTCTCCTGCATAGTGATGGCTCTGGAGAGGGCTGACAGAGACAAACTGCCTTCCCACAAAGAGTGTAAGTCTTACAAGCGGCTTAATGACAGAAGAGCAAAGTAGAAAGATGGTCCAGATGAAGCAATGGGATGTGTCCATGCTCATCCCAGTGGAGGGAACACGGAGCCCATTCTGCAAGCCTAGAAGTGTCAGCAGGAAGGACGACAAAGCAGCAAGGCTATATGGCATCCCAACCACTACTTAAATTTTGAGGTCTCCCCCTTACCCTATCACAGGTCCACAGAGTGGTTTACCTGCCATGTGGTTTCACAGAGAGGACACTTGGCAAACTCTAGGAAAGCTTATCGACTCACCCCAAAGAGATAGGTTTCACCTGTAGGACACTAGGACACTTGACAACACAAGTTAAAGATCACAGATGTGTGGGGTTTTCTGCCAAGCAATGGGAGATGGACCACTGGAAAATGTATTAATTTGGCAAGAGAAAGGAGACATGTTTTGCTAAGCTTTGGCAAAATGTGCAGTAGTTGCCAGACATACATGTACTGATAAAAATGTGTGTGTGTTTTTATACATAAACAAACACTTGGCATGTTATGCTTTTTAAAAAAAAGTTTTTATTTATTTATTTGACAGAGAGAGAGAGATCACAAGTAGGCAGAGAGGCAGGCAGAGAGAGAGGAGGAAGCAGGCTCCCTGCTGAGCAGAGAGCCCAATGTGGGGCTCGATCCCAGGACCCTGAGATCATGACCTGAGCCGAAGGCAGAAGCTTTAACCCATTGAGCCACCCAGGTGCCCCGACATGTTATGGTTTTATAGGAAGCATATAACCCATGATGTTTGACAAACAGTACCAAAAAAACAATGGGATGTTGACCTGGTTGTCTTTAAAAAAAAACAAAACAAAGCTCTAATACCTTGTATTGGTCCTTAAAAATATATGTTAAAATAAAATGGATGCATGACATTATAATGCACTCACAGTGACATAATATGGGTTATAGGACAGTGAGAATAATGCCAAGGAAATGCATCTCATTGACTTGAAACATGTCCAGACATGATACTGGGTTTGGAAACAAACATTCTGTCTCTATCTGCCACACTTAATAGCAGAACTACCTCCTAAAGACATGGGCAAAATAGGCACTTTACTTGCAAAATGTTTCCTTATTTTCATTTCTGGCCTAACATGGTATAATATTGTGATTTCAAAGAAAAAGCCATTTTAAGAATAATAAAAAGGAGGCTTGGAAAATATTACCAGAGCGCTGGCACACAAGAGTGTAAAATTATCATACAATTCAACTGTCCAAAGGCGTATCAGTTCTTTGGAGATGTGAGGGGGCTGTCATGATTTGCCTCTGGAAATCTACGCTTTGCTGGATTATAGAGATTTCTACGAGCACAGCATTGGTACTGAATTTCTTTCTTTTGTAATAAATTTTGTCTCCTGTGTTCTTCATTCCGTGGTTGTGCTAATCATAGGAAGCTTTCATAGCTCACCACGAGTGACATGGCATTGAACACATGATTTTTCTGGGGGCTGTGAGCTGTTCTCACTGACTTTCACTGGGCATGGTCTCCACTAGGAAGGTGGACCTGGACACATGAACTATGGGCTTTCAAGATGCTCGATTAACAGTCCCATGTGCACTCAGCCAGCTCCTAGGCAGACACAATTTGGTTTTCAATATTCTTCTTATCTTTCTGACAAGCACACAGAAGGAATGTCGGATCTCAGCTTCTGGGAGAAAAAGCCCAACTAAATGCACCGGGGGGAAAAAAAAACGGGCATTTTCTAGGATGATCGGTATTTGCTCTAGGTGAGATTCTAATGTATTAATACAATTTAACACATGGAAAAAAAGTCATCCCACATAAGGAAAGACAAGGTAGGAAAAGTAAGGGGTGAGCCCAAGAAAGGACACGCCTGTGTGCACACATACATACATGTGTATGTATGTAGATCTATTATGTGTCTCTATGTTTCAATGCACCTGCCATGACACAGGATGACATAGGATGTCAAACATTCTCAGTACAAATGGAATTTATCTTGTATGAGATAAAGTATGATGATTTTCTTCCTCAAAACCTACTACTAAACATCTGGGACGTTGAGGAGGTAGCCCTGTTGCCTGGAGGTCTGATGGGAAGTGTCTTTTGGGCGTAATGAAGATGTACACCAATCCCACCAATCCTCAGGGAAGACTATGGACATCACACAGTTTCTAAGACTGTGGCTATCTGCAGGAGGTAGTTGTTAGCAGGGTTTCACATGGATTTCCAGTAAAAGCTATGTGGCTCTTTATTAGTTGGCTGGGGTGGTCCTAACAGCGACCACATTCCAACTGGCTTAAACAGCAGACATCCTTTCCTTCTGGTCCTGGAGGCTAGGAGTTGGAGATGCAGGTGGGCCCTGGACTAGTTTCTACTGAGGCTTCTTTCCTTGGTGTGTAGACCCGTGTCCACATGTGGTCATCCCTCTGTGCCTCTGTCCTCATCCTCTTTTCTTATAAGGACCCCAGTCCTATGGGATCAGGGTTCACCCTCATGAGCTCGTTTTACATATATCCCCTCTTTAAAGACCCCATCTTTAAATATGGCTCCATTCTGAGGTCTTAGGGGTGAAGACTTCAACATAGGGTTTTGGGGGGACACAATTCTGCCCATTACAGCTATCAAAATCCTGACTACAAATGAAATTTAGTTCCTATGACCTAAAGTATAATGTTATTCCTTGACACCTGGCTACTCAAAACCTAGGTTCTAATACTGATTTGATCACATTTTGGAGTTGCACAGAGATGAATCTGGACAACACCTCATGGTCTGTCAGGTTTTTTTAAGTTTGCAATTGTCATTCTAGTATGGTTAACATCTAATGTTAAATTAGTCTCAGGGGTATGCCTGGTCATTTTCTGTGTCTGGTTCCCTTCTGGTTCTCAGAAGCACGGGGAAGACCAAGCTCTTCACAAGTAGGGTCAGTGCAAAAACAGATGATCTTTAATCTCAGACAATTGACATGATACAGGTTTATACCTTATTTGTCTCATATGGAGGTCAGAGAAAACGGGGGCTCAGTTTCACCGGAGGACTCAGGACGTGGGCTGCCTCTGGTGCATAGCTTTCCCATCACTTGTGGTGTTAGTGCTCTTGGCTGGGTCCAAAAGCAAGAAAAAGAAAAGAGAAGCTATGGAAGGAGGAGGATTTTCACCACCATGATGGAGTGACATTATATAACAAAGGGGACCTTCAGTTATGTGATCATTTCATGGGTTTCATTTAAGCTCATGAATATACCTATCACCCAAATATTAAGAGACCAGAGAAGAAATGGATATGATGTCATATACATTTCAAACAGAGAAAATATATCCCTAAATATACATACATTGGACGAGGCCACCGTGTCACCACAAGGATTTAAGACAAAGACCCCTTAGCAATCATGTCTGAGCACAGACAAACCAGGAACATGGTCCTGATCACAGCATCCAAAATGGCCCCCATTCTCTCACTGATGTGGTTCCTGATTTCTTTACTGAGACACAGCCTTTTCTGCCCTCCATACAGATGAGAATTATTGAGACACTCAGCCATAGAAGCATTCGCACTTCCCAACACTGTCCAACCCAGACATCAACCCCTTCATCCTTAGAACCTCCCCATATCACCCACCCACATACAAACCCTACCAAAGGTTTGTTCTAACACCTTCCTATGGAGTTGGCCCACAGCCTCCATGGTTTGCATTCCCTCTTGCCGCAACGAATAATTAGACCAACCTGCCCAACCATAGATGTGTTTCTGGTGGGCTTCCTATCATTTATCCAAAGATCCCATTCTTCTTTCAAAAAATGGAAATACTTTAGAAATCTGCCTTTAACAAATGACGTTGGATCTGCATTCTAAAAACCACATTCTTCCAGCTCAAGGCAATTAAGTCAGAAAGACACAGATGTCATTGTAAAGTAAACATGTATATCTATTGTCAGTTAGAAAATACATTGTGTACAAATAACCCATTCTTGATGCGAAAGTCATTGTGGGCAGAATCCTTCCATATATTTAATTTGAATAAACTTAAAGGGATATGAAAGTATCATCTGCTAAGTTTTTGGATAGCAGATAAATTATAGGTCACTAACATTTAGATCCCTAAGTCTTATAAGGTGAACGTGATAAAATATGAAGTATGATCATAAATAAAACACTATTAAAATTGTCCCCCACCATCATTAGGATTCTGATAATCATAAAATTTGCTTTAACTGATTTTCTTAGGAAGGAAAATACACTTTTCCTTGCCATTTGGGTTATCGCAGAAACACCGTTTCATTGAGCACATGCTTTGGTTGTCTGCAAATATGAGGCAAAGAAAGGGAACTGATGGGAGAAACACAGTCATGGTGGACCCAATGGCATGAAACCAACAAACACCTTGATTGTTGGCATATACGAGGCAAAGAAAGGGAACTGGTGAGAGAAAGACAGTCATGGTGGACCCAATGGCATGAAACCAACAAACACCTTGGTTGTCAGCATATAGGAGGCAAAGAAAGAGAAATGATGGGAGAAAAGCAGTCATGGTTGTCCCAATGGCATGAAACCAACAAACCATTCATTGCCAGTATGTACCAACCAGTATTTTGTTGAATACCAGCCTTGGGATCAGCTCTTTTGTGGTTGATATGGATAGGTCTTGATGAGGACTAAATTGGATGTCATGTTAGGTAGACTTCCATCAGCTTTTATAAAAGGATAATGACATCTCCAACTTGAAGACCCCATACCCTGTTAGGTATTAATCACATATCCATTGGTTCTATAGCTAACAATTTTCTTTTGCAGATATACAGAGAAATAAAACACCATTAGATTTTATGTTCTCTTTATTGGTAACTTTGTGTTTTGGATTTTCTTTTGGATAGAAATGTGGTCACAGAATCTTTTCCCCATGGCTGAGGTGTATTTCATATGCAATAAACTCACCCGTGCAGCCTGTGAGAAGAGGTTCGGTGACAGATGGCTCCGAGCCTGCTCTCCTGGTCCTGTACGGTGCAGTGATCTGTCTGATGTCAGTGGTCTGGAGAGACCCCTGCGGGAAAGAAAACAGGCTTGTAACAGCAGAGCACACCAGGGAAAGCAGCTACAGATACGACTTTGTGAAATGATGTTTGATTATTCTAAAGAAAACCAAAAATTATGACATCAGGTGTTCTTTATCTTTTACTGAATGCCAGGGCTGGGTGTGGACTTTTTTCAGTAAAGACACTACATAAAACCGCAGGGCGGTTGCATTTTGTTTTCTGATAGGAAATTGTTCTTTTCAGTGCCAAAGCCAACTGAGCCTTTACATATTAAATATAATTTTTGTTTTGCAGAAGTGTGTTTCTGGCAATTACTATTAAATACCATGTGGTTCAGATACAAAGGCAAATGGACAAAAGACATAGGGAATGTTTTGGAGGTGAGGCTCCCAGTTGAGACCTGGAGATTGGATGTGTACATTGGAGTCATGCCATATTGCTTACTGTGGTGAATCTTTTTACATTTTCTTTTACACGAGAGTGCCATATAAAAATGTCTTGAACATCGTGGTAATGATGAGGGAGCAGGAGGCTGGCTGAAGACAATGCAAAAGCTGGCACCCTGCAGCCCCTCTCCACCCGCTCCCCTCAGTAATGTGTGTGATATTCCTCAGGCACGGCTGACTGCCATAAACGAGAAACTAATAGTTAACTTGCAGAAATCACAATCCTGCAAGACAGGAGTCTCCCTTGGTGTACAAATGTCCTAGAGATCTACAAACAAAGAAGTTACCTTATCAATAGCACAATTTCCAGGGGCAAATAACTCAGTTCTCAAACCCTAATGTCACCCTCCCCTCCATAAACAAAACTGAAGGAGGCTGAGGTAGAAGGAAATGTAAATATAGTTAAATCTCTTCTGAACCTAAATCTCACTAACAAAGATGCTTGACAGCAGGATTTGTGACATCCCACCAGGAACCTCCCAGCTATCTTGATGTTAATGGCTGGCCAAAAGACAACATTGATCCAGCCCAAAGGCCTCCGGTATCCTGGCACCTTGTAGGCCCTCTTTAGCATATGAAAGCTCCGTTGAAACCTCCCTTCCCCTCACCTTCCCCTAACTGCAAGGTACATAACCTGCCATCTCTCACAACCCAGGGAAGCAGCTCTTCCTGTCCATGGGTCCTGTCCCCTTGCTTTATTAAACCACCATTTTGCACCAAAGATGTCTCAAGAATTATTTCTTGGACATCAGCTCCGGACCTCAGCCCACCGAACCTCACCTAGGTTCTAGAACTTAATCAGTCACATACCCTCAAATGGAAAAACATCAAATCTTATACCCACTGAGAGGGTGTAATTGTGGTGTGCGTGTGTAACAGAGACTATTGGATAAGATATGGATAGCTGTGGTCTATACAATTTGGGGTATCTTATACGTTTTAATTCCATTCCCCAAAGTAATGGCTGATGTTCCCCTTTAGAGAGCTTTGAATCACTCACAAGATAGTGTACCGTTTCAAGACATTTTTATCATTTCTGGAATATTCCTATAGTCCCATCCAAATATGACTTAATGGACGTTTGCATTATTTTCTGATGCTTTGTAACATACTATTCCACCAGGAGCTTCAGAAAACATTTTCATGATCTCGTGGCTTGCGTGAGATAGCAAGATTAAATCCAATTGTTGCCTGGGCTGCATGTTCATCTGGAAGTTCTGGGTATTTGTTTTCATATGGTTGTGGAAGGAAGGTCCTGTTCATCTGTCAGTGGCAGAAAGGGAAGCCCAGTGCCTAGAAGTCATCCTTCTCTCAGTTTGCAACTTGACCCTTTGCTTTCTTCCTGGTGCCCTGTAGGGGTGTACCTGCTTATCTCTCTTTTAAGGCCACAGGTGAGGAAGTAGTTCAGGGCCACTAGGAACAATTCCTCTTTTGATGAACTCAGAGTCAAGAGCTCAGTGTCCTAATCATGGAAAATAAATCCCATTGTATCCACATTCCCACCCATACTCAAGGGGATTAAATTATCCAGGGTATGTACCACCAGGGGCCAGGAATCAGCTGGACATTTGACAACCCCGCTTGCCACAGCATCCTTGTATTTTATAACAAACCACTATTTTTTTTTCTTGCACTTTTTATTGAGACATACAGCCTGAATGCAAAGGAGTAAAACGTCCTTCTTTTCACATTTACTTGCAATCCTGTTCAGTCATACAATCAGTCTCAATATACTCATGGATGTTACGATATCTTTGATCGACCATGCAACAATGTAAGGCAATAATGCCTACAGCTTTACCACGAAACACAGCCATTGGGCAAGTCTTCCCATCTATGAATTCAGAAAGAGATATACTTTGGGGCTGTTGCATCCAATTCTAACAGTTTATGTGTGTGGAGGCATCCCCATACCAACTGGCAATTCTCTAGGGCCATGTTGCATATCCTTATAATTCAACTCAATTCTGACACATCCGTTTGGAGAAAGCATTAGATCCCACAGGTTAAGGGTTCAGTTTTACAAGCCTACTCTCCACCTTCCTTCAGATGCCAGTCATAGGTCTTCTGACCAACTGGAAGTTGGTCAGATAACTTGGAGGTCCCATGACCTCCTCTCCTTGAGTTTGATTAATTTGCTAGAGTGGCTCACAGAGCTCAGCAACCCATTTTTTCAAAAGATTACCAGTTTATCACAAAAGATACTAAAAGATATGAACCAATAGCCTGATGAAGGGATACACAGAGCAAAGTCCTGAACAAATGAGCATTTGTCCATTGAGTTTAGGGTCCAGAACAGAGGTAGATGGAAGCATTTTGGTTCCCAAACCATGAAGACCTCTGAACCACATCCTTTTGGGATTCTATGGAGGCTTCATCAGATGGGCCTGATTGATGAAGTCATGGGCCACCAGCGATTGATTTAGCCTCCAGTGCCTCTCCTCCTGGGAGGTCCTGGAGTGGTACTGAAATTTCTATTACGAGGCTGGTTTCCCTGGCAACCAGCCCCCATCAATAGTTGCTTTCTTCAATTACCTCATCACACAACAAAAGTTACTTTGACCTTTCTCATCTCGGGAAATTCCAAGGGTTTTAGGAGCTCCTGGCCAGAAATGAGGCAAATACCAAGCATATGCTTTTATAAATCACAATCCTCACAGATACTCATTGGTTTTGGAACTCATCCCTTCGTATCTACACTTTGTCGTTATTTGGCACTTGCTGAGAAATTTCCACTTGGTGCGTAAGCCATGGGTATAACTTTTGCAGCACCATCTTGCGGAGAGTTCTAAGAGGATGCCAGCTTTGGTCTGTGGATGGTCTTTGTCTTTGCAGGCAAAACACAGTGACAGGGGAGTATCAGTGCTTCTGTTCACAGTTCAACAATTTCTCTCAAAGCTCAAGCCAGCAGCAACCCCTTGTCTGACCCCACTGGTTTTCTGAGTTTTCCCTGCTGTAGTTTTTGAATGTTGGTGTTGGTGGGGTGAGGTCTGGAGCTGATGCCTAAGAAAGAATTCTTGAGATGTCTTTGCTGCAAAATGGTGGTTTTATTAAAGCCCAGGGACAGGACTCCTGGGCAGAAGGCTCTACTGCTCAGAGTCTGTGAGGAATAGCTCTTTGTATACTTGGGAGTTGGGGGAGGTAAGGAGAAGTGAGGTTTTCAAAAGAACTTTCATATGCTAAAGAAGACCTACAGGATACTGGAGTACTTGCCATTGTCAAGTAAAGGTTGTTTTTCCTCTAGCAAAACATTAACATTAAGACAGTTGGGAGTTTCCTTCTGGAAGTTAGGTTATTGATAAGAATGCTTTTTTCTTATAAATCACTAAGACCTTTGTAAACTAAGGGAAGCCCCAAGTTGCAATGGACTGTAATCTCTATAAATTAACCATTTTTGTTGTTGTTGTTGTTTTTCCTTCCCTTAGCTTTAGGGCATCTGGGAGTGCCTCAGGATGGTCCCACACATCCCACTGGGGAGTGGGGGTGGGGATTGTGGGGTGTCAGCTTGTGCTTTGTCCTCAGTTTGCTTCTGCCCCCCTGTCTTTCCCCACATTAGTACCAGGGCATGGGTGCCTCTAAGATTTTGACATGTATTTTCCCTAGTATTTCTGTCTATGATCACACTGGCCCAGACGCCTGGTCGACGGTCTCACACAAAGTGGGTATCTCAAAAGTCTTCTCTTCTGTAATGTCCAGGTACTTGTACGTTGATTTCCAGCAATCATGTCCTTCCTCCTCTCTCTTGATGGAATGAGATTCTCTAAGGAAGCAAAACCCCAGAGAAAGGCAGTGGAGGTAAATCTCAAAGAGGATGGGTCAAACATAGAAGCCAGAATGAAAACACTGCCATCACTGAGTCATATATGCCAGTGTGGAGGGTTGAGTTCTGTTGTTCCTAAGGACATGCTGAGGTGGTAACACGCAGTCCCCCAGAATCTGACGTTATTTGGAAATAGGGTCATTGAAGATGCTGTTAGTGAAGATGAGGTCCTACTGGAGTAGTGTGGGACCTGAATCCAACATGACTGGTTTTCTTATATGACAGAAGGTCATGTGAAGATACAGACACAGAGGAGAAGCCACGTAAAGATGGAGGCAGAGATGGGAGGGATGAAAGGATGTCTGGAGCCCCAGATGCTGAAAGAGGAGGAAGAACCCTCCCCTGGAGCCTCAGGAGGGAGCTCAGCCCTAAAACACCTTGATTTTGGATTTGTAGGATTTGGAACTGTGAGACAGGAAGTTGCTGTTCTTTAAATCCACTTGATTTGTGATGTATTGTTGGAGAAGCCGTAGGGAGCTAATATAGCCACACATACCTGAGCTCTTTTTATCATGGGGTGCACTCATTCCAAAGACAGCTGAAGCAAGGCTTCCTGTCCCAAAGGCTGGGACATGTCCCAAAGTGGCCATGAGGTTCTGGAAGGTCTCCTGTTTCCTTTACCTTGAATCACGGTCACCTTTCTAGGTGTCTTTGACCAACTGATTGTGGCTTTGGGGTGTTGTGTGTGCCCTGGACTTAGGCTGTAAGTTCACTTTGTCCCTCTTGGCATAGGATCCTAACCTCTTCAGAACCTCACTCTGTGGGACATAAAGATGAGGTACCCCATGGGGAGCAGCTTCAGACATCCATCTTCCTCTGCAGAGCCCAGGCCTGGCTGAACTTCTCACTGAAGGCAGCCATCTGAGTGTGACCAGACTAGGCCAGATGGAAACCAACAGGCCACTATGCATGTTCGTGAGTAATAGCAAAACATAACGTTAAGGCATCATACTTTGAGGACAGTTGAGGGCAATGTGTTAAGGATAATCATTTTCAACACTGTTGGATACCTGTTTCATAGAACCCTGCCCTTTACTGTTTTTTTTTTTTTTTTTTTTTTTTTTTTGTGGGGGGTCCCTTTGTGGTCCTTCTTTGATTACTTCTCATTTTCTTTTGCTCTCCTTTTCTTTCTACACCTTTCTGTTTCATTCTTTCTTTCCCTTCCCTCCCATTCTCTTCACTGCCTTCCTCTGTCCCTTTCATGTCTGTACTCCTACATAAGTAGCTGAAATTCCCCAGCATGGCCACCATTGGTACCAGCAAATGCAGGATTAGCCAGTCTACCCTCTGCAGGACCCAAAGCTGGGACTCACCACATGCAGCAAATCACAAAATAGGAAGACTAAACAACATCAGGCAGAATATTAACAATCCCAAGTCGGGGAGCTGGGCATGCAGCCTTCAACCTGACTAGGTCAGCTTGAAAGACAAAGGTGCCTCATAGGAACTCCTGCTATTTAACTGAGCCAGAGACAGCCACCAAGTACTGAAAGCTGAGGTCTGAGAGCCAGGAACTGGGCAGGAATGACTATAAGCCCGTCCATGCAGGACTCTAGGCCAACTATGAGAGAGAATGAATAAAGATGAATTCCAAGGTGCCAGAAGTCAGGAGGCCTGCCATGATACTGCACTCACCACACAAGTGTGTCAATCAGAATATTTTACCTGGGCTTTGCACTGAAAATTGCTTCCTCAATTTTTTTTTTTTTCCCCCAATAACACATATACTTGGTTTTGCATGTGTCTTTTTTTTTTTTTTTATTTCCAAAATATTTTGGAAGCATCTGCATAATCATCACCGGTTGAATCCATTTGTGCTCCAAATTTGTTTAAAATATGCTTTTGGCTCCACAACCGGCTGAGTCATCGTATGGTGCTAATGCATAATCAAGCTTCTTGATCCAATTTGATTTGAATAGTAAAGTATCTTGATTTTTTTTACCTTATACTTCACTTGATTTTTATATCATTTCCATAAAGAGAATGGCTGAAGTAGCTTTATTTTTTTCCTTGCAAGAAATTTCCATCCTGTGAGTGACTCAGTTTTCATGGAAGGCTTAACCTGAATGTACACATATTTCTTTGTTTTTTTTTATCTATCTATCTATCTATCTATCTATCATCTATCTATCTATCTTTCTATCACCCATCCATCCATCATATCTATACATCCATCCATCCATCCATCCATCCATCCATCCATTCCTGAATCTATTTATCTATCCAATCCATCCATCCATCTATCCATCCAGTCATCCCCACATCTATCTATCCATCCATTTATATCTATTAATACACCCATCCATATCTATCTATCATCTATCTATCCATCCATATATCCACCCACCCATCCATCATCCATCTACCATATCTATCTATCTATCATGTATCTATCATCCTTTCCTACATCTATCTATCCATCCATCCATTCCTATATCATTTATCCATCTTATCCATCCATCCATCTATCCATCCATCCATGTTTCCTCATATCTATCCATCCATCCATCCATCCATCCAACCATATCTATCATTTATCTATCTGTCCATACCTATCTATCTATCCATCTATCTATCTATCCCTATATCTATCTATCCATCCATCCATCCACATCTATGTATCTATCTATCATCCATCCACCCATCCTTATATCTGTCTATCCATCTATCCACTCATCCATCCCTCTATTTATTTACCCTATCTGTCTATCTATCCATTCATTCATCCCCATATCTATCTATCTATCCATCCATCATATCTATCCATCCTTATATCATCTACCTAGCTATCATCCATCCATCTCTATATCTGTTTATCTATCTATCCATCCATTCATCCATCATCTCTCTCTTTCTCCAAATCTCAATATTTATTTTTCTCCCTATGCTTATCACTGACACTTAACATTGTGTGGAAAAGTCACCACTGATAAATTCCACACATCAGGAAGGTAGACATGTAGAAAGCAGAAACACAAGTCTTTTTTTGTTGTTGTTGTTCTTTTTGACTCATTATAGGAAACACATCGGCAAATCCTCTCCTGGACAGGACAGAGAAACACAGGAGTCTCTCACTTAGGCACCATGTGATACCATAAGCTGTCATCAAACTTTAGCCTGTGTATGTTACACAATTGTCCTTATATAGAGATGTCATGTTATCATAAATGAAAATATAGGATATCTAGATATAGCAGATCAATATATATTGATCATAGAGACATGGATCCTCAGCTACCATTCCCTTCCTTTCTATCATTCTCCAGAAGTAATCACCATTATGAACTTTATGTGTACCTCTTTAGCTTCATTGTACCCAAAATAAGCTGGATTTATTTATGTTAAAATAAAGTCTGCAGAGTTCTAAAAAAAACTAGAGACTACTTACACTACATATCCAGGAGCCTTTAAAAATCCTACTTTAGGACTGCATTTGAATATTGGCTTTAGGTTGCTATCCAAAGCATGTGCCCGATTTCATTCATTTCTTTTTAAAGAGTGCAAGTAACAAGGGTAAAGTGGGCTTATACTTTGCATATTAAGGTCACCCTATGTGAAAAAAAAATCTGGAAAACTTAGATATGCAGTTGAAGTTCCCGACACATTTGCCCCTTTTTATAATTTTGAAAAATAGAGAAATTGGGATTGCTTCCTCTGTCTTAGAAATATCTACTCCTCCATAATTAGCAACAATGCATTATATGTAGTGTCTGAGAGCTTGACTATGTTTATTTGAAGTTTTAATGAAAATTTATGAGGAACCAAATTAACTGTAGTTTCACAGTGGTTTAATTGTAATGCTGTCTGTAGAGGGAGGCCCTGGTTAAATAAAATAATCAATTCTAGGCTGATGATGGTATGATTTCAAATTCTAAGTAAATTTAAAGGTTTTATGTACATATATATCTCCATCAGGAACAGAGTCAAAATCAATTGTGAGAAGATGGTCAGTAAAATATAATGAGGCAGAAAATTGAAATGAAAAATGCTGAAGGGACTCTAAAATATTAATGGAAATGCTCTTAGATGAAGTTGCTTAACTATAAATGGAAAAAGCAAAGGCGAATCTGATTAGCTGTTTCTTAATTAAATATTTACTTTGCTCGGCAATCTCATCTTGTTTTTTCACAGTTGCAGAACGTGTTTGCCAGAACGCAGCTGATGAGCTGTGAAGATGCTTTCTGGTGACACACACACACACAAGATGAGACCATGGACTCCAACTAGACAGGCACTGGGATATTATCTGGACATGCAAGGTTGTGCATCATAGAAGGCTTATTTTTCATTAACACATTAAACACTAGCAGAGCCCACCATGGGGGGCTGGCCCTTGATTCAAATAGGGTTTTAAAAATGAATCAGGTGTCCTGCCCTCCTACAAACGTGGGGCTAGAAGGAAAGGCATATGTGTAAATTAATGTCTTCAAGGTATCACATAAAATACTATGACCTGAAATGAATGTAACATTGTGTGTCAATATCCTTCAACTAAGAAGAAAATTACTATGACCCAGATGTTTATGACCCAAAGGTTTATTGGTCACATCCATGAGGAAGTTTTTGAAAGGACAGTCAAACAATGTTTACTCAAGAATCATTTAGATACCAAAGCATGATGAGTGAAAATTTGGCAGGGAAATTAAATGAAGCAAGAATGAATTAATCAAGGAATGAATAGAACCATTTATAAAAAACTTACAGCTGTCTGGACTTGGTTCACAGGTGTAATTGGTTGATCCATTACGTGGGTGAGGATGGTGGTGGTCAAGGAGCTGAAGGGGAGGGAGTATCTAGACGGAATTTGGTGGTAGAATGAGCAGGAAGTGATTACATCTTCCCTCCAAGTCTTTGGTAGAGTCTAGATGAATGGACGTCAACTGGGGGCAAATGCTCCCATTGGGGGCATTTGTCAAAGGAATGTGACAGTTCAGGTTAGGACAACGAGATTAAGAGTGCAACCACAGATGCTGTTCGATATCTGACAGTCAGGACAGCCCCAGAATAGAGTGATCATGGTCATAACATGGTCATAACATGGACCATAACACGGCCATAAGTTGAGGTTAAGAAATGGTGCTTGACAGCAACGTGCGTGCAACCAAGCAAACTAATTGGTGAGAAACACTGAAGTAGACAGTCTGAGAACAGAAGAAACACTAATAAAGCTTAAAGAGAACTGACAGAGGAGAAATTATAAGTGGTCTGATGAATGAAATTCCAAAAAGAGTACACTACGTAATACTTGAGTTAACGTTCTGTATTTCTTAACATCTTATGAAACCGTAGTTCCAATGAAGAGAACATGGATGCACCAGAGGTAAATATTGTGCCTCTCCTTGTTGGAAGGGAACCAAGTAGACAAAATCCCTGTTGTGGGGTGGACTTGGTCATATACAGAGAGGGCCTGATTAAAATAAGCCACTCTTTTCCTTGTAAGTAGGAGGAGACTCACACATGATGGACGCACTTCTATGAAGTCTTTCCTCGTTCTGCTAAAGGGGATGAAACATACAATGGCAAGTAATCCATCACCTCAAATGGATCTGTCCAGCCCCATATCAATAAACTTGCTAACATGTCTTTTAATTATACCCAGACAATGACTTAGTTGTTTCCCACGAGCAAATGCCTCTCGGAAACGCAACGTGTTTGTTAACTTTGTCAAATGAATGCACTCTTCAAGACATTAACAAGATGCATGTCCGTTCTTAGTTTCAAATGTTTATGATACAAATGTTTATGATACAAAAAAAAAATGCTATTTACGTTGACTTTGTGACATGTTCTCCTTTGTTTTAATGAAAAATGGGATATTATCATCTGAGAATGGATTATGTTTCAGGGAACGTTTAGCCGATGCCAAATTTTCATATTTGTTGCTGGTGATGGTGGAGATGATAATGGTGTGTATGGCAGGGGGGAGGGTAATGGTGAACACATTAGTAAAACTTTCAAGGAAAAATTAATAGTCATTGGTACTATTTTTGTACCCCTCAATTTCATTGTTAGTACTGTCTGGTGAGGTCTAAGAGTTACTTCTGAAAGATCTGGGCATTTTTATATAAATTCTATAAAGCTGGGAATGTTTCAGAATCAGTATTATGAAATGAGGGAAAGTCACTTATGCTCTATAACTGGAAAAAACCATCAGCTGTTTAGAATTGACACTTTGAAGAAAACAATCAACACAACTAAAAGGCAGCCTATGGTATGGGAGAAAGTATTTCCAAATGACATATCTGATAAAAGGTTAGTATCCAAAATCTGTAAAGAACTTACCAAGCTCAACACCCCGCCCCCCGCAAAAAAAACAAATAATCAATCCAGTCAAGAAAAGCATAGAAGTCATGAATAGATTTTTTTTTTTCCAAAGAAGACCTCCAGAATGTATAAATCAAAAGTGCAGGGAGATCCCACCTTACACCTGCCAGAATGGTAAAAATTAACAAATCAGAAAACAAGTGTTGGTAAGGATTGGGAGAAAGGGGAACCCTCCTACACTGTTGGTGGGAATGCAAGCTGGTGCAGCCACTCTGGAAAAGAGTAAGGAAGTCCCTCAAAAATTATAGATAGAGCTACCCTATGACTCAGCAATCACACCAGTGGGTATTTTTCCAAAGGATCCAAAATTCTGATTTGAAGGGGTCCATGCATCCTGATGCCTATAGCAGCAGTATCAACAAGAGCTCAGTTATAGAAGTGACACTTTGAAATGCCCTGTCTCATTCATCCTTCCTTCTTGCTAGGACCAAGAATCATTTTGCTTTGTGGAAATAACGAAACCTTTTCTCTCAATATTTTCTAATAAAGCTTGTTTGGCCACCTGTGTGGTTAACATCAGGGTCTTTTTTCTGCATAAACAAACTTAAACAGGGTAACAAAGGTCTGTATTGGAGACGTCCCCATAGGGCTTGATTTTCCTTCCCTAACCACATTGCAAATCAATGATGTACCAGTCTTTGGATGAACACACAAGGAAGACAATTCCTTTGAAACTGATACTGTAGAAAAGATAGCATCCTTCTTCACAGACCAGTTTTTACAGAGATCTCCAATAAAATCCAGTATCCTACTATTCATATGAGTAAATATTTACATTTGAAGTTAAATATTTATCACTTCAAAGTTAGATAAAGTCATTTTAAAATATAAAAAAAAACACAGAAAACTCAGAGAAAAAACAACTTACCTCACCACCTAGAGAAAAGAATTGTTGCTATTATTTTATACCTTTCCATTCTTTCCATAGATAGATAAATGACTAATAGATAGGTGATAGATAGATAGATAGATAGATACATACATACATACATACATATGATGCATGGATGGATGGATGTGTGGATGGATGGAGAGATATGATGGATGGATGGATGGATGGATGGAGAGATATGATGGAAAGATGGACAGATATGATGGGAGGATGGATGTATGGATAGTAGATAGATGGACAGACAGACATAGGGATGGATAATGGATAGATAGATAGTTATTAGATGTGATGCGTGGAGGGATGAGTAGACAGATATACAGACATGTATGTGAGCATAAATATATACATATTAAATGTACAATGTAGTAAATGTTCTAAAAACATTTAACAAAATTATATATGTATATAAATATTTGTGTATAAAGTACCATACTCTACATTCTCTACTTGACCCAACTTTCCCATTCTTATATATTTTTTTTTATTTTAAACTAGATGATTTTTTCTTTCCTGTTAAAGCTTAGCAGAGAAAATGTTTAGGAGAAAATGTACTGATTTACTGATGGGCAAAGAGAAATGGTTTTGAGTAAAATAAAAGCACTGTATCAAGACTGTATCAAGCCATACAACTACATTAACATTTCTTTTTGACCAAATCAATATTTTTCAGTTATTTTGTTTCTATAAGTAATTCTTGAAAAATGGTGATGCCTTAACTTTCAAAGTGGAAAAAAAAGGGACAAATGGCATGATTAGAGAGGCTGAAGTAGTATTTTCAGTCCTATGATGGAGACGCTGATGAAGAAACCTAGAACATATCTGATTCATACAGAGGAACCATTCATACATCACAAAAATTCAATAATATCCAGTCAATAAAGGTGTTCAAAATCTCCCAATACCCAAATCTAGGGGTGGAATTTTGCAGTAGTCATAAGAACATATCAATATGCATAACACAGAAAGGAATCAAGTACATTTTTTTTAAAGGAAAAAAAAATCAATAGGAAACAAATCTGAGGGCATTAATAGACATTTCAGAGAAAACGAAAAAGTCTGGCCAAACCAGTTATGAAAGGGTTGCTATCTTCGATAGGAAGTGAGGAATTGAAAAAAGATTAGTCAGCACCAGCGTATTGGAACAATTAAACAGTCCCATGGAAACAGGTGTTTGTGAGCTGTGGGCCAGTGGGAATACAGCATTTTGGGGTATAAATGGGTGTGCCCTGGGACCTAGCACCTGTTCTCTTCAGTATCGTGCTTAGGACCAGGCTACTTCTGAATAAAGCAGAGTAGGAGGTCTGCACCAGCACTGATTAAGAAAACAAAAAAAAAAAAATTAAGAATATAAAATTGAAAACAATGCAGATGTTCCAATATGAGACAACAAATAAGCTTGGTCCTTCCAGTACTGGAAATGTTATATGTTGGTGAATATCATTTAATTGCTACTATGTGATGGATTTATAACATAATGTTGAGTAAGAAATGCAATTAGCATAGGTGTCTACAGAAGAAGGTGAATTTATACAGCGCATAAAGCCACAGCAGATATCAGGATATCATGTTCAAGGATATCTAAGTACAGAGAAAAATAATAAGCAGGAGGTAAGGAATAATGGACAAGAATCTATTGTCTTAACTGACAGGCAATGGGATTATGTGCACTGATTGCTCAGTGTTTATTTTAGACATAACAGGGTTAACTTTCCTACTTTTGATGCCTACTAGACATGCCATATGTAATTTTACACATAAATACTTCAATAATATTTAGCTGTAATCGCATGGATTTTTATTAGGTAAAATCAATAGCCATCAGCCGTCCTTAGTCAGCATCTCAACTTGCAGCCAAAATGACATGACTTTCCTTTGGTGTCCACTGCTTCTGACCTCGGGCTCGAGCTAACACTTCTTCCAGGACATTGGGGCTCAACATAGGCCAAGCGTGGTCCAACAGAAGCCCAAGAATTTTGCAGAGAAACTGGGGAACAAGAATCCATTGGGGCGGGATTTGCTTCTCCTTGAGCGGGTTTTGAACAACATTCCGCTGCTCCCGAGGGAAGAGCCTGAGTTAGTGACGAAGACAGAAACGGAAGCACAGAAGCAATTTGAAAGGTTCCTGTATATTTGACAAGATGAAGAACCAGCTTCATACTTGGAATTTCTAACGGAGAAGTCAGTGCTCTACCCCCGTTTTTTTTTTTTTTTTTTTGGTTGTCCCTCACTGGTTTGAGCTTAGTGTTTCATCCCTGTATGAGAAATTGCCTTCAATTGCCCTGAATATTCTGTTAAACTCACCGGCACCAAGGCAACCCAACGCTTCAGATCTTGACGTGCGATCGATATCACTCAACTGAGGCTTATAAGATACTTTAGACATTTTACCTACTCAATATGGCTTATTCCATAATTGATAAAATTTTTCAAAACCAGCAGAAAGAATTTTAAATGTACTCTGCTGTTGGCATATTTAATAATGCATTGAAAGACTAAAGCAAAAAAAAAAAAAAAATTCCCTCTGGAATGCCACTCACACTCAGAAGGCTCCTTTGCATGACGACAGGACATAATTCATGACCGCATAATTTGAAGATCATTGAATTGACAAACTGATGGTATGTAGGATGTTGACGCAGTACTAACGGCAATGAGACCTTTGTGAAGGTCAAGCTTGTAAACGGATAAAACGGGAACAGGATTGAGGTACCCTGTGGGTCCTTTCCCTCAAAAATGAGAGCGTATCACTCAAAAACCATAAATGTGGGATCACATTGGGAAAGCTCGTGTGACTAAAAGGGAATTCAGTACGAAGATTGGTAGGACAACGGAGTTGAACGTACACATCACTCTTTCAGATTTTAAGCCATCGTTTCCAGATTAAAACTTTTAAAGAGGGGGATACTGTGAAGAGCTGAGGGGAGTGACCGTGTTTCAGAGTAACCGATACAATGGTTCATTTGGTAATTGTGGTCACGTCACTCACCAATGAGCAAGCAGTTCTGTCTGCCCATCTGGATTCGGGAGAACTCTCCTGAGAAAATGAACCAATAATACGTGTATATTTACAGAAGGTGACTTATTTAAAGGGCCCATGGTGTGGATGAAGTTCAAAGACCATCTGCTGAACAATTCCCTCTTAGTTGGGGAAGCCAGTCTTTTCATTGTATGCATGCCTTCAACTGATTAGACGAGCCCCACCCATGTTATGAAGGGCAATCTGCTATCCTTAACATCCACCCACACAAATGTGACTCTCATCCAAAAACAGCCTACAAGCTGACACATCCAATTAACTATCACATCACATTGAACTAAACCTACTGGCGAGGTGAATTCTTGCCTATGCCACTAATGTTGGACAGGGCCACATCATTGTTTTGGCCAACTGGGGTGTGTAGAGGGACACTGTGACAATTTCCCACTTACTATCCTATAGATTCAATGCAATTCTAGTCCAAGCCCAACAGGCTTCAGATAGAAGTTGGCAAGCTGATTTTAAGATTATCTAAAGTCAAGGGACCTAGAATATCCTTAAGAGACTTGAGAAAAAAAAAATGCAGGACTTACACTAACCGACTTTTAGAATTAATATAGAGCAGAAGTCGTTACGCAATATTGTACCAGCATAAGGATCAATCAGTAAATTGATCAACAGAACAGATATATCTCTCAGAAATAGATCCGTACCTTTTTAAAATTTAAATTCAAGGGGCACCTGGGAGGCTCAGTGGGTTAAAGCCTCTGCCTTCAGCTCAGGTCATGGTCCCAGGGTCCTGGGATCGAGCCCCACATCGGGCTCTCTGCTCAGTGGGGAGCCTGCTTCCTCCTCTGTCTCTCTGCCAGCCTCTCTGCTTACTTGTGATCTCTCTCTCTCTGTGCCAAATTAAAAAAAAAAAATTAAATTCAAGTTAGGGAACATATACTGTATTAGTTTCAGGGGTAGAATTTAGTGATTTATTGGTTGCATATTACAACCAGTGCTCATCACATCGCATGCCCTCCTTAATGCCCATCCCCCAGTTATCCCATCCCCCACCAACCTCCGCTCCAGCAACCCTCAGTTTGTCCCCTAGAGCTAAGAGTCTCCCATGGTTTGTCTCCCTCTCTTGTTTTTATCTTATTCTAATTTTCCTTCTGGATTTTTTCTACACTGCCAAAGCAATCCCCTGGGCAGAGGGTGGGGTTTGCACCATGAATTATGCCAAAATAAGTTATTATCTTTATGGAAATAGACTTTAGCCCATCTCACACTGCAAACAGAAATTAAAAAAAAAAAAGTTGAGGTGTATTTTAGATCTGAACAGAAAAGATAAAACAACTATTATCTCCATAAATTAGGGAAAAACAATGGTCATGGGTCCCAGGAAAATATGACCATAAGGGAAGAAGGTGAACGGGTTGGACTTTACCAACTTGGATAATAATGTAATCATTGAAAGTCGTCATAAAGAAAATGAGGAGACAGGCCATAGATAGTCTGAGATGAATATATATTTGCTGTATTGTGTATGGGGTTATCTTCATGCTATACACTCTATATGCTACATGTAATTTTATATTAAATATATTACGTGAATGTAGATAGATATGACATAGCTATATTGGCAGAGGATAGGTCAATTCAGATAGATGATAGATTATGCAGATACACAGATGACTGATGACAGAAAGCGCAGTAAAAATGTTAAGGGCTGAAACCCGGTGGGGTATATAGGTATTTATGGAGAAATGGGTCAGCTTACTGGATGTTTAAAAATTTTCATAATAAAATATCAGGGTAAAATAATCCATGTTAGCCCGTACTGCTAGGTAACAGCAAAAGAGCAGATTTTCTAATATATTTTCATTATCCAGCTTAACTTAGATACCAAAGCCTTTGAAGGAGAGTATTAAAGATAAGAATTAGTGGCCACAATGTTCCATTGTCATAACTGGCAAAATTCTATGCAAAACATTTTCAAGGAAGTATATCTTAATAAGGAATTCTAATTCAGGGTTTTTATTCATAATAAAAATAATTCACCATTTTAACTGAACAGGGAAAAATTATAACTTAAAATCTGTTATCAGCTCATGATAAACTAGGTATATTAGCAGAATTTGAAAAATAACTTCATTTCAGAATGATCATTTCAAAAAATGATCAATCAGACATATTTTTAAAATACCTCATAATTCACAGTAAAACAATAAAAAACTTTCTTTTCGAGTAAGGAGCAAGCTGAGTATTCAAAAAAAGACATGTGGTCATCTCCTGGTTGGTTAGACAAGGGAATGTGATAGGACATAAAATACAATATTTGTACTACAAATATAATCCAAAAGCATATAGTAATATAATTAATAAGTGAGTTTAGTAGTGGTGTTAGGTACAAAATCAATGGAAGAAATCAAAGCAATAAAGGAGAAAACAAAATGTAAAAATAATGCCATTTACATTACCATCATAGTAATAATCACCTGTAACAAATATGAACAAAATGCAGTAAAAGAACACAGGACAAAACAAATAAAATAATCGCTCCCAAGAGAAATTAATAAAAAGCTTAATGAATAGAGGTTTCTAATCCTACTTACAGATTTGAATTGTCAATACACTGTATTGGTTTGAATTTTCCACCAACTGATCTATAGATTCATAGCCACCCCAAAATGACCAAGAAGCCATCAAATTACTAGAGAATGTAACCAGTTAAAGCTAACATTTATATATAGCTTCAAATAACAAAAACTATCAAAGTTTTTTCTTGACGGAGAGAATGTGGGCACATAGTGACGTTTTCAACACAAACGACCAATTCTGCCCGGTGGAAACAGACGCTTGGGGTTAGGACATACTCTACAAGGCAAGGACTGAGTCACACAAGGTTGTCCCCTGCTTCAGAAGCCAGTCCCAAGTCTTAGGGACTCTCCTCCTCAGGCATACTACTGTGCCAGCATCCCCATGGCTTCACTAATGGGGAGCTCTGTGAACTCTATTATTTATGGGGTTTTATGGAGGTAGGTCTAATTGGTGATGTCATTGGTCATCAGCCACTGATTTAAATCTGAGCCACCTGTCTTCCTCCAAGGAAGCTGGGGTGGTGATGGTGGTGGGGTGAGGCAGACTGTTCCAAACCTCAGCTGGGTGGGTGGTCTTTAGGCCCACCAAACCCTCATCCTGAAGCAACCTTTTCCACCCCCTCACCCCACCACCCTGTGCCAAGGTTTGCCTCATTAGCCTAAACTAAGGTATGGCGGAAAGGGGCTCATCATGAATTTTATTGCCTTCTCCCTTGAGAAATTCCAAGTTTTAGGAGCTTTGTGCAAAAGTGTCCTTGCTTTATTGGATATAAAGATATGCTAAAATAAGAGTTGTTAAAAGTGTACACTGGGATCCAAATCTAGACCAGTGGAATGGAATGGAGAGGCCAGACATAGACCCATCATATATGGATACATGAGCAGCCAATGATATCAAGGATTTGATGAGAAATGTGGAATCATAAGCCATCTATAACTGTGCTCTCCAATAAGACACCGCAAGCCACAGACGCCAAGCCAAAGATAAATTCATTAAAATAAAATAAAATGTAAATTCAGTTTCTTAGTCATACATGCCACATCGAATTGCCTCGTTGCCATCTGTAGCTAGACACTATTCATTGAGCAGCAAACATCAGAACATTTCCATCAACCCAGAAAGTTGTATTTCAGAGTGCTCGTCTATAAACTAATATTACAGGGTATTTTTATGAGCTCAGGGTAAAGGGATATTTTAAGCAAGACTCAACCAAGGGCCAAATATTAGAGAAATATTGATAAATTAGGGGCATTACTTTTTACAGCTGCTCATCACTGGTGTGGAACATTGTGAGGCATGGGGAACAGAGTCATGTGATAGGGTAAGGCATCTGTCACACGTGTAACCACAAAGGACTTGTAGAGACCACCTAGAGACTTAGAAGGAAAAAGACACATGAATAGCAAAAGCAACATGGTTCTCCCTCAAAAACCTTGCAAGAGAGAGAATTTGCATAACCCATAAACACACAAAATGGTGGTCAACCCTGCCGTGCATGGGAAAATAGCAATTATGACACCAGCAAGGTCTATCAACACACCTTTTGGAGCTAAAGAGAAGCAATTAGGCAATACCAAATGTGGTTGGGGATGTGGGGGAAAAGAAAACTTCCACAGTGTGGACAGTGGAAGGTCAACTGGTGCCCAACTTTTGAAAAACAATTTGGCATTACCTCCTAGAACAGAGGAACCAGGATGTCCATGCCTTGGGTATATAACAAACTGAACCAAGTAAATGATATAGGCCAAGATCTGTATAGAATATATCCACTGTCAGGTCTATTTTTCAATCCTCAACATGGCTATGACCCAAAGGTCCACCATAGTGGAAAGGAACAGCCGTTATATTCAGCATAGTGTTATTTTTGTGAGGGAATATGGCACGCACGGATGTTTGAGAGGGGTCGCGTTCAAAGGCAGCAGAGTTCCTCACATCTTATTTCTTGCTTTTAGAGAAAGTTAAGATGGTCTTCACTTGACATAATAATTCATCAATGGCTATATTTGTATTTTGGGCACTGTTAAGGCACGTCATATGTCACCCTAAAAATTCACTTAAAACAGAAAAGAACGATGGATTCCATAACACTGTGTGTAACTGTTTCCATGTGATGTTCATTTCCATGGCGTCATGGAATCACCAAGATTATCTAAGCACTGGTGATGGGTAGCATCTCACTGATTTTTATCCCCCATGCTCCTAAACCCACTATGACTGCCCCAATAAAGAAGACTCATGGCACGTGACCCTCAACCTTTTTTCTATTTCTCCCAATATCGATGGTGGAAAATGTAAATTCTGAAGGGAAATTCAAGTGTTTTGAGTTCTCCCTGGCAGTGAGAAGCTACTGGCCATACACTCTTGGACATACTGACAAACATCCCTAGGGATCAAGTATAAACATCATTAAGGCATAATTGAGTAAAATAATGTGTAAGACATCTTTATAACTTCAAACTATCATGCTTTCAATTAAACATAAGGGCACAATTGTGTTCAAAGACAAAAACCAAGAAAGCAGCATTACACTAGGTGCACAAAAGGCCACATCATATATGATCCCATGAGTGGGAAATGTCCACAAGAGGTAAATTCCTAGAGGCAGAAAATAGTGATGAGTGGCTCCAGGAGCAGTGGGAGAAGAGATGGGGATTTAGTGCTACGAGGTAGGGAGTTTCTGTTTGGGTTATTGAAGAAGTTTGGGAAGAAGACAGAGGTGATGTTTGCACAACACTGTAAACGTACAAAATGCCTCCTTAAAATGGGTAAAATGGTAAATTTGACATTAGATGTGCATAATACCACAATTTTTAAAAAAGGCTCTCTTTATTGCTATACACAGGCAAAGAAGCAGAAGGCGTCCAGGTGGTTGGCAAGAACAAAAAATTGGGAAACTTTTCCATTAAAAAATGCCAAAAGGGTTCTCCGTGAGATTTTGACATAAAAGATCCTCATGCTTTTTCATGTTATCAATATTATCATGGTCCCAAATGGAACTGTTGTCTTGAAGGCAAGGTTTGCACAGACAAGGATCAATTAGGCTTTTCGTGCTTGATGGTGAGTAGGATATATTTACACACTCCTGGCTTGTCCTTTGATACCTACTGTCCCAGTTGCCACCATATGTGTGAGAGCTAGCACAAGCTCCTTGATGGTTTTATCGGACACTAAACCACCAGGATTACACCACCGTCCAGCACTGAGCTAGTATTCTGTAACTAATTGCTATAAAATAATAGGTTTTCTACAAAATCATCTATTTTTATGGATACCATTTTTCCCTTAATCACTAAATAATCGGTAACCATGGAAAAAAAATAGCAGTATCTAAGCTTAGAAACATTGAATGTTTTATTGATTATTTGCAATCTGGAAAACTGTCTAGCCAAGGTACAGTACACAGAGCATTTAAATGTGCCCAACCTGTCATTAAGACAATAATTTTGAGATTTCCAAGTACTGTAAATGTATTGCCCTCTTCTCTTGCCATTGCTCTTATCAGAATTTATAAAATGGAAATACTGTAGGCAGGATGGTTATAGACCCAATCGTGTCATAGGACAGAAAATATTTTCTCCATGCACTACCACAGCACTTCGATCCCCTTGGGTGTTGGATGCTGGGGTGTTGGGTTCAGGTGTTGGATGCTTTCTACCTGTCCCTATAGAGTAGTTCATGCCCCAGTGTTCTTCCAGCATCCCTTTATGCATACGTGCTAGCTGATGGTTTCTTTAACACCCTCCGTTACCCTCAGAGACTCCCTAAGTGCACGGGAAAAGGGGTCCATCATCCCAATACCTGGTCATCTCTGGCAAGTTTTGTCATGTCTTATTAGATGGGAGAGTTCTCGAAGGTCTTACAATGGAGGGTGTCTTCTCAGTTTTTGGAAATGAAGCCCATGCACAAAGCCACCCCACCCACTCCAGAGCCTAGAAGCAAAGCTTTTTGTGTGCTCGTGTGGAAATGGTCCCTGTGTGGCAGTGCTGCGTCCACAAGACGGTAAGCTGTAGGAACGCAGAGAACGCCGTTCTGCTAGGAGGCTTCCCTGCTCTCTTCTCTCTTCATCTTCCCAGGGAATGCCGGGCTTGGCCATTTCTCTGTGGTACGCTTCTCACCTGTTCACCTTTCACAGCGATATTCTCCTACGATTTTAAGGCAATTTTGCTTTCAGTGCCATTGCGAGCAATTTACTCAAGATGGGTTTGTATGGCACTGAAGGAACTGGAACTACTTTCACTCCTGCCGCATCTGGTCAGAACAGCTGTTTCAAAGGACATTCCATTTTTTTTTTTTTTTTGAAAGATCTATTTGCAGCAACCCATAAATCATAGGTTGCTTTAAGGCTACCTTTTTTGGATAATAGCCTTCCTGAAATTGCATGAAAGGATATAGTATATTCATCTCTTGGGTCAAGTTCTTGCCACATGTTCAAAACTCGTCCAATGCTGCTTTTTACCTGACCTGCAGTAAAGTTTTAAGGAAGGAATAAATAGGGGACGTTTCAGTACCTTCAATTACATTATTCTCATTTTTTTTTTCCTTTTTTGTAGGACGGGACACCATACAATCATCAACAGGGACAGAGTGTGTCTGCTCTTTAAATTTCTAAAATGAAAGAACTTAATGCAAATAATGGAGAATGGAAACATGTGGTGTTTGGAGCATATAGAAAATAAATAAAACAAAAATGAAGGAAAAAATCTCATTATTATAAAGCATCTTTTCCTGAACTCTGCTTTTGGGTGAAGGTAATATCTGTCTGCATGTTTTCCCATGCTAAGGAAAAATGAAATGAGAGTCACGACCAAATGTCCACGTTTACGCACCAGGAATAATCGTATTTAAAGTACACACAGTGTTTCCCCTAGGCTCCAGGATTCAAATTAGTTCTGAATGATTAACAAGAAAACCACTATTAGTTCCCTTAGTGTTTTAGTGTTATGGAAGCATTGCTACTTTAAATAGAATTCACTTGCAACCTATGTAGCATTTGGTATCATTTGCTCTTGAAAGAAATGCTTCCCTAGTAAACAACTTTAAACAAAGTATCATTTTCCCTAAATGTATACAGTGAAATGTCTACCTTGACAACTCAGAGGGTATTAGAATGATGCAAAATATAGTATTCACGTGTGGAATGGATTTAGTTTCCACACTGAATCGCTATCAGTAGGTGATCTCATTTACGTGTGTGTCTGGGAGGATATCTGAAGTTAGTGAGGTAAAGGGACAATTCTTCATACAGAACTGTCCTGTGTCACATCAAAATGCCTAGCATATCGGGGCCCTGCCCACGGAACATCAGAAGAGATCCCACAACCCTTGTGTCAACCACACTGGACCTGTGGACTTCCAAAGTATTAATGACTGTATGTGACTCTCAATTTCCTTTTTTTAGTTTAAGAGACTTTGATCTTAGAATTTTCCCTGTATTTGTCATATTGGTCAGAGTTTTCCAAAGAAGCATAACCAACGTGAAAGGGAGGTCAATGGATAGATAGACAGACAGACAGACATAGAGAGATTTAAGTAGGTAAATATCAGATATCTATTCACCTTTTATCTATGTCTATCGATCTATCGATCATCATCTATCCACGTATCTTTATATCTGTATATATTTATGTACCTATGTACCTACTTACCTATCTATCCATCACCCATCATTATCTATCTAGTCCTATTAGTCCTATATCAATCTATCTGTCTCTCTATCTCTATCATAAGGAATTGACTTATGTGATTATAGAGACTTAGAAGTCTCAAGATGTGTGGTTGGAAAGCTAGAGAATCAGGAGATCTGATGGTTGTCTTACAGTCCAAGTCCAAGTGCAAAGGCAAGAGAAGACTCATGACCAGCTTGAAGAAAGTCAGGTAGAGAGAGAGAGAGAGAATGAATTCTCCCTCCATTTTTGCTCCACTGAGAACCTCAGTGGATTGGACCAGGTTCACCTGCATTGAGAAGGGCCATCTGCTTTCCTCAAACCGGATTCAAAGGTCCATCTCATCTAGAAACACCCTAACAGATGCAACCAGAATGAAGTTTAAGTTTAACCTTACTACTAAGTGCCCCATGGCCCAGTCAAGGTGAAATTAGCCATTGTACCCCCGAGCGGAAACACATGTTGTGTTTTCTCACCACACTCTATGGCAATGTGAGTATCTCCCAAGCGGGTTGTTGGTGGGAGTTTGGAGCTACCCTGGGGAGGAAGAGGTGACGTACTCCTTCATCTCAATATGGTGACCAGAGGCAGGAAGTGACTGTTTCTTAGGATCCGTGACATGGAAAGAGGTAAGTAGACATCCATGAAGGATGTATGCCTTCTTGAGTGCTCGATGTGCATAAGACAGAAGCCAGTATTCTACATATTTTTAACCTAAGAACATAAACTTGAGTGTCTTGTATACAAGAACTTTGTCTCCTCCTAGATTAAAAAACAATAAAAAATACTGATCCAGTTCCAACAATAATACTGACTTTTTTTCTGAACTCTAAAAATGCTAAGACCCTCAATTCAAGGCAAATTCATAAATACCTTGTCCATGTGACTACTATTTCCAACAGCTGACTTCATACGAACAGTCACGATTTTCAGGGGGCACCCCATGCACCTGGAAAAAGGCCTTAGTTTTGCTGCAAGAATGATTACAGAAATTGCATTTTCACTCTGATCCCAAAGACTCAGCAGAAGTATCTTACAATAGTAAGAACAACTGGTAGTTGGTCTGTTTGCCTCTCAATCCACACTGAGTACAAACTCTCATGCATGTTGTGAATGACATCAGTTGAAGGACAGTCACCAACTTGCAAAACATAGGAGGTTGTGAAAAGATGAAAAATGCGTAGCCCCATTTGGCTATGCTCTCCACTCTTCCTGTGAATTTACAGGACCTTTTTGGGGACTGAGTATAGTTAATCCTACTTGCTCCGTCATATGTCAGTAAAAGCATGTTTCCAAGAACATAATTTTGCCTCTGCACTTGTGGTCACCAAGGGCAAAGAAACACTAGTTGCAATGAACCTTTTTAAGAGGTCCACATTTTGAACCAGTTTTTTTGTGTTCTCCAGAGCAATACCTACAAGCAAAATGGCTAGAATGTAGGGTGGCTCTATTTTTAATTTTTTGAGAGATCCCCACACTGTTTTCCACAGTGGCTGCACCAGTTTGCATTCCCACCAACAGTGCAAGAGGGTCCCCTCCCCCCCTTTTAAAAAATATTTTATTTATTTATTTGACACAGAGAGAGCGAGGAAGAGAGAGAGATTCAGAAAGCAAGCACAAGCAGCGGGGAGTGGCAGTCAGCAGAGGAGCAGGATCCCTGCTGAACAAGGAGCCCGATGTGGGGTTTGATCCCCAGGACCCTGAGATCATGACCTGAGCTGAAGGGAGATGCCCAACCTACTGAGCCACCCAGGCGTCCCCTGTATATAAATATTAACACACGATGGTGTATACCTGAAAGTAATATGATACCGTATGTCCATTATTCTTCCATAAAGATTAAAATAAAAGACCTACCTTAACACATGTGGCCGAAATGATAAAATAGCCCACTTGCCTAAATTTTTTAAAAAATAAAATTGCCAGTGTAATTATTTGATTCAGGAATTCTCTTAATGGAATTAATTTCAAAGCAATTAACAAAGAAAGGAATATAGTTATAATAACGGTATCCATCACTTGCACATTAATGTGTCACTATGACCCCCCAAGGCTTCCTCGAATCGTTTTTATGGACCATTATTATATGATAACCCCCAAGGCCCATGTGGTACGATGCTGTAACTTTTGTGTCTGGGAAGAATGTCTGAGTAGTTCTCATCTGGCTTAGAAGCTGTAGTCACTTCTTGTGTGAGCCAGTATTTTGGATTATGACCTTATGAAAATGGACTTTTTGTGGTCCTCCATAAAAATTATATATAATAAATTATATAAAATTAATAACTATAAATTACACAAACTATATAACTAAATATACAATATTTAATTATGTTAATGACAGGAAGAAATGTATATACATGTAATCTATTTGTTATATACATGTAATAAGGTATCTTTATAATTCCTCAAAATATTAACAAATGTGTCAAGATGGAGGTTTTACTGATATTATCTATCTTTTGCACTGTAATCTCTTGATGGTGACCTCCCTTTGTAAGCATTATGCCTTTTTATCGCCTGTCATGAAAATCCTTCCACTCTCAAGCTTGGTTGTCTAAAAATCTCTGATTTCCAATCAAATGATGGCTGCTTCCTTTGAATTTGGTGGTAAATATTGTCTGTACCTTCCATAAAGTCCTGCCTTATTTTGTGGCACTGTGTATATGATTCTTGCTGATAAGACACCATTGGATCTCACTGGCCCTTGCTATTATAACTTGAAATACAAGTGTGTTGATAAATATATACTTTTTAATATGGTACAAAGTTTGACCACTTGGACCTTGAAAACATTATGTGCTATGTTTGCTTTCCAGCTATGACTTCCCTACTTTTTTTAAAAAGTACCCTCATTTTAGAATTATTCTCAAGATTATGGAGATAAATTTTTACTGATTAATAGGGCCCCTGTCCACCTCCTACTCTGTGAATTTAATTATTAAGGTTATTTTACTACAATCACACTAAAACACAGTCCATGTAACATAAACTGTAATAGTGGTTTGTAATACAAATTCTAACATTTTCTGTAATTGTCTAAATTTTAAAAACTAATTCTAGAGGTTTGATAGATTAAATTTCAGGATTTACAAATCCAGTCCTATATAACAAACACTAAATTCACAGAGATAACCTCTTAACATTTAAATAGGTAGTTCATGGATAATAGTATACGTGGGCCAATCATTTCATCTTCATGTCTGGCCCTGACGTTTACTAGCTGTTTCACCCTTAACGAGCAATTTGTTTTTTATTTTTTTCCTGGATTTTAATTCCATAGCTATAAAATTGAGGAATGATAAGAAATTTATTTCCTATACTTAAGGTTATCAAATGAACGTATATATTTGTGGTTTTCCTATAAAAGAATGCATATGGCGTATTTTTCTAATTTAAGTTGGCCCTCTGCTATGAAAAGTACCTTATTCCATTTTTCGATACATTCAGTTTAGAAAAAGGCAGAGTATACAATAGCATAATTCAAAAGCTGATAAAGTATGTGGAGTAGCTTAAAATTGTATTATGTTTGGTTATGTTGCCATGAACCTCAGAAGAGAGAAGGGAGGCATATAATTTATGAAGCAGAGATTATGCGGTAGGTAAATTGCAAGAACTCGTCGGCACAGCAAATTTAATTGTATAATTTTGTGGTGAGATGGACAATGTCATTTAGACATCACTTCCCTGAAAGTCATTTTGCTCAAAGAAGTTTCGTCAACAGAAAAAAAAAAAAAAAAGTCCTGAAGACGCTCGTAAAAAACATCATCTTTGTTTATATTCAGTTTTTGGATGCTCTGGGGTAGGAGTGACATCTTGTCATTCCTGTCAGGCAGTTAACCTCGAGCTGTTTCATTGCAAACTCTGAACTCATTTGTGGTGATTATCGAATACCTATTTCTTCCGTTTTTTTGTACCTGTGGCTTCTCTAGGTCAAGGCCATCCAGAGCAAAGCCTGTGTAAAGTCAAAACCTGGCAGACAGATGTCTTCCCATCTCCCAGAGAGGATGTTTGTGTAGAACAGCGTACACGGATCCACACGCAATGTACATGTATGCATGTCTATCCATGCACATGCATGCACGGAAGCACATCAGTGTGTGTGTCTTTTGCTCAATAGGCTTGTCATCATCGTACGTCTTGCAAGGTGGGACAAAATCCCTGCATACTGGCTTTGTGCTGTCTGCAAGAAGCTAGACAGGCCAGTAGGAAATGCAAAGCGTTAGGTGGACCGAAACCACGAGAGGAAAACAGATACACAGACAGCTCTCGGCAGGTGCAATGGATGGCAACCACACAAATGGTCCTATGGTAAACCATCATTCACCCTGAGGTCTCTCTGTGTCCCCGTCTCCATATTTAAGTGATGCCGGCCCCATGTGTAGTTCACTCTGGTAGGGAGAACACGTGGACACCTGCCAGGGCTGTCTGACCTGTTCTCTGTCTACACTACGACAAATTTACTTTTTCTAAAGACCTGATTGTAGGTTTACAGCGAAATGGAGAAGACGGTGCAGAGATTTCTCACCTACCCCTGCCCCGCACTCATGCACAGCTTTCACCCCATTATCTGCAACCCAAGCAGACGAAGCATTTGGTAGAAGCGATAAATCCGCACAAGCACATCACCACCACAGAGAATCCATATTTCTCCATCAAGGTGTAGGCTTGGTGTTGTAGGCACTGTAGGTGGGATGAAAGCAGAATGAAATGTATCATTAAGTGTATATAGCAAGTATTGGTAGAGTGTGATGGGATATTACAGTATCATAATAAAGATTACAGTATCATTTTAAAGTTATCACAGTACCATAAAGAGTAGTTTCCCTGTTATAAAAATCCTCTATCTTCTGCCTTGTCATCCCTCCCTCTTCCCTAAACTATCCGGTGGTCATTTTATTATCTCCACAGTTCTAACTTTTTCAGAAAATGCTAGACTTGGATTCATACAGTAGATAGCATTTTCAGGTCGCCTTTCCCCCATTTTCATGGTCTTTTACATGAAAAAAAAAAAAAAAAGTGGGCCCCCCTGGGTGGCTCCGTCAGTCAAGATTTCAGCTCAGCTCATGGTCTCAGGGTCATGGGATCGAGCCCCGTGTCAGTCTCTGAGCTCACCGTGGGACATGCTTAAGTTTGTCTCTCCCTCTCCCTCTGTCCCTCTGCCTTCTCCCTCTCACACACTCTCTTTAAAATAAATAAACCTTTTTTTTTTAAAAAAAAAAAAAAGGTGAGGAATGTTACCTACTGAAAGTAGTTTGATCATTTATATGTCCTCACCTGATTGAAGCTGACTTCATGTCTGGTCCCCTGGATGTGTGGAATTTGAGTTGCGGGGTTGGGGGGAGGTACATAATAGAGCTAAAATAAATATTCATGCTTCATTATCAAGCACTATTGGTTAATAAAATTAAGGCCGAGCTTGAGAGAGAGACAAGGTCATGAATCTCAAAAAAGGGATTAGGTTCTTGCAAGGAAAACAATTCGAGAGGGAAAAAGAATTTTAGTTCATTGAATCTTCTTGATGATGCTGTGAGGGCATCGTAGTAGGATGCTGTTGTCTATGAGTTTGCTGAAATTTAGAAGGTGGGTCCCTATAGACTTGAAACCCAATTCTGTCTGGTTTTATGGAAAGATATGGATTGATCAGCAAATGCCTTTAAATTATATGGAAAATGTGTGTATGATAATAGGTATTTTTTGCTCAAGAGATAATCTGGAGTTTTCTTTCCAAAGGGATCCTTGACTCTCGACCCTATATGTGGGTAGTTAGCTCCCTATGACTTCTTACACACTTTACTTCATATAAGGGGATCGAGTAGCAGACTATATTAAATGGGCTCAATTTTTAATACTTTTACCAGTGAAACGTTGAAATGTAAAGAGACTTTAAAGGTTTAGAACAAAGCAAGGCTTTCCTATGTTTCAAGAACTCTATCTTCGACTCATTAATTCAAAATAAGTCATTTTGATCAATCTTCTGTAAGAGAATGGAGGCATTAGACTTTCCCATTGCAAAACATGGTTATAGTTTGCTGTATTGCTATGGTTACCCTTTGAAGAAGTCACAGGGAGACCTATTAACCATGATATACAGTTCCATTGGCCTCCCTTTGTGGCCTGGAGTGTTTTCCGGCCCTTCTCAATCTGTTGTCGAGTTTTCTATCTGTATTCTATGGCGGTGTTGGGAGTCTGCATTAAGCGTAAGCCAACCCAACCTGTCATCATTCTGTGTGAAGTGGAACGGTTACCTGTGTACACGTATGTGCCCTTATCAAAGCCACGTTATTTTGACGTTGACGGGTTTAGAAGAGCTCCGGCAATCTACCGTCTACGCTAATACACAGGGCTGACCTCCGTAGGTCCACTGGAAATTAGAGACAGAGACACAAAGGGTCTACGACTTTGCTTTGTAATTAATTCCATTTCATATAGAAGTATTCTCTTAATTAAAAAAAAAAAGGTGGGGAGTAGTTCTACTTTCTCATAAAAACACTTTTTCGTGTTTTTCTTACCAGAGAGAACGCAAAGCAAGAGTTTTCTACAATACAACCTCTTAAATCCTTGGTTGATTCATTCGCAAAACCTTTGCATCTACTATCTCCCATTCTGTCCTGGGTCGCTGGCAGATAAGGCCGACCTACAAATGGGTCCCCTTAACTCTTTCTTCTTTATGGAAACAGAACAGAAGGAAATACAGCAGAATAAAACAATAACCCTACTGTGTCTTAAGCTGGATCTGGGACTGTGGGAAAGACTCTACCGTTCAGGTTTCCTTGCCGCTAGATGTGGGTCGTGTCTGCTCAGGAAGGTACAAGCCAAAGAGGAGGGAAGAAGGTCCCGGGATACCATTGACTAGATGTGTGTGCAAAGGCACAGGGCACAGGCCGATTCTTTCAGCCTTCCAATTCTTTCGCAGAACAAAGACAGTGAAGTGAGCATCTCAGAATATGGAACCAGGTAAGGTCAAGGTGAGTGGGAGGAGGAACAGCAAAAGAGAAGAAGCCTGGGTTCCCACACCATGGATCTCTTCTATCAGTGTGGAAGCCTTGCATAAGAAATAAAGTTTCTCTTATAATATTAGCAACACTATTGTGTTCCTGGTGATTACTTAATCAGAAAAAAAACCCTTGCTCCTAAATCAGTGCTTCCCAAACTGGCTCCCCCCTCGTCTCCACACAGACAACCAAAGATGATACTTCTCCAAAAAATTGGCATAAATGATGAACTTGTTGACATCCAGAAGCTCATGGATGGGGACAACAGCCACCTCAGACACTGACCTGTCATTACAAGGACTAAAACAATAGAGGATCAATAACAAAGAAGATAGATGACACCCCAGTGTGCCACCAACAGTGTTTAGAAGGCTGTGCCCCACTAATGAGATAGCTATTATTAGAAATTGTACACCCAAGCTGTTTAACCTTCAGTAATTAACAAAACGTGAATTTGGAAAAATAGTATGGATCCACATAAGAATAAATTTTTATTTTGGAATAACTGAGAACTATTGAACGATTCTGGCCAAGGGGCTATGATGAGAGAAACCTTGTATTTTAGGAATACAACATAACAAGAACATGTGGAAATGCTTTAGACAAGAAGGAATGAAGTCTGTTATTGGGTAGGTGATAAGTTCTGACTGTCAAAGTTGTGTGCGTGTAAAAATAAGATAGCTATGAGATATGACAAGGGATATTTTGATTAATAGACTGTCAATAGATGATAGATGTAAATAGAGATGATAGAGATGGGTAGGGGGTGGATAGATAGATATGATAGAAAGAGATGGATAGGTGGGTGGGTGGATAGATAGATAGACAGGTATGATAGATGAATGGGTGGATAGATCATAGATAGATAAAAGATGATAGATGGATAGAAAGAATAGAGAGACAGATGGATAGTTGGGTGGGTGGATGGATAGATGATGATAGATAGATATGATAGATGGACGGGTCAATAGATCATAAATAGATAAATGATGATAGAAAGATAGATGATAGATGATAGATAGATGATATAGATAGATAGAGATAGATAGATATAGATAGATAGATAGATAGATAGATAGATAGATAGATAGAAAAGGGGAATGGATAGATAGGTGAGTGGATGGACAGATGGATATATAGATAGATAGATGTATATGGTGGATGGATGGGTGGGTGGATGGATGGATGGATGGATGGATAGACAGATAGAAGGTTGAATAGATCATAAATAGAAAAAATGATAGATGGGTAGAAAGAATAGAGAGATAGTTGGGTGGGTGGATTGATGGATAGATGATAGAAAGATAAATAGAGAGGTAGACAGATATGATGGATAGATGGATAGATTATAGATAGATAAAAGATGATAGATGGTAGAAAGAATGGAAAGACAGATGGATAGTTGGGTGGGTGGATGCACAGATAGATAATAGATAGAGAGATGATAGATAGATGGGTGATAGATAGATATGATAAATGGACAGGTGGATAGATCATAAAAAGTTAAAAGATGATATAGATATAGATAGATGATAGATAGAAAGAAAAGGAGGACAGATGGATAGGTGGGTGGGTGGGTAGATGGATGGATGGATGGATGGATGGATGGTTGATGGATGGATAGACAGATGGATATGATGGATGGATGGATGGATGGTTGATGGATGGATGGATAGATGGGACGGATGGATGGATATATCATAGACAGATAAATGATAGATGATACACAGTAAGATATACATAAATATAGTTATAGATGATAGATGATAGACAGGTACAGATAATAGATACATAAGTCATAAATGAGATGAATAAAGGCAGGTAGATGAATAGGCCAATGGATGAAAGAGATCAACACGGGGCAAGCAACTATAACTCAGGACACGTCATCCACGGTGTTACATATGATCGTAGTAGACCATGTACACATTCCCAGAAAAGTATAAAAGAAATTTCAGTGTGCCATGAGCAAGGGAAAGACTCCATGGTGTGTGTTAGGCGTGAACTGTTTGCTTCCATTATCTGCTCCTACATTTCTCAAGTTTTTCCCACCATGCACATGTACTGTTTGAGGCTGGCAAATCCATAAAGTACTTTTTAAAAGAACTTGTCTTCTGCCCATCTTCATTTCCTCTTTGTGACAATGAGATTCAGCCTTGAACAATATTAAATTCTAAGATGATTTTCATTAGAACACATGGATTATAACTTTTCTTTTCTTTCTTTTCTTTTTTTTTTTTTAAAGCAATGACTTGTCTTATCCTGGCTGCACTGAGTTCCAATACGGGAACACATCCAAATCCTAATGCCCCTTTTTCTAGTAAAACGTTTCCAAGTGTCATTAACAAATTAACTGTACTTAAAGATTCATCACCTTAAGTAAGCATGACATTTCATTGGCGCCAAGAGAACGTTACTTTTTCAATTGCACAATCTCCAACGGGTCTTCTTAAAGAATTATGCATTTTAGTGTATCGTGCATGAGCTCATATATTTTTAAAAGATTTTTTTTTTCTAAATGTGTAATTTTCTTTTCCTGCTTCCACAAAACCAAAACTGTACATGAAACGATGCATTTTTTTTTTTCTGAGATACTCGACCCATTTCTGGTAGCCTTTACTGAAGCCTAAAGCTACAAGAATAAAGAATGCTTTATCGGGGCAGGTTGGATTGGTAGGAACGCATATATGGGTTTTGTTATTTGTAGGGAGAAGAACGTTTCCCCTGGACAACCAGACAAGCATAAATATTTCTTTGGGTATAATGTCTGACTTCTCCTTAAAATCTGGGATTTTGGGAGTGCCTGGCTCCATCAGAAGAGCGTCTGACTCTTGATCTCAGGATCATTGAGTTCGAGCCCCACGTTGGCTGTAGAGGTTATTTAAAAATAAAATTAAAAGAGAATGAGACTTGGGACTATAGCAGTTTGAGCCTGAAAAGACTAGAAGACTGACTGAAGAAATATGTATAACATCAAATCAAGAAGTTCTTTACTCTTTTCACACATTTTCTGATACATATTATTTTATATATTTATGTATGTATACTTTTGTATTTCTGCCATGTGCACAAGTACACATACAAATGCACATATATGTACAGGGGCTTGTGAAATTGCTTAAATATATATTATAGTTTATATACTACAGAAACATATAATCACATAAATGTGTAATATATTATATAATTACCTAAATATATAGTATAGTTTATATACTATGGAAACATGATCACATAAACGTATAATATATAATTACATAAATACATATTATAGTTTATATACTAAAGAAACATATAGTCACATAAATATATAATATATAATTACATAAATATATATTATAGTTTATATACTATGGAAGCATATTTAATCACATAAATGTATAATATATAATTACATAAATACATATTGTAGTTTAAATAGTACGGAAACATATAATCACATAAACATATAATATATTATATAATTACATAAATACATATTATAGTTTATGTACTAAAGAAACATATAATCACATAAATATGTAATATATAATTATGTAAATATATATTATAGTTTATATACTATGGAAGCATATATAATCACATAAATGTATAATATATTATATAATTATATAAATACATATTGTAGTTTATATAGTACAGAAACATATAATCACATAAACATATAATATATTATATAATTACATAAATACATGTTATAGTTTATGTACTATGGAAACATATAATCACATAAATGTAAAATATATTATACAATTATATAAATATATGTTATAGTTTATGTACTACAGAAACATATATAATTACATAAATGTAAAATATATTATATAATTATATAAATATATGTTATAGTTTATGTACTATGGAAACATATAATCACATAAATATATATTATATAATTACATAAATATATATTATGGTTTATATAGGATGGAAACATATATAATTACATAAGTATATATTATAGAATTACATAAATTATATAGAGTTTATATACTACAGAAACATGTATAATCACATAAATATATAAAATATTATATAATTACATAAATATATCTTATAGTTTATATGATAGAAATATATTTAATATATGTAATTATGTATTTACATGTAGTTTAAATATGTTTTATGTATCAGAAGTATAATTAATTTAATTAATGTATTTATACATTATTTATAATAATCTATAAATTACAGCATAGTGTAAATACCATAACATAAATTGTGATGTGTCAATGAGACAGTAAACATATTAGTAAAATATAAGTTTAACAGAAGGGATTTTAGGGGCACCCGGGTGGCTCAGTGGGTTAAGCATCTGCCTTCAGCTCAGGTCATGATCTCAAGGTCCTGGGATGGAGCCCCACATCCGGTTCTCTGCTCAGCGGGGAGCCTGCTTCTCCCTCTGCTTCTGTCCCTCCCTGTCTTAAAATAAAATCTTTAAAAATATAAAAATAAAAAAAAATAAGAGTGTCATGGGTGACCTCTATCCTGTTCTGACTTGTCGGGGGTTGGGGAGGGACACAGGCAGAGTTCAAAGTGTGATGACCTCATCCTCAGTACCTGGGTTTCCTGCTAAATTGCAAGACATTCCCAGCAGTAAGGTGGACCGTGGTGCACAACCCTGTCCTGGACGGAGGTGGTGAATGCCCCCAGGGAGGTCATTTAGAGCAAACAGAGCAATCTGTTTTTTTAGAGCAGCGGCCCCTCGGGGCTAGTGCCCACACACAGACCCCAGAGGCACTGTGTTCTCTATGTCATGCGATGAGCACATGCAAACTGCTCGTTGCTGAACTCGGCGGGGAAAGCAGTGGACAGACTCTAACTGCCATGGTGCAGAGGACAGCAGCCTCGGTCATCAAAACCATCCCTCCTATCCTCCCTCCTTCCCTCCTTCCTCCCATCCATCCCTCCTACCCTCCCGTCCATCCCTGCTTCCTCCCTTTCTCCCTTCCCACCTTTATCAAGGCATGACTGACTAATAAAATGGCCTGGTGTAGGGGGTACACCATGCTGTCTTGATCTGCATGTCTACTGGGAATGGACTCCCACAGCAGAGCAGATGAACACGTCCATCACCTACCTCTCCACTTGGGAGGAAGCGCCCCAGGCCCCCTTTCTCATCATCCAGGGGAGGTGAGACTATTGGATACCTGTGAGTACTGGGATGACCATTTCAATGTCTGGGTTCCCTCTGCTCATGGGTTTGCTCCCTATCTGGGCCAGAGTGGGAGCTTCTCCTGCGTCCATCAGAGTGAGCTCTGGGCTGTGGACATTTCTCCTTCCCCTTGACAAAGCCACCATTACATCCTATGTGGTGTTTATGAGATGTTTATGCCTTTTGGCTTCTGAAGAAGGAACCAAAAGGAAAGATGCAAATATCTTACAGATCTGTACATGATGATGTTTGTCTCCAACCCCCCAGCAACACCCCCACCCAGGTGGTTTACTTCCCTCAGCCTGGCTGTATTAAATTAGTTTCATAATATTTATAAAACACGATTTCTTCGCTGTACTTGGTAAATGATCTGAAACCCACCTAACACATATTATTAATAGAATTGTAGATCTTTGGGGGAAAAAATTACTGTATGATTCTATAACAGCTTTTTTTCTCCAAAAGCTTTTCTGACTCCCAAAAGCCCCTATTAATTTCCAAAAATTGTTTTGATCGCAAATAGGAATTTCAATCAATGGGGAGGAAACTGTTAAGTGTAGCACTATTTCCTGGCTAAGGGCATCCAGGGAAGAATATAACATGTGAAAAGAAAATTGTGTAATTACGGTAATTGCTTATGTCCAGGTGGGAACTGGACATTTAGAAACAAGCTTTCCTGATTTTCTAGGAGCCCAGAACAATAATTCCCTTTGAAGGGTAAAAGAAGCCCATTCCTCACTACACACATACATACTCTTTAAGCTTTTTTTTTTTTTTTCTTTTTTCTTGGCTGTTTTTCATGCATTTTACTGATTTCGTGCTCGAACCCCACATGCACAGGTGAGAGTACGCATAGACATAAGTTGTCCCCCGGTAATTTGCATGGCACTGAGTCTGTGCGTGTGTTTAGATGTCTTTAGTAATGCCTTTCCCCAACATGAAATTACATTGAAAAATACTCTTGGTGATGCTCTCCGGGGTTTGGGGGAAGAGTTTCAGGTACTGAAGGGAGACTCTACTGGTTTAAAGGAGAATGAGTGGGGAAAATTGATTTTTAGTACATATAAGAACCATTCCAATGGTTGTGAATCCTTGGCTGATGATGACCAAGTTAAATGAAACACAAAGTTACCTCAACTTAAGAGAACTTAAAAGATTCTTAAAAGATACTCAGTTACCGGGTGTGGTGCACAAACAATGAATTCTGTTACGCTGAAAATAAATAAATAATAATAATTAAAAAAAGATACTCAGTTAAAAAAAAAAAAGATAGTTAAAAAAAAAGCCCACGCATTTTAAGGGTACGACCCATATATTAATAAGTAATATAATTTCTTAATTTTACTATTCTAAATAAAGCAGATAGACTGATGAAAATGAGTTTCACATAATTCTTTTAATATTCCTGATACTGCTTTGGGGGTAATTCCCAAATGACCGTAGAGAAATATTCAGTAGCGTGAGGTCATGGGAAAAGCCTACGCATGGAGAGCGCCACTTTGTCCCACAGAAAGTGGAGTATGAGTCAGGAACCTCTCCGTGTCTACTGTGGTTCTTTCAAAATCTCTACTGACCAGAATTGAATGTGTCTGCACCCAAGGACACAGTGAACTTTCCCTTTTCATTTCAGTCTTGGGTTTGTAGGTTTCTTTTTTTCTTTCTTTTTTTTTTTTCTTTCTTTTTTTTTTTCTTTCCATTTTTAAGAATGCATCAGCTGTCTTCATTCTGACATGTGCGAGCTATGGGTTTAAATGATTTTTTTTCATAAATGTGCAAGTATATTTCAAGGACTATGGGAGTGAGGAATTCATGGTTTTTACTCTGAAATGTGTAGTGAAATACAGTATAGTTGTGAAAACTACAGGAACACAGAAACAAAGAAGAAAACATCTTTTTTTGCCTACTGCTTAGAAGCAAGTATTTTCACATTTTCTTCCAATACGATAACGTGTTCATGAAAAATTGAGATCTCCCTTTGTGTCACCTGGTACATCGCATTGCTACAGCATAAACCTACTGTTTTCCAAGAAATTTTTACCAGGATGAAAAACACGTTTTCCCCATGTTGTGATTAGAATCGTCTGGTTTTAATTAATGGCTTCATAATATGCCATCAAAACCTCTGCGGCTGTTTAATTTTCTGAGGGAGCAGACATTTCTAGAGTTCTTTAGCATAATCTAATGTGTGATCTAGGACGGATCTTGCCCACATCCTTGTTGATCTCTTGCTCCTCATTGTTCATCTGTTCCCATCAGACCGGACCCAGTGATGTTCTGTGGGGTTGGTTCCAGGGTTCTCAGGGGCATCTGATACAAATCATCCTCCTCTAGGTCCTTTCTTCCTAGTTATGAGTCCAACAACCAGAAAGTCCCAGGCATGACTATGGACCTTTCCTTTGAGTAATGACGCTCAGACTCCCTAGATGTTCAAAGACCATCTCCATCTGGAGAACTCCACACTCCCATAGTTCTCATCCTCACACCTGCTGCTTCTTGGACAAATCAAGCCAATGGCCAAGGCTACATGGTCAAATGAATCTCTTCATTTCCCTGATGTCAAGAGGACATATTCCATGTTCACATGCTTTGAACTCTGAAATTCCATCTTGTAAACTCAATCATTTTAAAAAAAATGAATTAATTAAAAAAAAAAATCTAAGGGACATCTCGGAGGCTGAGTTGGTAAAGTGCCTGTCTTCAGCTCAGGTCATGATCTCATGGTCCCAGGATTGAGTCCCACATTGGGCTCCCTGCCATCAGCTCTTTCTGGGTTGTTGGTCCAGCTAATGTTGGATCCTTGTCTTCCTGTGTTCTCCACGGGGCTAGATTTGAAAAGCATGTATGAGAGGACTGTCTTCTACACCATGTCCATCATCCATCTCTAAGGACTGAAACCTTCCATGTGTCTAACACAGTGTTCAGGAGAGTGTGCAGAGTTCTGCCATGATGTGGCCAGTGGGCACAACATTGCATTACCTCCTCCCCGTCATCCCACCATCCAGGATGTTCCTGGTTCCTCCTTCTGCTCTGGGAAAATACCCATCACACTCTCTCCTCTTCTCTTCTGGGGACGCTCTTTCTTCAAACCTCCGTAAGGTTGGATCCTTCTTGTTCAAGGTTTCCACTCAAACACAGCCTTGCCACCCACTCCTACAAATGCAATGTTCACATTCACTAGGCGTGTTATACTCTAGAGGCTGGAATGAATGCAGAAAGAATATGCAATGCTCCCTGAATATTTCTTTTTTCTTATGTTCCTTGAATCAGAGCCTCTCCTGGGCTGAGGGCATTTCCAGAGAAGCCAGCTGCTTTAGGTCCCATTCATCCTGACTTTTAAGTCAAAATGATCTTTTTTTTTTTTCCTCCTCCTACACATAATGTCATTTGTGAACTTGTACTCCCTGCAGTAATGGCTATTGAATATTTGTTATGTGCTTCAGATACTTAAGTCATTTATCTCTATTATGTTATGTATTCCTCATAACAATCTTTTCAGTGCAGCAATTACTTTCGCTGTATCCCAATGGAGGAGAAGAGGCAACTGAGTAATCATCCGTCCACGTCACAATACACGAAATCATCAGCACTGGGAGTACATGTTTCACCCAGGCCATCGATCATGACATCCAAGGCAGGGACAGAGTCACTGGAGGTGATATTCTGGGTTCCAGAAGGCCAGTGAGTGGGCAGAAATTCCTGGTGTGGATACTCTGGATACGGTTTCAAGGCAATGGAGCCTCAAAGTTATTGCAGGGGAAAGAGACCCTGATGACTTTGGTATTTCACGTTTGACAATCTGTGTCCTTTCACAATAGGACCTTCTTTCCAGCCATGCAAACAGGAAACCCTCAATTCAAGCTACTTGAAAAAATATATATATATATATATACACACACACACACACACACACATATACATATGTATATCTAGTATTTATGCATATATACGTATATATGCATAAATATACATGCATAAATACATACACATAAATATATATGCATATATATGTACACATATGTACATATATATTAGATATACATAAGTACAATATATAAATAATTGTAGAAGAAATTCTACACCACTCTACCCTGGCATAGTTTATTGTTTTTTAAAATATTTATTTATTCATTTTACAGAGACAGAGCATGAGCAGGAGGTAGGAGCAGAGGGAGAGTGACAGGCAGATGCCACGTTCAATGTGAGGCCTGATCCCGTGACCCGGAGATCACGACCTGAGCCAAAATCAAGAGTCTGAAACTAAAATCAATGAGTGAGTCATCCCAGTGCCCCACGCTCAGGCGCCCCTATTATGGCATATTTTGAACAAATAAAGAAAAAGCCTCTTGGTTTAAAGTCTAAAAGCTCTTGTTTTCCACTGTGTACACCTCCATGTCTTGGTGACTGAATCTGTGATCCCTGAATGAATCTTGCTCACTTTTGTTACAAGCATCAACACAGTAATAATGATATGTTTGTGTTTCCTGATTGATTAGGACAAAGCTTGTCTCAAGCCATGAGCTGCTCCTATTACATCATTTTCATCTTCACAAATACCTTAGGATGCATGTTTTAAGATGTCCCTTTCATAAGTAAACAATGTTTTGGTCAAAGGATGTTACTGAAACTACAGAGACAGAGCCTGCATTTACACAAAGGACACAGAGTATTTCCTCCACATTAAATTCTACATAACTTATACTGCTGCTTTGCAAATATGGAGCAAGCTGTGAACGGTTGTTTGAATACAGAGACCCATGCAATGCATCCGTAAGAGAACATTGTAACTCATGGAAACACGGAGCTAGAGTCCTGTGAGGCAAGTAACAATGTAACTAGGTGCAATGATGGTAGTAAAGACACAGAGATCTGTTACAATAATAAGTCCATCTACACATGCATCATTAGCAAGTCAGGACAGTTCTGATCCTCTAAACAGAAGTCATGGCCAGTGCTCAGTGTAGGATTGTATAAAATTCTGATGATTAACCCATGAGGAAGCCCAAGATATTACTGCAGCAAGCGAGCTGCACGTGTATTTCTAAAAAGTGTCCACGGGAGAATGTCGTCTTCTTTACTCTCAATTACGCCTACAAATTGCATTCTTATTATTGACGCATTTACTGTGTATCTGTGTCATCATTGAAATAAGAATATGTATCCCACAAGTTCTCTAAAATATCTAAAATGTTAGATGTCTCTGCATTCACAACACTGCAAATTAATGCTGAATCATCCTCTTTCTCTCTAGGAAAGCTACAGGCATCTAACTCCCTATAAATATCTTCTAGGAATAAGTTGTCTCTTCGGGAATGCTTCACTGAGTTCCTAAAATCTGTTCCTTCTTTACTTGTCCTTTCAAATATAAAAGGATACGTATTTATCATAAAGATGAAGAGCTCCATTCTCAAAGCAACAGATGACTGCAGACAGTAAACTTTGAGTTAGCCATTCTAAATCAGAGACTTTTTTTTTAAAGGTGAAGTAGGAAAAAAAAAATGATTTCAACAGATTAAAAAAAAAAAAAAAAAGCCTATCCCCAGCTCAGCCTCTGGCGGGAGTTTTAATAACAGAACACTTTGATATCGTGAATGCAGATGAGCAAGTAAAAGAGAAAACTGTAAATACCCAAGGGCTTGTGGTGACAGGAGTGAGTTTGGATACTTCTGGCCATTAATTACCAACACGCGTCCGGACTCATTCATGGGCTCTGCAACTATGACATGTTGTCAAAAGCATATAGCTTTCCAGCAATTAGACCTCATTCCCCTTCCTGTACGGTGTTTAATAATAAAGTGAGGTATTATACAAACTCACAACATGATTATCTCTGTGCCTTTGGTTCTTATCTGAAGATGTGACTTAAAAAACCCTGTCCTTCTCTGCTAGAGTATCGAGGGCGTGGCCGGTGGCGGTGGTTTTGTATCCTTTTTCTTTTCCTATTTAACGGTTGCTTTTGAGATATTGAACATGTCATTGGAAATAGGTGCCACCAACGGGGAAACGAATGTTGGACTTCCCATGAAGATAAAGCAGGGTCCTTTTAGGGACATGGGACTTTGGGCATGTTCGTTTAAAGGTTCTGAGTAAAGTGAAAGACGTGTGATTCTGACTGTGGCGTGTTAGGAAACATAGTGGATGCAAGATCATATATTTCCGAAAACAGACCATCGTGACTTCATGTACCAGTCTTTGCTGGTTTTCTGACCTTCTCTGCTAAAATGCAATCTGGAACAGGAAGAGAAGCTCTCTGTCTTACACTCATAACCCCCATTTCGGAGACAGCAGCTGTCACAGTCCAGGTCCCATAAACATAACTGATTCTGACTGCTTTGCTGTACGGGAGATGAACAGAATGAAAAGGAAAGAGTCCAGAAAAGCGCCAGCCTTGGAGGGCAAGGCAAGCCCATGGCACATGGCACTGCACCGTACAGGTGAAGCTTTCTGGCAGTGAAATGCTGGGACCCTTGCTTGATGCTTTTGTTTCCTCCTTGTTGTTTTCCCGGCCTGGTGGAGGGGAGCACGGCTGGCCCCAGGACGGGGAAGGCAGAAGCATCATAGTCAAAGCTCAGCACAGAGCCCTTCATCACCGACAGGCGGAGAATTCGCAGACTGATACCCCACCTCTCTGCTCCTGGGTGGTGGTCATTCCAGGAAACCCCCTCCCCCCAATAGATCCGATGGGTCCCCAGGGACAAGGGCTCGATGTTGACCCAAAATGCTGAGGGACACGAAGACTGACCCATTATTGGCTACACTGTTCCCCCAAATGGCCCTTCTGGGGTGATTTCTCAAAGTACGTATGCCCTGACTCGGGATGTTTTCTGGGAGACCCGAACAAAGGCCTTTCCACAGAATGCTGGTTCTTACGCTTCCGCTCGCAAAAGCCCAGCACCTCCCATTAATGGAAGCCTGCTTTGTCGGAGGAATAATGACATTCATGAAACATGTGCCGTGTCCGACTTGTTACTGCAAGGGGCAGTTAAGTATCATCTTATACTTTAGTGGCTAATACGGGAAATCCTGGTTTTCTACCTTTGAGAACACACCCTTAGGATAACAGCCGTATGTTTAAAGCAGAAACACATGCACAAGGACATTCCTGCAATCTTTTTAAAAAATAATGATTTATTAATAACGTATAATTATTAACAATTATAATTATTATTAATAATTAATAATATTAATTTATAATCAATAATTTATAAATTATTATTTTAAAAAAATAAAGGAATGTCTACATCCAGCACGGGGCTTGAACTCACAACCTGGAGATCAAGAGTTGTACACTCCGCTGGCTGACCCAGCCAGGCTCCCTCCATACTCTGCAGTGTCAGCACGTAGATATAAAGCACAAAAGGATGGCAGTTTTCTGCAGGGGACATGCAGTATCTTAAAATAGTATCACTTTCATATGGGAGGGACAGAATGCCCCCAACAAAGTAATATCTGGGTTTCATCGCTTGCGTTTGCCGAGGACTTGTATCTATGTTCTACATCAGGAAATGCATGCACACAGAGGACATACTCCTTAAAGAATCAAAATGGGATAGTGTTCCAGCAAATATTTGAGAAATGTCATTTACAGATTGACAGCTAAGCCCCTTGAAAATCACCCAGGTTTCCCCAGAATAGACAGCAAAAGTATAGACAGCAGGCATTATAGAGGAGAACACGGACCAGAGTCCAATGCTCGATGTGAAGCAATGTTTTGAGGGTTTCTTTTTTGGTTTTTGTTTGTTTGTTTTGGGAATGGAGTCATCACATATAACTCAGGGTGCCGAGTTAAATTTGCATTGCAGACTACAAGGAATAATATATATATATTTAAAGATTTTATTTATTTATTTGACAGACAGAGATCACAAGCAGACAGAGAAGCAGGCAGGGAGAGAGGGGGAAGCAGGCTCCCCGCTGAGCAGAGAGCTCGATGCGGGACTCGATCCCAGGACCCCAGGATCACGACCTGAGCTGATGGCAGAGGCTTTAACCCACTGAGCCACCCAGGCGCCCCTACAAGGAATAATATTTTAATAGAACTAGGTCCCAATAATTTTTAGAGACGTATTTCTACGAAAAAGGATCTCAGGTTTATCTATCTAAAACTCAAGTTGAATTGGGTATCCCATATCTTTTGTAGAGTAAAGCCAAGTTTTCACAGCAAACGAACTTTGGTGACTTTTGTGAACAAGGGAAGGTCTCTTGTGGATATATTCTGAATTTCAGGAAACTACTGCAGTTTCTCTGATTTTTAAAAATATGATAAGGATGCTTAGCTTCCTTTTGGACATTGGCTGTGACAGAGAGATTCACTGTGGGATGAGATCCTCTTACAGAAGTTTATCCAGGAGAGCAAGCTTCCCAAGGACATTTCGCATATCGTGGGGCTCTCCCGCTCATGAATACATCTCAGGCGAGCATCCTTATGGTCACGGAGAAGTTCTGTGTTATTTGTCGTGGAGTTTGGCTTCACGATTCCCAGTTTAATGATTCCATCCCACAGGTGAAGCCATTTACTTACTTAGCTAATATGCTCCGATTGCGGGCGTTTCCATTTTTATCACGAGTGCTAAATAACGCTTTTGGTCAAAGTCTGTTTCGCATAAGGAACGTGTGCAGCTCGGCATTCTAAGAACAGTAAATCATCAATGACTTTGGCAGCAATTCCCTTGAAATGAGACACAACACAGTTTAATATTCAATTCCATTTCAGAGGGCTCGCTCAGCTGATATATTTAATACATTTGATGTGCTCCGTGACTATGTTTCCTGAGGCACAATGATACCAATGGAAGGGAACACCGTGGTTATTTACCACTTTTTAAAGAATTACCTGGCTCAGGCAAGGAGATATCTCCCATTATCTTTGGGATAAAATAACCTATGTTTGGATCAGATGTCATTCTGCTTACTTTAAAAATTATCTCAGCTGTAGATATCTCCATTTATTAAACCAGAGGCTCTCAAGTGGAGGTCCTGGGACCCATAATGATAGCATCAGGCATCATGCAGAAGACACTTAGAAATTCATCCTCTGCTCCCTAAAACAGAGAGAGATAAGAAGGAATCCCAATTCTCTCTGGCCCTCTCACAAAAGCACTGATGGAGACAAGAGGAGAGATGAACCAAGGGTGTGTAGGCCATTTCACAGAGAGATTCTTGGAAGACCAGGGTGAGTGGACAAGGAGCATCTCCAGGATCAGAGACCTTCTGCCTTGTGGGGTGCAAAACCACCGCCTTGCTGTCCTGCCCTTACATATTAACTGTCAGAAACTAGTGACTAATACCTCTGGAACATTTTATCTCAAAGATTGTAATGTATTCATATACTCTTCTCAAATATCCCCCCACATCATTCATCCTTTCTATGTGATTATATGTGCATTTATTTTACTGCAAAAGGAAAAAAAAATATTCTCAAAATTGAAAAAAAAAAAAAGAAAAGAAAAAAAAAAGAAAAAGAAAAAACAATTGTACCCTCTGACCCAGCGATTGTACTAGTGGGTATTTGCCCCAAAGATACAGATATAGTGAAAGGAAGGGGCATCTGTACAGCAATGGTCACTGTAGCCAAAATGTGGAAAGAGCCAAGATTCCCTTCAACAGATGAATGGATGAAGAAGATATGGTCCATATATACAATGGAATATTACTCAGCCATCAGAAAAGATGAATACCCACCATTTGCATCAACATGGATGGGCCTTGAGGAGATTACGCTGAGTGAAATAAGTCAAGCAGAGAAAGACAACTGTCATATGGTTTCATTCATTGTGGAACATAAGAAAGAACATGGAGGACATTAGGAGAAGGAAGGGAATAATGAAGGGGGAGAAATCAGAGGCAGAGATCAATGACGAGAGACTGTGGACTCTGAGAAACAAAGCGAGGGTTAAAGAAGAGAGGGGGGCGAGAGGATGTGGTAACTGGGTAATGGACATTAAGGAGGGCACGTATGGTGATGAGCACTGTGTGTTCTATGCAACTAATGAATCACTGAACACGTCAAAAACTAATGATGTACTATATGTTGGTTAATTAAACTTAGTAAAAAAAATTAAAAGAGGCTGGAGGCTTTCACTTCATTGTTTAAGCCAAGGGAAAGATCTACCTCCTTCAAGGGAATTTAGAAATACTCAGAACATGTTAGATAATGGATTCAATCTCTAATCCTATCATCTGAGTTGGCCGCTGCAAGCTGGAAGCAGGCATGACATGAACTCTTGATTTTCTCTACTAGACCCTTAAATGTAGGTGGTGATAACCAGGATCCTGATATTTCGGGCAGATCACATTGGGGCGATTTCCATGAGCCACCAGCTAGGGGCTCACCTTATAGACAGATTCATAGATGAACTCTACCAGCCTGTGTTGTTCACAAGAACCTGGAAAATCTTGGGCGTCTGCTGAATAGCAATATGGTGTCCCACATTGGGAATGGGAATGGAGATATGGGAATGGAGATAACGTTTCAAGATGGTGATGGTTTTCAATGTGGAGAAGTAAGGGCTTTGCTGACACACATCAGGTGTGTGCTATAGGTCTGCCCATGAGAGGAGTGTCTCCTGCCCATTAAATCAGTGCAGACAAGGGAGTGCCTGCTTTTCCTGGTGGCCTACATAGGGCTGGGGGCCCCTAGCACTGCCATGCTTTGAAAGCAAAACATTGGAGAGAATCAGAAATATGAAGGTTGAGGAATTCACTTCCCATTTCTGTACCTACTGGAGTGTGCTGTTAGTCAATCTATGGTGAGCTGTTCTTTTGTGTATTTCTGGATCCCAATACTATGGTGTGAAAGTGTCCTCCAAAATTCATCAGCAGTGTGATGACGTGGAGCTGGGACTTTTAGCAGGGGATGGGGTTGTGAGGGTGTGGCTCTCATGAACAGAATTAGGGCCCAGGGAAAAGAGACCCTACAGAGCTCCCTGGCTCCTTTAGTGGTGTGAGGACACAGAGAGAAGATGTCATCTACTGACTAGGAGATGTGCTCTCCAGACACCAAATCTGCCAGCACCTTGATGTGGGACTCCCAACCTCTGGAACTGGGAGAAATGTCTGTTGTTCATAAGCATCCCCCACCCCCTGCCCCCAGTGTGGAGTACTCTGTTAGGCAACCCAAATGGACTAAGACAGTAAGAGTTTGAGAAGCTGTGAAGTCCTGGTACTTTGCCCTGACCATGGGGAACGTCATTGCTCCTTTATTTATCTTCTTCTCTTGGGAAGAAATGACCAGCACACACTCAAGACTCTGAAGACATCCGTGGTTTGTGTTCCTACTCATACCCCACCAGGGTAAAGAATCCTCCAAACCATTGTTCACCACAAATGCCTTTTCATTGAAAAGGTTTCTGTTAGGAGACTGATGTTCCACAGATCCCCTTAACGGAAGACTTTTTTGTTTGCTTGAAGATGCTATTTATTTATTTGAGAGAGAGAGAGAGATAGCACACAAGTTGAAGGAAGGAGCAGAGGGAGATGCAGACTCCCTGTTGAGCAAGGACCCAGATGTGGGACTTGATCCCAGGACCCCAGGATCATTATCTGAGTCAAAGGCAGATGCTTCACCAACTGAGCCCCTGAGGTGCGCCATGAATGTCTTTCTCCACAGTGGATTACTCACAAGTATTTTATGTATTCATTTGTTTGTATGAAACATTATGTGCACCATGATCTGTGTGTTTATACAGACCCTCAGATACCTCCAGCATTTAATGAACACTCTAGTGACCCTTAGGTTTAGAATATTTCTGAGAAATTAGTCAATCAAGGAACTTTTGCTTAAATCTTCTTAGGTTTCATGACTGCTTTGTGAAAATAATTCCAAATGAGATGCACCTAGTTGACTCAGTCAGTGAAGCATCTGCCTTTGGCTTGGGTCATGATTTCAGGGTCATGGATCAATTCCCATATCAGGGTCCCTCATCAGTGGGGAGTCTGCTTCTCCATGTGTCCTTCCCCCTGACTTGCACTCTCTTGCTCTCAGATAAATTAATAAAATCTAAAAAAGTTAATAATTCCCAATGAAGTGACAGCTACTATATTCATCCTAGACTCACTGTGATTCAGCCTGATTTTCAGGCATCATTTTATAAATGGACTTTATCCAAACTGTTATTTTAAACCTGCTCACTCTTATCACTGGATCTGACTTTGACACCCAGAAAATGAAACACTTTTACTAGAGACCTGGAGATTTGAAGATGTTGACACCAGAACCCAATGTACGGGGCCGGGGAGGAGGGATCACCAAAATCAGTATCAACTGAAACATAAGAATTAAGACAGGTTTGTCTTTTTTATTTCCTTAGAATTGTGTACATTGACGGGAAGCCGTATCTTTTGAGCAAAGAAAGGACTGCACATAAAATGGGAACACATTTTAAACACTCCCCCCCTGTGCTATGTTGACCCCATTACTCGTACATCATTTTACTTTATCAGTGCAGAAATAGTAGCAGCGGAATGTGTTTTCCATCATGAACTCTGTCGGACGCTTCTTTTGGGCATTCCATTTCGCTGTCATGAAATTCTGTTACTATAAAGATGAGAAAGTAACAAGGTAGGAATGAGAAGAAACCTCTTAGCACGACGGCTACATTCCTGAAAGCATATTGTTATAAGGTATGTTTCCAAAATCAGAGCATTTCTGTGACCAAGCAGTGGTTTCAACGAACATGGCAGTTTCCCATGGAGAATTAACGTCCTAACAAGGATACACAGCCAGTCACTGAGCCTTCCAGCCTTTTCAGGAGCGTATCTTCCTGCTGGCTTCAGAGGTTTCTAATATTTGGTGACTGATGCTTCCCCTGCCTGTGATTTGCAAACAGGACTGGTCACTTCAGATACTTTATTTAGCTCTTGCAATCACATTAAAAATCAATCAATCAATCAATCAATCAATAAGTGTGGTTTCCCTTTAAAAAGGCAAGTAAAAAAATTTAGACATTTCAAGAAATATCATTGTAGTGTCTCCCTGTTGCAACCTGTTCCCTTTTTGTTATTCTGGATTGAGAGAATTCTTTGTAAGAAGCAGGTACAGATCCATTCTGCTACATCCAGTTGTTTTAGGGCTTTTAACCACTGTGATATTTGTTTCATAAATATTGAGTGTCTCCTAATGACCAGGAATATAACGCTTAGAAGCTAGAGTCGTAAATCATGCCACGCCGTCTGTCTCCACGAACCTTACATTCTTGGGGTTTGTAAGCATGTTGGACACAGAATGTCCCTGCAGCTTGTTTGATTGTTTTGGCTGATCCCTTCTTCCCGAAAGAATCTCCTAGTCAAATGCACATTTCCTGTCTGGAGGTGAAGAGCTGCTCAGAAATTAAACTGAAAGGTAGGGCTTCAGTTGTTGTCTCTCATGGAATCTAACCCTCCAAAAATTATCCATCCTGTCCTTAGCTTGGAAGAGATCCACGCTGTGATGCATGCTCCTGGCTTCCACAGAAACAACCAAGGGGCCAGACCTGAAGTATAGAGGTGAGCTGTGGTCAGTGGGAAGCAGGGGATGGGACACACATGAGCAGATGCATGGGACCTCCTTTCTTTCACCCTCCTTCCTTCACTTGACACAGTATGGTTTTGGCACTGCAGAAGATACCTCTCCCCTTCCAAAGAGGTCCACATTCTAATCCCTGGACCCATGCTAACATGTTATACATCAAAACAGACTTTGTAGGCATGATTCAGTTAACGCTCTAGAGATGGGGAGAGCAGCCTCTATTGCACAAGTGGAACCTATAGAAACCACAAAGATTGATCTGGGATGGAAGGAGGCAGGAACTGGAGAGATACACTTCGTGGCAGGAGAGGGACCACAAGCAAAGGAATTATGGGTATCCTGGAGAAGAAGGAATATACCAGTGGCAGGAAGTAAGGAGACAGAGAGAGGAAGAGCTCAGCCCTTGTGATGCCTTCATTTTAGTCTAGTAAGATCCACTCGGGACTTCTGACCTCCAGACATGTAATTTAGTACATTTCTCTTCTTTTATGCAATCGACTTTGGGGAAATTTGTTACAGCAGCCATAGGAACATCAACAGAGGCCCATCAGTATGTGCGGAATAAGGGCGAACACAGGTGTCAGTTTATGAATTCAGGCATTCGGACGTGAGTCTACTCTCCTGGAACCTATGGTCTGTAGGGGGAGGCTGAGCGGCCCATGGCAGGGCATCTCATTGTCTGTCTTCCAATTACTACACAGTCTGCAGCTATGGCTGCTGGACTGTCAATCCTGGTTTTTAACGTTGTGCTGATGTTGTGTGTGTTGTGTTGGATCGAGGGAGACAGATTACACTACATTTTTATCGATATTTGGGTGGGGAACTGGAGAGACTTGTCAGGAACACCAACAAGCCATTTCTCCTCAATGAGGAGACCCTGGAGAGTAGATAGTTTCCCCACCAAGATGGATGATAACTATCTGCACCTGGATGATTGGGACATGTTCTCTTTGGCTTCGTGGCCCTCAAGATTGTGCTATCCATGTGGCGATTTGTTTCAGCATCAATGTAGTTCCTCTTCTGTGTGGCAGTGTCAAGACCCACCTGCAGAGCCTCTTCCCATACCCACATGTTCCTTGGAGACCATTTGCACAGCAACATGCAAAATACTTTGCAAGGCATGCTCCATGGATTTGCTTGCCTGGTACCCTTTTTTTCCATCATCACCATGGAGGACTGGCACCCAGAAAGTGTTGTTACTCTCATCTGTGTGTTGGGCTCTCCTTCTTTGAGGTCCCAAAGCAAAACAAGGAGAGGATACGGACAAGGGTCCACGTAATTGGTGCATGCGATACAATGGACACAAGCGATCTGAGGAATTTAGAGGAATAGAGACCTAGGCACACAAAGGAGGTTCTGTTTTGTTCAAGTGGTAGGAGAATTCTAATACATCTGCAAGGAAGTGAACAACAGCATCATGAAGCTTGGGGATGAACACGGAGGAACTCCAGTGACAGGAGAATACAGAAGATGCAGAGGAGATTGAGTTGTGGAGAAGACCTTATAAAACCTCAGAGGCTCTGTTGGGGTTTTGATGGTATGATACCTGTCATAAAACAGTGACTCTGCCAGCAATAAGAAGCCTTCACACAGTATGACAGGCATGGTGTGCTCCAACTGATATTGTTACAAGACAGTCTTACTTGTGCAGAGCAATGGACAGGAAGGAGACCCCATTAGTCTGCTCGGGACTGTCCTAACTAAAGACTCCAGATGGGGAGGCTTCAACAGCACCCACAGATTCTCTCATAGTTCCAAAGGCTCCAAAGCCAAGATCCAGGTATGTGCAGGGCTGGTTCCTGGGGAGGACACTCATTCCTGGCTTGTGGACGGTCACCTTCTCAGTGTGTCCTACATGGCCATGCCTCAGTGCTTGCAGAGACAGAAACAGAGAAAGACAGACAGACAGACAGATAAGAGAGAGAGAACTCTGGTGTCTCTCTTATTGTAAGGATGCAGATTCTGTCCTCATGACCTCGTTCAACTATTTCTCGGTCTCCACATATACTCACATTGGGGGTTAGGGTTTCAACATATGCATTTTAGGGGGACACGCGTCACCTGTAACAGACACAGAAAGAGGGAGACCCATCTGGATGTTTCTGCATATGTGCAACTTTGAGACAGTGGTTGAGCTGGAGACTAAGAATCAGGTGGAACCTAACCGCCGGTAGATTAAATGGGGGCAGGGAGTGGACAAGAGAAAGGAAGACAGGAAGGACTCCATGGTTTGGGGAATTGGTACTAAATTTGTATAAAATGAGGAATAAAGTTGTACGCTGACCACATGTTTCTTTGAGACAGATTTCATTGGATTTAAGCTGATGACTCCTTCCTATCCATGGGGACAGAGTACAGAGGGTTCATCTTCTCTAGTCATGCCTCCTGTGGGTTACTGCTGTTAACTGTGATCTTCCTGCTCACGTTGCTTCCATTCCTGTTCTAGAATTCCCATTCTTTTTCTTCTCCTTCTCCTTCTCCTCCTCCTTCTTTTCTTTTCTCCTTCTCCTTCTCCTTCTTCTTCTCCTCCTCCTCCTCCTCCTCCTCCTCCTCCTCCTTCTCCTTCTCCTCCTCTTTCTCCTCCTCCTCCTCCTCCTTCTTCTTTTTAATTTTTATTATTTTTTTTAGATTTATTTATTTAGAGGGAGAAGCAGACTCCTTGTTGAACAAGGGGCCAAGCATGCAGCTTCATCCCAGGACCCTGAGGTTACAACCTGAGAGTCAGATGCTTAATGGATGCTTAACTGACTGAGCCACTCAGCTGCCCCTAAAATTCCCATCCTTAATGTTTTCATACCCCTGGCTAATGTCAGTGGGTAACTCTGAGGTTTTTTGCCTCTATCATCCTAATGTCCTTCTACTTACGATTTAGGGCTATTACTCCATGAAATACAGCTGACTCTCCAACAATACAGGTTTGCATGTGTGTTTATTCATACACAGATTTTGGGGGATACGTACAGTACACTCCTGTGTTTTTTTCTCTTTCTTATGATTTTGTTAGTATGTTTTCTGTGACTTAATTTATTGTAATGATATAGCACATGATACATAGAACATACAGAATATACATGAACCTACCATTTGCATTATTGGGAAGGCTTTCCCAGTCAACAGTGGGCTATTAGTAGTTAACTTTTGTGGGAGTCTAAAGTTGTCTGTGGATTTTTGACCACGTAGAGCATTGGTCCCCAACTCCCATGTTGGTTCTAGGGTCAACTGTCATTTCCTTTTATGCCCGGAATGTAGAGTCACTCTACTTCTTATGCACTAATTATTAGACACTACTTTTGATATTGTGTAATCCATCAAGAAGTATTTGAAAATAGGATTATGTCATGCTTGTCCTCTATCAAACTAATACATCCAAAATGAAAGTTTAGCAATGGGTAGAAGTAGAATATCAGTGGGATTGCCGTTTTCATTGGTGTTATCCTATCATGTTCAGGGTTTCTGTTAACAGAATCTTAAAGCCATGCATTGCTATACTAGAAAGCAATTATAGCAGCATATGATTTTACAAGCAAGTGGAGATTGTTGGAAGGCATTCTGACCCCAACAAGAGCTAAGTGCAGAGAAGTCCAAGACATGACCTACGTTGCACAAGGCCACGGATGCTCTTCATGTAAGCATTAAGCTGTTCCTACTCCTTACTGTGGCATAAACTTCCTAATGTGCATTGTCCAAATGATTCCATGTTCCCAAAACTGCTTAGTCCTCTCCCAGTTTATTCTTAGAAGGAGCACTATTTCCTCACCCATAAATACACTTTTCACACGTCTACACCTGAGCTTTCCCTATCCTAAAATAAAATAACACCTTCACATACAAGAGTATAATCTCCTTTTGGTTAATAAAGCGTAATAAATGATGCAAGCAAATTGAACTACTGGAGTGAAGTATTACGATTTCCATTATTTCTAGTAATTGAGTCCATATTGATTGCGTACGTGACTATAATAACGACATGTGGCCAAATACAGTACAGCTGTTCTCTGCCCAAATTGTCCAATTCTGTTTATCATTTTAAGACCTAATTTGAATAGCTGACTCAGTCTAATTTATTCAGAGGAATATTTTAAATGGGATTAAATATAAATTAGGTACTCTGCCAGCATGTTGAAACATTTTACACTTACATAGTACAATGCTAATAAAATGCTATTTTCAACCCTTTTGCCTCTGAATGCCAACTTATATTAAATTTGGTATTTCACGTAACCATTGCACGATTAGATGGGGTATTTTGAAATGAGTTCTGTTATTGCAGTAAATGTGTGTTACTTCTAATTGAAAATCAGAGGTTCAAAGGTTCTTATTGATTAGACAGTTGAAAATCATTAACAATGGATATTTAGAGCATCATAGAGTTTATTTGCATTATGGAAAACAAATTCTTCTTCTAGGCTCATATTGCACTTTATTAACTTATGAAATTTGATACTCACTAGTTTGGTGTTTTAAGTAATGGTTGTGAAGCAAAGACAAGAATTTATGGGAAGCAATTCAAATGAGGGCTGGGGGGACTTTTGTATTCCCAAGAAGAATGAACGCTGCTGGTCATCTGGGGCGTTCCCTCATTATGCATATCCCAGATGTCATATTTCTTTTTTTTTTTTTAAGATTTTATTTATTTATTTGACAGACAGAGATCACAAGTAGGCAGGGAGGCAGGCAGAGAGAGGGAGAAGCAGGCTCCTTGCTGAGCAGAGAGCCCGATGCGGGGCTCGATCCCAGGACTCTGGGATCATGACCCGAGCGTAACGCAGAGGCTTAACCCATTGAGCCACCCAGGCGCCCCCCAGATGTCATATTTCTGTACGATGACTGCCATAATTAGCATCTCTGATGGGACAGAGAGTGTCCTGTCCACCAGGCGGACGAGGAGGACACAAGCAAAAGCCGACATGATATGCCGAGATGACTTTTTCATGACCGCAGACAGAGAGTAAAAACCTCGGAAGACATGGGTCTTAGTCGTGACTTTCAGGAGACCGAGACTCGACAGACGTGAGCTTCCTGTTCATATCCAGGAGTGTGAATGGTGGTTTATGAATTTACAGGGTTCAAGACTTTGATGAACTAGTCTTTGAATGAATTAAACTGTTCACATCGGGCGTTAATAGGAAAGTTTCTATTAAGATTTATTGTGTACGGTCAATTTTCTTTTTCACCTAATTCCTTCCTTTTGTTTTCAGACGTCAAGTTTAATTGGCATTTTCTCCATACTGCTTAGGCTAGCCTGAGTCAGTTTTTCATTGGTTTGTGACTCCTGCTTTTCAAAAATCTTGTCCGTTTTAAAGGTATAATCATTATTTGTCGCACATGCCTTTTAAAATATTCATTTTACTTAAACAGCTGGACTTGAACCTTGGAAAGAAATCTATGAGGAAATTAAGTTTTATTGATGTGGGAAACAAAGGCCGAAGAAAAATTATTAAGTTTCCTTACAACCTACAGCCCATGGACAAGTCCTTGAAACAGGCAGAGTGACCTTCTTCTAGGAACTCAGCTGCCTGAATGTGGACCCTTTGTTAAGGACAAAAGTCAGTCTTAGGCCAATCCCCAGGATCTTGTGAGTCTACTATAATGCACACAAATTCCTTTGCACCTTTTCTTATGCTAACTGGCGATTGTACGACTTCTTGAGTAAAAAGGGCTCTGTTCAAGACTTCTGCTCATTTTTTTTTCCAAATTGAACCATTTTGTTGCCGAGTTGTGGGAATTCTTTATATATTCTTGACAATATCCAGTTTTAGATACATGATTAAGTTGCGTCTTGACTCTGTTGATCGTTTCTTTTGATGTACGAGTTTCCAAAGGTTGTCTAGTTTTGTTTGTTGTCGCCTTTGGTTTTGGTGTCCCATCCAAGAAATTTGGCAGCCTTAAAAAAGGCAAGCCTGCCCCATGCTGAACCACGAGTGAACTTTGAGGACATGACGCTAACCAGAATAAGTCAGTCACCAAAGGACACTTACTCTGGAATTGCACTCATATGAAGCATGTGGTCAACATCATAGAAACAGAAAGCAGAAAGACATCTACCAGGACTAGGATGGGATTGGTGGGGAAGGGAAATCAGTATCTACTGTCTCTAGAGTTTCAGGTCTGCAAGACAAAAATGTTCCAGAGATCTGTTGCCTATCATTATGCTTAACACTGCTGAGCTGTACAAGGGCATGAGGTTAGGAGGGTCCATTTAACGTTTTCCTTAAAACCACAATAAAAAATTAAGCTATAGGGAAAAGACACTTGAAAGAAAAATACACAGACAAAAATTTGGAAGTAGAGCATGCTTCCTTTTCTCATTTGCGCTAGGTGCAGATTTCTTTGAAAGCTCACAAGGGTGTCATCATCATACCCATAAAATACAAAGGGTATCCATCATCCTGATGGGACCATTTTCAAGGACACTCTTACAAAACACAATATCCAGACACATCGAAGGCACTTGTACTACTCAATTATGGTTTATTAAGATTGCCATAGCAATGGTTAGAACACCAGAGAATAAAGTGGTCAGTGAAATTACTTTCTGCACTAACAGCCTAGCTCAGTATATCAGAGAACCAGGTGAAGATCTGAGTACCTCCTACAGCACTTAAAACAGTTGCATTGTTTTATTAAAGAGCAATCATTTGCTATTAAATTGCCTGTTAGCAGATATTAATTTCTGCTTTTAGATTACTGGTGACTGAGATAATTCATTCTTCATTAAAATAATAGTCCCATAGAGAACATTAATTTATATACAGGTTCATTGTCTCACTTGTTTTATAATCTTTAAAATGCCTTCCATCCTGAAGGCATCTATTCTGTGACAAATTTAGTTTATCACAGAGATAGTCGTAATAAAGAAAACACACCTATGCAAAAATGGGTGCTGTGTGAGGGTGTCTATTGGAGGTATGAGTTATACAATCGGATAGTTTTAGTAGAAATTTTTTGCATTGTATGTTCTTTAATCATCAGGATGTACATTGTAAGAATTTACTAAACGCAAAGACATGTTTTTTGATCATGAACCACCTGTGATATGCAAAAACCCTACTCTATCCCTGTATCCAATGTCAACATTCCATATGTAAGTACTGGACACAGAATCAAGGGGGACCAAGTCAGCAAACATAGTGAAAAATAGAACAAAACAAAATAAAATTCATTTGCAACTGTTTGGTGTTAGGCAAAGACCTGTCTCTGAATGGGTCACAGGACCCCAAAGTGAACACTAGTTTCTTGAAGACACATCTTAGTAGTGAGTAAATTCCATAATTGTAGGCAACCATTGGGTGAGATGTTCCTCTCTCACCATTTTTTAAGCCACAGATTTTTGTAAAGCAGAATTTAACAGCAGGTTGTAACCATTTAACCAAAGGGGAGCTTGGTCCAGATAAATTACTTTGATTATTAAAATCACCCAGGAGTGGCACAGTCATGCCATTTAAATTAAAGCAAAACCCAGAAGTCAAGTAACTTTTTTAGAGCTCATAAAATATCCTTCCATTGTTGAGGACGATTCCATCAAAAATATCTTCTCTAAGGAAAGAATCAAATTAGTCTGCAATGGCTGACATTTTGGAAGTAAACAAAATAGACATCGAGCAGTTCTTGAAATGTCTAGACTTAAAAAAAAATGTTGGCATAGATAAACAACTTGAATGACACAAATCCTGTTTTATTTCTTTTTTTTTTCTTTTCTTTTTAAAAAAATACTACTTCCCATGAATGGAATCCATCTACAGATGTGGGAATGTCATTTAAAATGTCATTTAAAAAAAAATAGGTAGAAAATATGATGTAACAGTTTTCTTTTACATCTTCAAATTTTTGATGAATGATAATTCTTAAGGCTGCCTGAAAACATCTTCAAATTCCCACGTGGAATTCTTCTATGAATACATTGCTAAGTAGACTTTTAGAACATGATTTCTAAGAAGGGTTCTCAGAAAATTTCTGAGGTTCCAACCAGAAAGAGCATTCTAAAAGCATGGTATCTGGCTCAAGAGGGTTTTCAGTCAAGGGTGAGGGCTGTGGGTGTTCAGTAGCAACGAGTTGGAAATGTTCCCCTTTTCAGGAGACATGGTCTCACTCTGTGATTAATTCCTGCAAGAGACAGGCAGGACAATGAAAACCATATTAAGGATTCAACGACATACTCATTTATTACTCAAATTCTCTTCTGCTCTCTCCTAGGGTGTAAAGTAATTCTGATATTCCAGTTAATTTGGAACATTCCTGAATATAAATTGAACGTCTCCATTCCTTGCGGAGTCTCCATTTACTGAATGTATTGTGTATGTCAGGTTCACGAATGAACATTTTATACAATGAATCTAAATTGATTTCCACAACCATTGTTGGAGCAAATGCTAACCATCTCCACTATGATGTCGGAAAAGACCAGAAGTCTGAAAGATCCCAGATCGTAACCTATTCCACAGGCCTAGAGGGCTTTTAAGGCTGGTTTTCAATACAGGTTTAAAGAATTCTACAGTACAGTGTTCTATCTCAATGACGATGCTTTTGAACAAAATGTTAGCCCTAACTTTTAAATAGCATCCATTCCTTTATTATTTCCAATTCCCCCAGTACTCTTATTTGTTCTTATTGTTTCTGCTACTGTTGTTGTTGCTGTTGTGGTGGTGGTGGTGGTGGTGGTGGTGGAGGTGGTGTGTGTGTGTGTGTGTGTGTGTGTATGTGTGTGTGTGTATGTATTCTTCTCTCCAGACGAGAATATTCTGTAGAGATAATGCCTTCATGGTTCAGACTATGTCCCCATTAACTGCAATTCTCACTATGACACCAAACATTGCATGCTATTCTTGCCATCTATTGCAAAAGGACTTCCTTTGTGTTCTGTAGATGGTCTTCACTGGTTGTGAATCTGTACATATATACCCACGCACGGATGCACATAGAGAAGTTTCCTCATTTTCCTATCCAAGACACTTAAGAGTTTATTAAAAATATCCAAGTGCTCTGTAGAAACTCAGTCTGCAAGATTTGAATAGTACAATACTCTTGGGAATAATCCAGTTGCCAAAGGTTTGGGCATGTTAAAGGCTACAAGATTATTTGGATCTCTTTAAAAAGAGAGAAATAAGGAAAGAAGGAAAGAAAGAAAGAAAGAAAGAAAGAAAGAAAGAAAGAAAGAAAGAAAGAAAGAGAAAAGAGAGAGAGAGGGAGGGAGGAAGGAAGGAAGAAAGAAAGAAAGAAAGAAGAAACGGAGGGAGGGAGGGAGGGAGGGAGGAAGGAAGGAAGGAAGGTAGGAAGGACCCTTCCTTAGCCAACCCTTTCAGAGGAAGACCTCTCTATTCAGAACCTGAATGAGGAAAGCAAAGTGTTTCAAGTGATTATGTCCACGATCAGATGTCTTACTCTGGAATTATGCATTACCTCTCGTTGATTACCCGCTGTTGAAAGTTATTTTTTGGTGGTTTAAGGTTTTATTCATCTATGTATTCATTTAATTTCTCAACCGATGGTCATGCAGATCCTGTAGGAGTTCCATGGTCAGTAGTGAATTCGGTGTTCTTCCTTTGCAAGACTCAAGCTATTACTCATTTGTATTGTGCACACAAGGGAACTCTTACTAGTTCAAGGTCAGCATCCCTTATAGGGTAGTGTCAGGTCAGATATGACAGCCCTTCAACTTTAAGAACAATCACAACAAGGCTGCAGATTGCATCGATGAAAAGTGACATCTGAATTCGGATTAATACTGCTGGTGACAAGCTGTGGTTTCCATGTTGGACACAGAGATAGTGACATATGAGATTCTAACAATTTTTTTTTAACATATTTCCTTAGTGGGAAGAACATGTTCCTGTTCTTTATCGCATGTTTCAAGATATCATTACAGAGTTCTCTGCAGGAATTTAGGAACTAAAATTAGGGACATCAGATACTTGAATCTACCCTTCGGGGCACTGTTTGACTTTACACATGCAATTGGTTCCCAAAACAATAGGTGAATTACACTGAAATTGATGGTTGGGAATGTTTCCTGCCCATTTTGTTCACAGCCTAACCCATGACAGATCAATGTTCAATGGATATTAAATATAAAATGTAAATTTACAGAAAATAAGGGTATAATGAAGGTTCTTGGCTATCTTTCTCCAAACTCAGTGTTGAGGTTGCTCATAGATTCTGAGGGAAAACCTACCCTAGTCTCAGATACCAAGAGTTTGGGAAAAGAATGTAGTGAATGGAGTCCAGACTCACTGGCTGAAGGGGACAGAGGAAGATAGGAGCTCCAGCTTCTTCCAAGGAACTCCTTCCTTCCTGAAGAAGGAAGTCCAACTCAAGAGTCAGTGCTCCCTACTGAGGACAGATGTGAGCTTTAAAGATTGAACTTGAAATGTTCAGGGTTTGTGTTTAGTGAAGGTCCTTCTCAAAATACCATGTTCTAAACAAAAAAGTGTCAGTATAGGATTGTGCATAGGAAAATGGACACCATATCAGAAATAAAATATTCTCGAGGACTGAAGGCAAGGATGATGATAGAACACAAGGAGACAATATGCACAGTTGACAACGGGATGTGAGGAGGTCCAGCTGTGAAGATCTTTTCTCAGCAATTAAAAATGGCCCTAACAAAAACAGATCATTGAATTCCCTAAAAGGGATTTCATTGTTGACACTCAGTTTAATGGCCTGGACCAATGGGAATGTGTCTCAATACAGAGAGAATGTAGTAAAGAAGAATGATGACTATAAGCCCATAAATGTAAAAATTCTAATGAATGAGTTGAGCAACCACCACAAGAGAATTCTTTTTTTTTGTTTTTAAAGATTTTATTTATTTATTTATTTATTTATTTATTTATTTATTTATATTTGGAAAGCATGGGAGTGGGTCAGAGGGGCAGAGGAGGAGGGAGAGAGATTCTCAATCAGGCTCCACACTGAGCACAGAGCCCAACGTGGGTCTTGATCCCATGACCCCGAGGTGTGCTTGTCTATTTTCCTGGAACAAAGAAAATGGCCTAGAGAATCCGGGATATAAGAACTTTGGAAATAATTACCAAATGAAAGCATAAAAGGTAATCGTAGGACCACTTCCCTGGAAGCCAGTCAAGACCTGAGCCAAAATCAAGAGTCAGATGCTTAACCCACGGAGCCACCCAGATGCACCTAAAAAAGAATTCTTGAAAGCAAGAACTGTACTGTAAGGAAATGAAAATCATGGACAGGCTTGAATGCCCAAAACTGACTAGGGAAAATTTTGAAAGTGGTGGGGAAAAAAGTTAATGATTATAAAACTAATTTTATGGATGGAAAAGAAACGACAGGTGGTTTTAGTGAAAATCCAACTGTAAGTCATAAGTAATTGGGATTTTATTCATAAACAATACTATTTAAAAATATTTATTTGACAGAGATCACAGGTAGGCAGAGAGGCAGGCAGAGAGAGGGGGGAAAGCAGGTTCCCAGGTGAGCAGAGAGCTGGATGCAGGACTCGATCCCAGGACCCTGAGATCATGCCCTGAGCCAAAGGCAGAGGCTCAACCCACTGAGCCACCCAGGTGCCCTAAACAATATTTTTTTAAATGGACTTGCAGAGAGGAAGGGGATTATCATCAATTTATAGTAAAAAATGAGAGAACTTACAAATTAGCAGAAGAAAAATGGAATAAGTTGTACGTAAATAAAACCAGCAAAGTAGAAAGAGGAGGAAGAGAATTTCAGGTTGACTATGGGCCATAAAAAATATGACTTCTTCACCAAAATCCCCAAGGAGCTAAAATGAAGTCATCTGTAAAGGCCTTAAACCATGTAGGGAGGGGCGCCTGGGTGGCTCAGTGGGTTAAGCCACTGCCTTTGGCTCAGGTCATGATCTCAGGGTCCTGGGATCGAGTCCCACATCGGGTTCTCTGCTCAGCAGGGAGCCTGCTTCCCTTCCTCTTTCTCTGCCTGCCTCTCTGCCTACTTGTGATCTCTCTCTGTCAAATAAATAAATAAAATCTTAAAAAAAAAAAAAACATGTAGGGAAAGTGTAATCTATAGCATTAGGATAAAATATGTCCAAACATTTGCCAGTAGGAAATGTGCTGAAAACTCATGCTTTCCCCAGAAATGAAAGATAGGTCCTCCAGAAAACAAGAAAAAGTTTTAAATTTCCAGCATATTGGGACACCTGGGTGGCTCAGTGGGTTAAGCCTCTGCCTTCAGTTCAGGTCACGACCTCAGGGTCCTGGGATTGAGCCCTGCATTGGGCTTTCTGCTCAGTAGTGAGTAAGACCTCCCTCCCTTTTTAAATCTTTTTAAAAAAATAAAAAAAAAATACATTTCCAGCATATTGAATGAAATAGACCCAACTGAGCTATTTTGATGAATCTTCTGAGATACAGGCAAGATCACTTCTTGCAAAAAGATGGGCTAAATTGCTCATTATTATATTAACAAAAGATGCGATTCAATTTTTTTAATTGGATGCTGCCCATTGATCACTAGTGTATCGTCTACAAGCTAGAGCGTGAATGAATTTAATTGCAGAAATTGTTTCAATAATACATGGTATTTCTAGTACATTTTTTTAAAAAGATTTTATTTATTTATTTATTATTTAGAAAGTGACAACAGGAGGAGGTGCAGAGGGAAAGAATCCCAAGTAGACTCCCATGCTGATCACAGAGCCTGACACAAAGTGGGGTGCAGGGTTTAATTTCATGACCCTGAGAGCATGACCTGAGCTGAAATCAAAAGTCTGATATTTATCTGAGACATAAATGACTGGCAATGGGCATGCACGGTAATAATATTTTCATTCCTAGGTATGAAATAGTGGAAATAGGAGTTATGGCTTGGTTCATCGTAAGACTGAAATTTGTAAATTCATGTATCTACATATCTGGGTCGAACAAAGACACACAAATCTGCCTCATCCTGTAACACTCCTTTAAATACAGATAAAATTTCTGTTTGCAGTTATCAGGAAGCAAAAAATAATTCCTCCAGGAGAATACATGTAAAGTGGCAAAAACCCATAGAAAACACACTCGTCAACATCCATTCTTTGGAGATCCCTTAAAAGCAGCAATTACCATCCCAAAGTTCATTCAGGAAACTAGTTTCTGGTTTCCCACCATTGCCTTGTATGCACTAATGAGCCACATGTTAGCTTTTTCTAAGTTGTAATTGGTATTAATTTATTTTTCCATGATGGAATATTAAAATTCTCAAACGTAGGGGAAGGTTGAAAGATAAGTGCACCAAATGCAAAACGTGCAAAAATGCACGTTTTACTTTGATTGGTTTATCATGTAGTGACCCATCTGTTTTTTTCATTTTTCCATTCAATCTGTCTTTTCATGTATATATTTAAAAATAAGTAGGGACTCCTGGGTGGCTCAGTCAGGGAAGCATCTTCCTTTAGTTCAGGTCATGATCTCAGGGTCCTGGGATGGTGTCCCGCATTGGGCTCCCTGCTCAAAGGGGAGCCTGCTTCTCCCTCTGCCTCTGCCTGCTGCTCCCCCCTGCTTGTATTCTCTCTCTGACAAATAAGTAAAAACTTAAAAAAAAAATAGCGAGTGTCTAATAAACACTTTTCCATTGCTAAACACCTCAGTGTGCATATTATCATTTGTTATTAGGACTATTTTTTCTCTTTTGTTTGTTTTTATTTTAGGAAGAATATGCATCCTTAGTGGAAATGTGCAATTGTAAGTGTGCCTGTCAATGCCTCTTCTTTTTTTTTTTTTTTAAGGTTTTTGGTTTTCTTCTTTTATTTTATTTTGAGAGAGAGAGAATGTGAGCAGGGGCAGAAGGAGAGAGAGAATCTCAAGCAGATTCCATGTTGAGCACGGAATGGGACATGGTGTTGAATGTTATGATCCTGAGATCACGACCTGAACCAAAATCAGGAACTGTATGCTTAATCAACTGAGTCATCCCAGTACCCCGATACCTGTGTTCATTAAACAGGAAACAATGTGTGTTGGAGAGGATGTGGAGAAAGGGGAACCCTCTTACACTGTTGGTGGGAATGCAAGTTGGTGCAGCCACTTTGGAGAACAGTGTGGAGTTTCCTCAAAAATTAAAAATAGAGCTTCCCTATGACCCTGCCATTGCACTACTGGGTATTTACCCCAAAGATACAGATGGAGTGACAAGAAGGGCCATCTGTGCCCCAATGTTCATAGCAGCAATGGCCACGGTCACCAAACTGTGGAAAGAATCAAGATGCCCTTCAACGGACGAATGGATAAGGAAGATGTGGTCCATATACACTATGGAGTATGATGCCTCCATCAGAAAGGATGAATCCCCAACTTTTGTAGCAACATGGATGGGACTGGAAGAGATGATGCTGAGTGAAATAAGTCAAGCAGAGAGAGTCAATTATCATATGGTTTCACTTATTTGTGGAGCATAACAAATAGCATGGAGGACAAGGGGAGATGGAGAGGAGAAGGGAGTTGGGGGAAACTGGAAGGGGAGGTGAACCATGAGAGACTATGGACTCTGAAAAACAATCTGAGGGGTTTGAAGGGGTGGGGGGTGGGAGGATGGGGGAACCTGGAGATGGGTATTAAGGAGGGCACGGATTGCATGGAGCACTGGGTGTGGTGCATAAACAATGAATTCTAGTACACTGAAAAGTAATTAAAATAAAAAAATTAAAAAAAAAGATTTATAATTAAAACACTGTGTTCAAAAACTAAAAAACAAAACAAAACCTGCCAAGATGCAGAATTCACCTGCACTGAGCTCCTTCAAGAAATTCCAAATCACTTCACACACCTCTACCCAGAAAAGCAAGCGCATTCTGTTTTTTTTCACTGTAGATTTATGTTGCTTTTTGTCAAATTTCACGTAAATAGGAATATATAATCTGTATTTCCGTGTCTAGCTTCTTTCCACACCGTTTTTAGAAAGATCTGTCGATATGACTGTGTATATCAGTAACCCACTTCTTTTTCACTACTAAATAGTAGTCCATTGTACAAATATAACTCATTTTTTTTGTTTGTTTTTCATTCATTCCCAGATTGAAGAAACCCTAGACTGTCTCTCAGTTGGGCCATTATGAATAAATCCGATATGAACATTCTTGTGCCAATATCTTGTGGACATAGTTTCACTTCTCTCAGCTAAATATTTGGGACGGGGGATGCTCTGATGTGCCTTTGCACAGTTACAGGAAACTGCCAATTTTTTTCATTAAAATGTGAAGGTTATCTTGTAACTCTGTGTTTATGTAACTGTCTTCTACTGTGCATACAGAGTTCTTCCACGTTAAACACTCTGCGATCTTTTATTACCTTTTTCATATCCACAATCCTCTTTGTCTTTTACTGGGAAATTCATTGTGACAGCTTGCTGGTCACCTCACAATATAATATATTATAATTAACTTTGTTTTGTTTACACCTTCTCAGCCAGTTTCATTTCCTGAGACATAATTTTATATACAAGCCAGTTAATGCTTTATATGTCAGGGGACATATCAAGTTTATTTTGCTATTGGAGAAGGATATTAAGCTTTTCTAATTTAGTACAGACAGGCTCACTTGCATTTTGTTCTGTGATATCATTTATGGAATTATATAAGTTTTGACAACATTATAATATAGCCTTGTTTGAAAGGAGTCATCCTAGTGCGCTATCCAATTTAGTCTCCCATGTTGGAGGGAAAGATTTCGCAAGACATGAGTTTGAAATGTTTTCAGCTAGAAAAGCAGCACTATTATGAGACGTGTGCGAGTGAGTGTGCAAGCGTGCATGTGTCCCACAGAGAGAGACACACCAAGAGAGGAAATCCCATTTGACTGAGTCATGGTAGCTTTTTTGAAGTGAGGAAGTTTCTCTTACTCATCGTTATACTTCCATGCTTTGCACAGTTTCTGAATGATTTGGTAAATATTGCTTAAAACCGTATGGTAGTTTGTGTGGCATAACTACACCTTCAAACCAGTGTCATCTTGGAAGATTAAATCCTCATCACCAAAGAAGCATGGAAAAGGACACTCATGAAGAAGCTCAACCATGGAGAAGCTCACTCCCGGAGATGTCCACCCACAGACGTGCTCACTCATGGAGAAGTCCATCCATGGAGAAGCTCACTCATGCAGATGCCCACCCAAAGAAGTTGTCACTCATGGAGAAGCTTACCTATGGAGAAGCTCACTCCTGGAGATGTCCACCCATAGAAGTGGTCACTCATGGAGAAGCTTACTCATGGAGAGGCTCCCTCATGAAGCTCACCCCTGGTGAAGTCCACTCTTGCAGTTGAGCACTCACTGCAGAAGTTTACTCTCTGTCTCCTCCACTACCAACCCCTTCCTTTTCTCTTTACTCCTTTTTATGTTGAACACAGTAGTTAGCAAGTGCTTCCTCACCTTTTCTTCTAATTTCATGGAGGCCTGAAGATTTGATCCTTGGTTAATTTTCCTTGCACGATTAACTCCAGGAATTGTTGGGGTTTTTAACAGTGTTATGGGTTAAACTGTGTCCACACACATTCACATGTGACTAGCCCCCAGGATCTCGGAACGGGACTCTCTTTGGAGATGGAACCTATACAGAGGAGATGAAGGTACAACAAGATCACTTAGGTTCCCCTAAGACAACAGGATTGTTGTCCTTATAAGGGGGAGTGAGAATCAGGATGGAGACAAATCATAAGAGATTCTTAAACTTACAAAACAAACAGGGTTGCTGGAGGAGGCTATGGAGAGGGTGGTTGGGTTATGGACTTTGGGGAGGGTATGGGCTGTGGTGAGTGCTGTGAAATGTGCAAGCCTGATGATTCACAGACCTGTTACCCTTGGGCAAATAATACATTATATGTTAACAAAAAAATTAATAAAGGAAAGAAAAAAAAAAGAGAGGGTGAGAATCACTATATTGTACACCTGAAACTAATATCACACTGTATGTTAACTACATTGGAATTAAAATTTTAAAAAATGAAAAAAAAAAAAAAGAAGAAGAGTAGATTAAGACACAAACATATGCAGAGGGAGGACCAAGTGAGGACACAGAGAGAAGACAGCAGATATACATCAAGAAGAGAGACCTCAAGAGAAACCAGCCCTGGCCCCACCTGGATCGCAGAATTCCAGCTTCCAAGATGGTGAGAAAATATGTTTCCGTTGTTTTGCTCCTTGGGCTGTGGTCCTTTGTTATGGCATTTCCAGAAAACCAATATAACCAGGTTCTAACTCCCATTATCATGTAATTACTGATGTTTGACAGGTAGTGATCTGCCACTGACAGCTATCTCAGAAATCAGTTTAATTGAATGTGCTGGAAGTACGTACAGAAAATAGAGCTCCGCCATATACTCCAACCACTTACACAAAACCTGGGCGGGATACCTCCACCTCTACCCCATGCCCCCGACATTGTCTGCTCACTGAATGTAATTCAAGCCTTTCTTTGACCACACTTCTTCTGATTTAAAAAAATTTAGCACATGTAGTTAAAGGATGTGACGTGCATGCTGTGTTTGTGTTGTGTTTGTAGGGTCGTGCTAACAACTTTTACTACTTCAAGGCAGATCCAGGAGATTTCTGTGATGAGAGGTCAATTTTTTCCTACAGCGGCACATGCAGGAAATGCCAAACCATACAAATTGGGTCATTGCTGCTTCTGATGTATGTTCGTTTAATATGCACAACTCGGACTATAGGAATGTTCAATTATTTCTCAAGATTTAAATCCTTGAACAGTAGGTTTCAAGAAGTGTTTCTCCAACCATTTGTAGTGGAGAAAATTTAAAAGTAATGAGAAAAAATATCAGAATGTCTAGGTCATAAAAAATAAGATATGGAAATACATCCTATGCTTTTATAGCCTTTGAAACCTACCAAATGGGTAAAGACCCTAACTTTTCTTTTTTTGTTCTATGTCATGCCCCAAGTCAATATATATGTCATGTCAAAATTCTTAGATTCAGAAAAAGGTTAAGAAAATTATTTTTGAAAAAGAATGCCCAAGGATATGCAGAAATGACTTTCTTTGCCCTACAGAATCACAACAGGAATATCAAAGTCATAAAGTTTCCATCTTGTTCTTTTTTTTTAATAACTTGGAAGTCTCATTTAGAAAAGATGGAATGGAATCAAGACAGAGTTTTTTTTTTAGCATATTTCCTTTTTTTTTGGTATTTGGCTTCCCTTTCAACATATTATGACAAAATAACATGTCCCCAAATTTATTGTAAATGCTTCCATTTCATCATAAGCCAACCGTATGGAAATAACAATGTGAGAGAGAACCACACATGGGTCAACGACTGCTAAGATTTTTGTGTCTTTTTATTTTTGTTCAGATTTTATTTATTTATTTGACAGACAGAGATCACAAGTAGCAGAGAGGCAGACAGAGAGAGAGGAAGGGAAGCAGGATCCCTGTTGAGCGGAGAGCCTGATGTGGGGCTCAATCCCGGGACCCTGAGATCACGACCTGAGCCAAAGGCAGAGGCTTAACCCACTGAGCCACCCAGGCACCTCCTACTGCTAAGTTTTATTCTGTGTCCATATAGTTAACAAGCTGTCCCTATTCCTGTTTCTGAATAAGTCAGTAATTCCATTCAGTACAGTAATAATTTCTAGGAATGAAAATTTTAGTAGGATATGTGCAACGTACCCTCTTTCTATTATAGTGGCATGTTAATTCAACTGGGGTCTTCAGTTTGGCACATGGATAAACCTAGGGCATATTAGGAATTAAAATGTATGGACTCTACCCCAGACCTTCTGATTCAGGCTGTCTGACTGGAATCTGCCTTTTAACAAGCTTTCTACAACATTTTTACCTAGAGTCTGAGAACCACTCACTATTCTAGCAGGTTATACTCATGTAGAGAGGGGGAACAAAGTGATAAATAAAATACTGCAAATGAGAGAAGGAAGATATTAAAGAGACTAAGCAAGCCTGTCCCCAGAAAGATGCATCAAATTTGAGACCGAATGTCTTGGGTAGGCATAACCTAGGTGGAGTTAGTTTGGTAAGAAATGTACTGGAGTGAAGACCGGGCATTTCGAATTATAGGCAGATTGTTTAGACACATCTTTCCTATAAACACCAAGAATTTTTATTTAAAGCACATTTGCTAAGTTCATTCAAACTGCTGAAACTTCAGTTGAAAAAAATATAGGCAGTGCCCAATGCACACGACATAACTCTGGGTATAAGACAGTTGGGGGAACAACATGCCTTTATACAGTCGCAGGCATAGTCTTCACACAGAAATGAGAAATTAAGAGGTCCTGGGGTGGTTCAGTTGGTTTAATGTCTGCCTTCAGCTCAGGTCATGATCTCAGGGTCCTGGGATCGAGTCCTATATCACAGAGGGCTCCCTCCTCAGTGGGGAGTCTGCTCCTCTCTCTCCCTTTGCCCCTCCCTGTCCTGCTCCTGTTCTCCCTCTCTCTCAGATACATAAATAAACTCTTAAAAAAAAATGAGATGCCACCTTACACCAGTTAGAATGGCCAAAATTAGCAAGACAGGAAACAACATGTGTTGGAGGGGATGTGGAGAAAGGGGAACCCTCTTCCACTGTTGGTGGGAATGCAAGTTGGTGCAGCCACTTTGGAGAACAGTGTGGAGATTCCTCAAGAAATTAAAAATAGAGCAATTGTGCTGCTAGGTATTTACCCCACAAGTACAGATGTAGTGAAAAGAAGGGCCATCTGTAGCCCAATGTTTATAGCAGCAATGGCCACGGTTGCCAAACTGTGGAAAGAACCAAGATGCCCTTCAACGGACGAATGGATAAGGAAGATGTGGTCCATATACACTATGGAGTATTATGCCTCCATCAGAAAGGATGAATACCCAACTTTTGCACCAACATGGACGGGACTGGAAGAGATGATGCTGAGTGAAATAAGTCAAGCAGAGAGAGTCAGTTATCATATGTGTTCACTTATTTGTGGAGCATAACAAATAGCATGGAGGACAAGGGGAGTTAGAGAGGAGAAGGGAGTTGAGGGAAACTGGAAGGGGAGGTGAACCATAAGAGACTATGGACTCTGAAAAACAATCTGAGGGCTTTGAAGGGGCAGAGGGTGGGAGGTTGGGGGAACCAGGTGGTGGGTATTGGAGAGGGCACGGACTGCACGGAGCACTGGGTGTGGTGCAAAAACAATGAATACTGTTATGCTGAAAATAAATTTAAAAAAATAAATTAAATAAATAAATAAATAAATAAAATGCATTTTATAGTAAACAAAAAAAAAATGAGTAAGTTAAGAGAAAGAAAATTTGGGCAAGGTAGCTCTGCCTGTTACATCTGCCTTACCCCAGTGTAAAGGTAACTAAACAGTTCTTTGACCACTTGATAGAAATCATGCAGTTGACACAATGGAAAGATTACACATAGAATTGTTTACAGATTCAGAATATGCATTCAAGGAAAACATGGGAACACAGAACAACACGCCTAGTCCCCACACATTAATGAAGAATCAACTTCATTAATGTGCAGAAAGGTGGTAGTACGTATTGGGTTTAGAGAGCTGATATTCATGAATGACTAGGGCATCTGGAACACAGAGGAGTAACTGTGTTTTTTGGGAAAATGTGAAGCTAGTAATGAACAAACCTACCAAACAACAATCTTACCAAGCAACAGCAATGTGCAGACGTCAAAGGATACTTGAGTTTGCATGTAAACAGACTTGGAAGTAGAAGAAACTTATCTCAAATTTCTCATGTAGGAAATGTGTATATAAACTTATTTTAGATATTAGGAGTGATCATCTAGCTAACTATATGTATCATTTTGCAAATTTAATTCTTGTCAATAAGATATACGTCTTAAGGACTGAGCTATGTTCTTGAAGTCATGCCATGCATTATCTATGCGCTTGAGTTTACAAATCCACAGCCTTATCACTGTTATCATTAAAGAGCCATGAGGCTGATCTTCCAGAATGGATGAGATCATCAACAACTGTGTTATGAGGTAAGCATCCACTTAATTCCAACAAACATTACCACCTGACATGTGGAACAGTCAGTCTTATAAGAAATCCATTTATAAATTCTGCATACAGACTTCTTTATCTGAGATGAGACTCAAAGATTTCTCTTTTATGAAGAGTCTGTTTATTTAGAAAAAAAAAATCCATGGATGACTTGACTCTTGGGCAAGTTATCGAAATAAAAATTCTTGATGTCTATTCCATTGTAACATTCCTTATTACATAGATGCTCCCCCAATGGATGGTCCTTACCAACATAGTCTTGGTCTTGGTAAAAGTGAAACTTGCTTGGTAAAAACTCACTTGGTAAAAGTGAAAATACAAATAATAAGCACCTGTGTTGAAAGAATGACCTATTAAACAAAGTAGGTTAACTATTTCTCCAATGAACATTTTAATGTAATAATTAAACTGGAGAATCACCAGCCCTGAGCAAGTATTGTTTCATTAACTTCCAGATTTCTGTAATTGACAGGTCCCCGAAGCAACCTGGTGTGTGCAGATAATAAAATGTTAACGCAGGAACATTCTGTTCATGCTCAGCTGCTTTTAGTTCCTGAAATAAATACTATTTCACTAGGTCCATTAGGTTTATCTCCCTTCTGCATGAAGCGTTGTTTCATCGTACTGCAAGCAACCACTGAGATCATCTTATTTTCTAGGAAAATGAGGCATTTCAAAGAAAAAGGACTTGCCCAAGGTCATCGATTTAGCACTGTGGTAATACAAGTGTTCTGTATACTGCTTTAAAATTCCTTAAATAAGACACTTTCAGATTGCTCCCTCTTTCAGTATGATTGTAGAATCAGGGAAAACTTATTTACTGTTCTGAGAATTAGTTGGAAACCAATAAATGTATATTTTTAAGATTTCATTCTCACTGGCATATTTAGGAAAAAATCAATTTCTTATATTCATTTGCTATAAACATTTAAAAAAATGATGCAGGTGTTGAAAAATGGGTGGACCGTTGTATTTTATATGGGATGTTGCCAACATCTACTCAATGAAAATGATGGTAGGATCCCAATGACCAACAGAGATTGTTTAGATGTACAAGTCTTTTCATGTGAATATTTTTCATGAAATCTTCTGGGTAGAGATGATGTTAGAGTGTGATAGTTCAAACACATTCATAAAGAGAATTATTAAAAAAAAAAAAGTCCCTCTCAATTCACCTCAATTCACCGCACACTATGCATGTAGTATTTGCAAACTAGACACTGTACCAGGTGGAGAATATGGTGTCTGTCGCCTTAGGACTTCTACAACCCTATGGACTGAGAAAGGATTATGCACAGGTGGAAAAGGTAGAACCTGTTTTGGGATTCTCAGATTTACTGCAATGACTATTGTATTAACTTATTAACAAGAAAGTTGGTGCTCACTCCTATCTGCCTGATACATGACTGACTGACTGACTGAATGAATGAATGAATGAAGTCCCAGTGGGTGTTTCCTCTTGCCAAGGTGCTTTTCATGCTTCCCGAAAATATAGGTTTGGGTAGCTATTAGGATAGTTTTGCTGAAGCAGACATCTTTTTTTTTTTTTATGATTTTATTTATCTCTTTGACAGACAGAGATCATAAGCAGGCAGAGAGAGAAGAGGAAGCAGGCTCCCTGAGGAGCAGAGAGCCCGATGCGGGGCTCGATCCCAGGACCCCGAGGTCATGACCTGAGCTGAAGGCAGAGGCTTAACCCACTGAGCCACCCAGGCGCCCCTGAGGCAGACATCTTAAATGTTAGAATAATTAAATATTTTGAAAACATCTGTTAGCCTAGCCTGAAGGGCTTATGTGTCTTCCAACACTAGAAACTAGAGAAAAGTGCAAGAGAAGACCACATAATTCCAAAGCAAGGCATGCTAAGACACTATAAAGTTGGGAGGAGCTGACTGTCATTATGATGGTAATCATATCACCATATGTAAAATTATGCAGTCAACATCGTTGTACAACTTAATTTTACATGTTCTATGCCAAATATATTTCAGTAACAAGAATAATAAAAACTCAGTATGTTACAATTAAAAAATAAAAAAGGAGTAGAGGTCCAGTTCCAACTTTGGCTTCCATTTTGAATTTCCATATCATTGCCTTACATTCAAATTGTTAGTATCTTCATGTACACTTCCAAAAATTATATGTTCTTTCTGTTTTTAATGCTGTTCACACTAGATTAGGAATCAAAAACTGACTGTAGTAACATTTCTGAGAACAATTGCATAAAGATGGTAATGGATGTTATTTAATATTGTGAACTTTGAATGGCATAATACAAGAATGTTGGACTCTGAACACGGAAATATTATGAAATATCGAATCCACTCTTTCACGCTAAAACTTACCCAGATAATATTTTGAACATTCATGTGCTACACCCAGTGCTAAGTATTTAATATGGATAATCTTATTTCATTCTTCACAATCCAACCTCATTTTACAAATGAAGAAATTAAAGTAGAAAGAAGTTACGTAGGTTGTCCAAAGTCACAAATAAATTTTACACATCATCAACTTGACATCATCTTTCAAAATCAAAGTCTTGATTTTTTCCCCCCTTGCCTTTCCGCAATGTGTCCTTTCTTGGGTTTTTCCTTTCAGTTAATAACCCTATCATCCAGCTAGTTGATAACAAAGCAAGCTCATAAATCCTACGTTAGTCTGAGATTACCATATTCACCTATCAGCACTCAAAGAGCACCCACCATTCCACTTACCATGCAGTGGCCAGAAGGATGATTTCAAAACAAAACCAAAGCATGACACTCTCTACTTAAAACCCCCAATGCCTTCCCATAACACTTAAAGAAATTCCAAACTCATAGCATGACTTATAACCCCAAAATGGTGGTAACAGTGTCCTTCCTTGGTCTCTAACCTCATTATGCCTTCTAGACTTCTTTTATTCCTTGAAGTTGTCATTCCCATCTCAAAGATTTTTTTCCCCCATTTTTTTTTTCAAATTATTTTTCCTTTGTCTATGATACTTCTCTGCTGGGACTTTGCATGGCTACCCCAGGCCTTCCTTTGGGGCTCAGCTCAGATGTCCTGTTCTGAGACGCTGTAATTTGTCTGGTCTGCATATAGTTTGTTGACTTTTGATGTCCCTCACTGGAATGTGGGTTGTATCAGGGATCTGCCTTGTCTTCTGTTTACTCTGTCACATTTGGAACCTCTAAATGTACTTAGCACACCAACCAATATAGGTAGGTACTTGCAATGAGCTGAATAGTGTCACACAAGGTGCATAGGTTGAAGCCCTGATCCTCTCTCAATACCTCTGAATGGGGCTGTATTTGAAGATATGATCTTTAAATAAGTAATAAAGGCAAATTGAGGTCATTAGGGGTGAACCCTAGTCCCATGTGACTAGTGTCCTTCTAAGAGAGGATGAGGACACAGAAATGCACAGAGAGACATTATTCAATGTCTGATCCTCCCACGGCCTCCCAGGTGAGGACATGATGAGATCACAGGGTCTACACAGCAAGGAGAGAGGCCTCATGAGGAACCAGTCTCTGCCCCACCTGGATCTCAGAGTCCCAGCTTCCAGGAATGGGAGACAATAAATGTCTGTTGTTGAAGCCATCCCATTAGTGATATTTTGTTATGGCAACCCTAGCAAACCGACACAGTACTCAAGAAATACTGATCCATGTTCATCAAACCTTCCTTCCATGCAAAGGAAAAAGAAACAACTATTTCAGGGAATGCTGACTTTTTTGGAAAGCTGGCTCTCTACTATCCTTTATGACATTGTGATTTTAATGTGGACATGATTAAAATATCTACAAATAATGAACATCTATAAGAAAACAGATCTTGGGAAATCCTTTGTGACCCCAGAGTGTTACAGCCCGGGATGCTCATTCAAGGTTCGATCCTGACACTAGTGGGGATGTCCGAGTTTCTGCAATATAAGTAGGTACGATCCAACCTAGAGAAGAAACATACTTTTCTGATTTTAATAGATTTAACATCAGAAAGCACTCCTGTTAAGCTTCTCTAAGAAGGAAGCTTGCACATAAAACCATTCCTGATTTGCACTAAATCTCAGGTTTTGATCACTTCTGATTGAATGTTCTACAGGAGTGCTGGGAGGGAAGTTAAGTGACAAAAGCTCATTTTTTCCATCAGCTTAGGCTGTGGAGATGAGGTGAGTAATTTTTGGGACTGTGAACTCGGGAGCATCTCGATGTGAAGTGAGGCAGACCACGGGGTGTTCCCAAGCAGATTAACTCGCCCCTGCGGAGAATCCTCTGAGTGCCGTGCTTGGAAAATAAGTGTTTACACAACGTGTAATTGAGGATTTGTATGTCATCTGCTGGAGGTGAAGGATTTAAATGTGACTTACAGAAGATGGTTTAGGAGGCAAAGCAATGGACGCGCATCAGGAGACACAAGATTAAGTACCACATTCACCCCATTTTTTTATGTCCGGATGGACACAGAGTGAATCGTCTCTTTCCCTTCTCTATTAATTTAGTTTTAAGTAAATGTTTAATAGAATGAAATTGGAGTAATTTTTAAGTCCACTTACTGCTCTGCAGTAATGACTGCAGAGGACCAGGATTTTAAGTTTCCTACTGCCTAGTGGTTCATGTCAAGAGACAGAGGTCCCTATGGCCCAGGTGAAGAAATTAACCCAAAAGGGACATTTCAAAAGAACATGCCAGGATGCACAGCATAATTGTTACATTCCAAGGAACGATCTGTCCCTTTGTAATGTGGGAGACAGAGGCAGAAGGAAATGTAGATGAAATTAAATGTCCTTATTACAGTCTGCATTGACAAGTACGTGAGGTTGGCTGAGTATAACGTTGGTTCAGGAAGCTCCCAACTGTCTTAATAAGCACAGAACAACATGGGCTGGACAGTAGCCAGGTCTCCAGGTTCTTCAGAGTTTTCTTTCATATATGAAAGACCTTTTGGAAACTTCCCTGTGTCTTTAGCTTATCCAAGTCCACAAAGTCTATCATCAGTCGCTGTGGAGCTCTAATTATGCACAGGTCCTGTCCCTGTTCTTTAAAATAAAACCATCTCTTTTGGTTGCCTGGGTGGCTCAGTCAGTTGGGCGTCTGCCTTCGGCTCAGGTCATGATCTCAGGGTCCTGGGATGGAGCCCCGTGTTAGGCTCCCTGCTCAGTGGGGAGCCTGCTTCTCCCTCTGCCTGCTCTGCCAGCCATTCCCCCTGCTTGTGATCAATCACTCTCTGACAAATAAATAAATAAAATCTTTTAAAAAGCAAAGCAAAACAAAGCAGAGCCACCCTGATTTTGCACCAAAGATGCCTTAAGAATTCTTTCTTGGCCATCAGCTCTCAACCTCACCACTTCAAATTGCATTATTTTTATAAATGAATTCTTTCATCAATACTTAAAGATTTTTATTTATTTATTTTGAGAGAGAGAGACAGAGAGACAGAGTGAGAGAGAGCATGAGAGGGGAGGTCAGAGGGAGAAGCAGACTCCCCATGGAGCTGGGAGCCCAATGTGGGACTTGATCCCAGGACTCTGGGACCATGACCTCAGCAGAAGGCAGTTGCTTAACCAACTGAGCCACCCAGGTGCCCATTTCATCAATACTCAACTGGCCGATAATTTGCAATATATGATAAGGTTGATGACGAGTATGATTATAATGACAGTGCTGGGGGCCATGACTTAATACATGTATGAGGGTCAGGTATTTTGTGGAGGCAGTGGTTTCCAAGCTTCAGAACAGGCAAAAATTGCCTGAGGCTATAAAGGAGGACATCACAGGCCACCCTTGTACTGATTATAAATCTGTAAGTCTATGAAGCCCACAAATTTTTCCATTGTTATGGAGGACACGGTAGACAGCCTTTCCATAGAGAGATTCTCCAGAAGATACACCCTGATATCCTTTTGACTATTAAGGATTCATATAAAGGGCAAACTATGACAATTCTAGGGATGTCCAAAGAGCTGTTTTATCTACCACCTTGTCACCTTTTAGTTGAAAGGAAGTACTAGTTTTCTGTGGAAGTGAACCTAATTCAGCTCTACTGAGTATCTTGTAGAAGAGATCCTTCCTCACTCCTTGTAAATGCTGTCTCAATACAAATGAGGCTGATCACTCCAAAAGTTCTGTCTCTTCTCTTCCTCACATTAGGACCAGACGGATGCTTCTAAAGTGCGGTGGCTTTAGTGATCCTCAGATAAAGCCTGGCAGAATGATTGCAGCTAGAAGATACCATACAAGAAGATTCTTTAGGAAATCCCATCTTAAATACATAGCATTCGTTTTTCAGATAGGTATGGAGCAACATCCAGAACCCAAATCTAGTGATGACAGTTTCACCTCACAGGTGGGGGAAGAGAAAAAAACATGTACAAAGATCTTCTTCATTTGGTAGGAAAGAGATATTCATCTACACGTCATTGGCTAGAACTCAATCATGTGGTTGCACCAAGTTGTCAGAGAGGAGGACAAATGGGATTTATTTTCTGTGTGCCCACAAGGTAGAAGGAATGGGTTTGATGTTTCTATAGTGAAGCCTGAGAGAGATGGAGAAGATGGCCACCCAGAAGCACCAGCCTAAGTAAGACATGCTGATGTGGAATGTACATGACAGGTAAGCCATGTCGTCCAACATGGCTGGAATCTGGTGTACACACGGGGATGGGTAAGTCTAAGAAGTACATGGAAGGGATAAATCACACAGCCCCTTGCATGTCATGTCAAAGAGCTTCCCTTACATTCTCTAAGCAGAGTAAGAGCAGGGAATAAGTACACGAGTCTTGACATCAATCTATAGTTTGAAAGAAAATCAAAACGGAAGGGCATGTTGGAGGACTCTGGGGGTATAAAAGTCCATTCCCTGAGAGGCCTCTAACACGAACAAATAGACCTTGCATAAATTTCTCCCAAGCATGCCCTTTAGCAATTGCTATATTTCCTAACAAGCAGAAGAAAATCCCAATATATTTATCCAAAGGAATGGAGATCAAGATCTTCACGGGATATGTGCACCTCCATATGAATGGCAACCCTACTCACAAGAGGCAAGATGTGGCAACAACCTGAATGTGTACTGGCAGATGAACAGATAAAGATGATGTGTTTTATACACACAACGGAATGCTCTTCAGCCTTAAAAAAAAGAAAAAAAATAGGTAATTCTGCACTCTGGACCAACAATGCATGAACTTTGAGGACATAATGCTAAGCTCAATAAACCCAGCACAGAAATCCTGCATGATCCCACTTCCATGTGGAAACTAAAACAGTCCATTCATGGCGTCAAAGATGAGAACGGTAGTTGCCAAGGGCGGGGGAAAGGGGACAATGGCAAATCATAAATCGATGGGTGGGAGGGTTCCGTTAAGCAAGGTGGGTAAGTTCTGGAGATCTACCACACAACAGTCTAGTCAACCATACCTCCTTGTACACTTAAAAATTTGAGAGTGCGGATCTCTTGCTAAGTGTTCTTACCACAATGAAAGGGAACTTTGTAAGAAGAAAGCAAATTCCAAGAACCCCAAGTAATGCTACACCAAAACAGCAACAACAAATAAATTCAAAACCCAAGGAGTTAACACCAAACATGTAGGCAGTGGACAAAGTCAAGGGTTTGGAGGTTGTATTTGCTTATTGGAGTTAAATGTCAGCAGTAGGAGGAGACTGGGAACTTGAAGTTGGGGACCAGCCAACACGATGTGGGAGCAGGACTTCAGAATCCTGTAGGAGGCACAGCCCTTGGCAGGAGTTACACCAACCTTAGGTCAGTATTTACCTTTGCTCTTAGCAGAAGCAAAAGCAAACACGTCTGGAGGCAAAGCATTCCCCCTGAGTGTGCAGATGCCACAGATTATGGTGAATCAAATATGAGATCATAAAACAAACCAGCAAAATCAAAGAGAAGAAGCATCTCTGAATGACAAAAAGCAAACACAGCATTCAGGACCCCAAAGCCGTGCTATATTGGGATTATCGTAGCATTATATCAAAGAATATAAAAATCTGCTCTGCGATGTTTCAAAACGTTCAGAGGGTCATGAAAAATTCATCAGCCGGCACAAGATTATCGAAAGTAATCAGCATAATGTGAAAAAGGAACAACAGTGAAAGTTTAGAAACAAAGTCTTTGATTTTAAAAATCCGAAGGATGAGTAATGATCAATTTATCCACAGTTTACAGGAGCGGAAGCCAAAACAGGAGAACAGTTGGAAAATACATCAAGTGCACAATGTCAAGATCTTACCCACATTTAATCAGCCATAAACCAGAAAAAACAAAAAGCAAACAACAACAACAAAAAAAAAACAGGCAAATCAGGAAAACAGGCCATAAGTAATGCTTCTTTCTGTAAGGGGCTGATTTTATCGGTTTTCTTTGCATGCACTCGTCATCAGGAAACGCTTGATTAATGATCTTTCATTAACGTCCTTACTCTGTGTTAGTTTTTCTCTACTGTCTAAGGTATCATGGGAAGTATTTTCTGCAGCTGGAACGTTTTGATTGTCCCTTTTGATTTTATTCTAAAAGCATCTTCTTCTGAGTGTTGTCCGTCCCGTTTTTCTGCTCATAAGTCAGTGGCGGTTATCTCCCGTTACCTCTAAGATCTGGTGTTCCAAGTATGGGGTCGGAGCGGAGAGGTTTTTGTGATCAACAGGTTTTTCTACTAAAGGACATCTTCTTAGCTTTGTTGAGTGAAAATCCATCTTCCCAGATGGCTTGGGTTTGGTTTGGTTTGGATTTTTCCTTGTTTTGTTTTACAGGGAGAAAGCCCATGGTGGTGCAGTCTTGATTCTTCAGGAATGATCATGTTTACTACTTGCTTCTCGGTTTGGGTTTTTTTTTGTTGTTGATGTTGTTGAGAAGCAATTCCTTCCCCCAAAGTACGCACTCCATGAAATGACAGTATCTACACTCACTTGCATTTTTGCTATAAATACATATTTGTCAGCCTGACATCATCATGTTTGACCACTTTGGCACTTCCAAAGTAATGATACTGAGGTGTTTTTTTTGTTTTTTGTTTTTTTTCATGTTGCGTGTGTTTTCAGTGAAAGGAAACAGAACATGGCTGGTGGTTCCAACATTGTGGACCCAGCTAGGGACATCGAAGCTGGGGTCCCACCTGTGTGCTGATGGGAATGCTGTACACGGCACTACCCTTGGAGGGAGAAAACTCATGGTCAGAGACACAGGATTATAGAGTTTCTAAAGATTTTGGAGAAATATGGGAAACAAAAGACAATAATCCGATACCAGCTGTCCTTTAAGTATCTGTTTAAACACATCAACTTTGTATCGCTTTTGACGTTGAAGGTTGTGTATGGGTTTTTGTTGGTGTTGGTGGTGGTGTGTTTTTTTTTTTTTTTTTTTTTAAAGACCTGGTTATTCTTTGACCCTTGTTACCTGCTGCTTCTTCTGCTATCTTAAAAATCAATGGCATCCTTTGGAGATAATTTTCTGCAACCTAAAGTAGAAGCTAAGCAAAACCAGTGTTTGCAGAGCTGCTGTTCCCCATCCAGCGAAGTGAGCATGTTTACAAGCATCTTTATCCTTTTAATTATAATATGAACTGGAAGGGGGGAGTCCGAAGGTTGCCATCAGTGTAGCGTCCGACTCTTGGTTTTGGATCAGGTCATGATCTCAGGGTCATAAGTTCAAGTCCCACGGTGGGCTCTGCCAGGCCACTTGAATGTCTCTCTCCCTCTCCCTCTGCATCTTCCCCTCACCCCCACGCTTGTTCTCACTCTCTAAAATAAATAAATAAATCTTTAAAAAAATGATGAGCTGTAAGGCATAAACATTTATAGACAATTCTCTTTAGATTCATTGTTTCACTTCTATACAAATTCAACGTGGATTTCTCAGAAATAGCAAAGCTTCACCATTCCCATCTGTATGTTCTATGTTAAGTACATTATTGGCCAATACTTTGGGCTGGTGCTAATGTGGTCCTTCTTTTTTCAATTAGATCATAAACATGAAAAAACTCATGATGTATTATATGCTGGCTAATTGAACATAATAAGCAAACAAACAAACAAACTCTTGGGTCTCTTTGCAATCCAAGCGACTTACACTTAGTGACACTGCCATTTTAAAACATGCTTTCTAGGTCTTATGGATCTTCTGTCTGGAAATGAGATGTGACTTTCTATCAGCTCCTCTTAGCTAACGCAGTCCCATAACCTCACTTAAGGTCAGGAGAAGGGATCTAAAATCACAATAGCACATGGGTATGAGGGAACAGTGGGTGTCTCTGGCACTGCTCCTTATTTTGTATGACCTTGGCAAGTTACTTAATCTTTTTTTTTTCTTTCTCTAGTAAATTATAAATATGTTTATCATTTTATATTAATATCATATATTATTAAAATACATTGTTAGGTAATAATATAATTATATTATTATTAATAATAATATAATATAATATAATAACTCTACAATTACAGGTAGTTGATATATTTTAAGAGTATATGCAGTATGGAGATCACTATTCCTGTTTTTATACCATACACCATGTAGAGGGCCACACTGTAAATGGATATTGTAAGATTACAGGTTTTCATTTCCCTCAAGTCACCCAGAAACACATGTCGTGAAATCATAAGGCTCATGACTCATCCTCAATCAGCAGACACTACATCCTCCCCTCAGACAAAAGAAATAGGTGCACAGCGCTGCCGTCCACGTAATGAACAGTCACGTGTGACAGTCGCACGCAGCAATCATCTGATTTCATCCATCTCCCTGACACAGGCTTCCGGATCCTATCGCCATCGGTGCAAGGCGATTTTCTTCTCCCTCGAACTGTGTGAAGAGGAAAACCGTGATTGGGTTTCTGTTCGGCTCCACGTTATTGTGGGACCGTCAAGGCAAGTTTTTGAAACACAGGGAACATAGAATCAAGGTAAACGGGTAGAAAAAAAAAAAAACAAAAACAAATAAAGGGCCTGGATGAGCATGAATATGGCCAGCTGTGTGTCCTGAGACATTTGCCTCTTGGTTCTTAGGGTCACAGCAAAGCCCGTCTTTGTGCTGTGCACACGCAAGCACCATCAGATGTGAACACACTGGGTGCATTTACCAATGGGAACGTACATATGTTGTCCCGCCTCAAGGCTCATTCACTGCAACAGTGTCACACACTCCTTATTTCTGTTCATGTTGTAAGCTGTTATGGACTCGGAAGGATGGCCAAGATATAAAATGTCCTGCGTTGAGGGGTTCCCACTATCAGAGAACCCTACTGAGGCACAGCTTCCTCTTCCTAGCTTCAGATCTGAGTCCCAGGCACACTGGAGGGCCCTCTGGCCTGGCCGTTTGACACATCTACCTTGTGAGCAGATCCCAGCATTGCAATGATTTTTACTTTGGGGCCACTGGCCATATTGCCCTCACGAGGAGGCCCCAGTAGGGTTGATAATTTGGGGTGATTGATTCTCCCACTGATGTTTCTTTGAGAAGGCACAGCCTTGTTGTGCAAAACGGGGGGTGGTAAGACAGCCACAGAGCCTCATAGGTGAGCCCCTGTTGTCTATGCATGGGTGGTTTCCTGGGATGGACCATAGACATGGCGGTCTCATTTCCCATGATGGACGTCATGCTTATATTTGATCATGGATTTTGTTCATTTATGAGGTGCTCCTTCTTGGGGAGCCACCCGTCATTCCATGAGAAATCCATGTATGGACAAAGAAAGGTCCAGTATGGGTGGGATTGTCAGTGCTTGGGCTGATTCCAACGGATAGGCAATTTTCTGTGTATGAGATGAAATTTCTATTCCCATGCCTGGTACTGTGACTGTGTTAACTCAAACCAGAGCTCAGTTGTGTGTGCTTGTGTGTGTTGCAGGGGGTATGGGGGGTATGTCTGACCAGAACACCAAAATGTGCTTTCACCATGGGATTTGGATTTCTCATGGAATGATGGGTGGCTACCCAAGAAGGAGCACCTCATAAATGAACATTGTGCAATAACCAGTGGAACCTGAAGGTCATAGATGTCTACACAGCATCATTGGTGCCATGACCAATTGGTCCAGGAAGACACAGGGCATCCCTGATTCAAAGGGAGGGGATTTCCACCACCTCCTATCTAATGTGGTTGATGGGAAGGAATTAATGGGCACTTTTTACCGTTGTTACACAGAGCCACACTCACGGGATTGCCCCTCTACAATTTAACCTCATAGCAAAGAAGAGACACCTCAACCCTGCTGGAAACAGTGACCTCCAAAATTCATACCAGTCCTCAGCAGGCTTCAGGAACCCAACGGGGAACTGTGCAGGCACATGGGAATAGCAGACAAAGGTACTATGGGTTACTCTGGCATGGCCAACATCAGGCCTGCTGCTCTCCACTGTCTTGTGTGCTGAGTATTTCGATGAGTACATGTAGGAGAGCAAACGACAGACTGTGAATCATGCTGTTTCCTTCTAGGAGGAAAATGAGAATCTTTCAGAACACATTACCTATAGTGCAAGTTGGGTATGCAGATTTCTTCATTTTGAAAGATTTTAGTTGTAGTATAACGGGAAATGGCAGGCTGTCCGGTTCCCTCTCTTACTCCAACTCCCCTGGTACTTAAATCAGGTTGCTCTACAGAATTATTTTTCCTTTCATGTCTTCTAAAAGTAAGTAAATTGTGAAAATAGTTTAAAGTGTTATGTTTTTACTTCCATACCGTAAAGACATCGACATCCTAACTAGGCCCTAGGAGACCCAGATTTTGTGCATGTTAAATTCTGCAGATTTTCCATGAATATACCTTGTATTTAAGGATAATGTTTTGGGAAAAGAAAATCATTAAAATATCTGTAAGCAGCTATGTAGAGATTTAAAAATCACCCTTAAATCCAAGATTTATCCCTTATTATTATTTTTTTTACAAGTGAACTATGAAGGTTATTTAGGATAGCCTGGTTATTACTGAGTGGTCTTATAAGGACACATGGGGTCCCTGAGTCGTGTACCCATAACTGGTCATAGGAGGACACGTGGTCTTTGAGTTGTGTACGTGTATGTCTATAAACACACACACATATGTTCATGTCCACTTATCTATACACATGTATATATACACATATGTGTGTGTATATATATATACATAAAACTTTAGGGTACTGCCCATGGCACTATTATACTAAACTTTCACTTGATTTTAGATTTTGTTTGTTGATGGACAACTTGGCTTGGTGAAGGAAGGAACGTTATATGGTATCCTTCCTTCCTCTTAGAACGTTGGATTTTGTAGACACTTCCTTGCCCTCACCTGCTAATGAGGTCGCTCTGGGCACCTATGAAATGCATTCCACTTCATGTCTTTTCATGAAACTTGATATCTTTCTCTTGAATGCACATTTGAATATTTTTGCTATTATTATTATTATTATTATTTTTTTTAGTGTTGTAATTCGGTAACTTCACGGTAGATATTTCAGAATTGTTTTGTTCTTTTCTCCCGGAATAAAGAGTTTGCTGATTTTTATTTCCCACCTTATTTTTAAGTCTGTGTTATGTTCCATGTAATTTTGTGGGTTTCTATCCTGCTACTCTGTCTTGTGTGTGACGGTTCTTCATTTGTGATGTGTTTATACGACATACACGTTTCCCATAGTGCTCAGCTGCTCCTTCCATGCCTGTTCTGACCTGTCTCAGATCAGTTTGCCCTTTTCCTGGGCCCTTAAGGTTTTCCTTTGAAACTAGTCATGTTATTTGAGTATCAGAAGATCACACCAAGTGTTATTTTTATTTGAGTGTGTGGAGAGCAGCCTAGTGAGCTCTGTTTTCTTATAGAGTTTGAACTGTGCAGACACACTTACACACAGATTTTTCTCAATAGCACTGTACAGCCCTGTAAATGTATTTCCTCTTCTTTAGGAGTTTCTTAGTAGCATTTTTGTTTCTCCAGCTTACACCATTCTAAGAATACAGTACATATAACGTATCACACACAAACTATGTGTTAGCTGGTCGTGCATGTAATCAGTAAAGCTTCCTGTCTGCAGTAAGCTCTTAGCAGTTAAGTTTTGGGGGGAATCCAAAGATATCTAGAGAAGGGATTTTTGACTGCACAGTGGTGGGTGCCCCAACCTTTGTGTTGTTCAAGGATCAACTGTACAATTCCCTTCCTTACACGGGCTTTTCTCTTCTGCATTTTTCTTACATCTTTGCTATGGATTTCCTTCCATGAACACGCCACTGGCTCCTTTATAATCATCACCCACCTTGGAATGGTGTCATCCAATGGCCCAATGTTATGGAGGGTAACTTTGTCAGCCCACAGCCTGGGTATTCAATGGCAAAGGGGTATCTTGTATAAGGTGATACTGAGCCAAGTCTTCTGAGTGACCCATGTCCCTCTTGGCTCCTAGATCACCTTGCTATATAATTTCATGTGATTTGGAAACTGTGGTTGTAGCTCTTTGGGGCGAAATCTGAATTCTGGCTGAAGTTTATAATGGCTTATGTTTCTTCCTTCCTCTGCATCTCAAAGCCTGTAGCCAACTGGGCATGCTGTACCCTGTGTGGCTCATGGTGTCCACTCTTTTAATTTTTTCTTTCTCTTGGCTTCCTAAGAACTTCAAAGGAAAGGAAAGGCAAAAATCCTGTCTCATTTTTTCCTTTCTTAAACAATATATGTTCTAATCTCAGGTGTTCAATGTAAGCAATGACAAGAAACAAAAGCCCATATTTAAAAGTCCTAAATAGCTCACACGTTATAACCACAGTGCTTACCTTTGTAATTTTGTCTTTGCAACATCAGCTAAACCAAAAAGTAGGGCACATGAGAAAGAATAAATTAAATAAAAAGTAAAAACTAAAAAATAGGATGCATGAAATACCACGGGATCTCGGTGGCAGCAAGACAGACACTTTCTGGAAGAGATCATTAGTGCTGGGTCTCTCCAGGTCCTGTAGGTCCTGGAGAACCTGGAGGTTCTTTCTTTCTTTCTTTTTTCTATTTCTTGATATGACTGGACACTTTCAAATCATACAGTAAAGTCCATTTCTAATCTTTATACACAGTTTCTCTTTTGAGTTCCCATTACTTCTATTTTTCTTTTCTTTCCGTAGTTAAGCCTTTTTACCTTTTATCTGAGACACCTATTTATGTCACTTTCTTTTGCTCTCAAATAATTATCTTGGAATAACATTCCTTTGTCTTGTTTGTTTGGTTTCTTGCTTTTTTTTCACAGACTTTATATTTTATAGCAGTTTGAGGTTTGCAGGAAAAAAAATGAGGGGAAAGTAAATAATGATTGGGGATAATCTCAAGAATTACTAACTATTAAGAATGACTAAAAGTGATACTTTGGAATAGAAACTGGTATGTAAGGGTGTGTGGGTTTCTTGTTAAACACCTGCCTTCAGCTCAGATCATGATCCCAGAATCTTGGGATCGAGCCCTGCATTGGGCTCCCTGCTTGGTGGGAAGCCTGCTTCTGCCTCTCCCACTCCCCCTGCTTGTGTTACCTCTCTCACTGTCTCTCTCTGTCAAATAAATAAGTAAATAAAATATAAAAAACAAACAAACAACAACTTCGCAAGGAGCTTAATGGATAAAGGGTTTTGGTTCCTCTCTCAGAGCGGGTGAGAATTCTGATTTCTTCACTTTCTAAACAAGATTTCTTTTTTTTCTTTCCTTTTCGTTTCCATCTCTCTCTTCTCTTTCTTCATTCCCTCTGGATTTTCCTTGTCCACCTCTGCCCCACTGACCGGCAGGGTCTGAAGTCACAGACAAAGGACAGTTGCCCCAGCTAGAACCTTGCTTCCTGGCAAACTCAAAGAAGGTCTATGTTCCTCTGAACAAGTACCAGGTAATGTGTCTGCCTACATAGGTTTGAGTGTGTTTTTCAGCGTTCTCACTGGTTCCTCCACCTTATTTTGCCAAAATAAGTCTAATACCAGTAATATAAAATATCAGTCTAATACCAGTAATATAAAGCTTGCATTATTAAGGCATTGTTCGATGATCAACATTTTGTTTCACTAATATCACTGTAGCTATGTTTTTTTTCCAAGGTCCACAGGTCATTCTCCGGTTAGTGTATGACATATTCTGAAGAATTAGTCTGTTGGTATTTTTGATGTTAATACAGATTTATTTTTTAAATTTTTCAATAAATGTGCATTTTATGTAACTTATGGAAACCTTCAGGAAGGACCTATGTCATCCTGTTGTTCAATTTCTTCCTGCATTAACGCACTATGCTTTTACACTTGATCAAGGCGAGTTTCTACTCCCTTAGATCTGTTTCTGTCCTGTTTAAATCCTGGATGTGTTCAAAATTTAAACTTTCTGTCTACTATAAAGTAGACCTTATCTTCAATTATATATTCTAAATTGTTACAGCTTAAATAGATAAAAGATATTGCTATCTATACTTGTGTGGGTATAACCTATTTTAACATTTCTTTAAATATGTTCTCATATCGTAGCACCTTACCTATGTTATACACATTACTTGTTTAATATTATATAATAACGAGCATGACGATCTAGAAGTCTGTCGGTCCCACATGACCAAAACTCTGCATGGATTGACCAGCACCTCTCCATTACTGCTCCCCTCTGTCCTTTGTGGCCACCCCCGCATGTTCTAAAACTTCTGTGCATTGGACAGCTGTGGGTACCTTGTATAAGTAGAAACATACACCATCTGCCCTTCTGTGACTGACGTACATCATGTAGTACACTGCCCTCTGGGTTTATTCCTGTTGGTGTCATATCACAGTATTTTCTTCTTTTTTTATAGCTCCATAACATAAATGCCGAGAAGAGAGATTGCTGGATCCTACAGTAATTCTATTTTTAACCTTTTGAGGAACCTCCATACCGTTCTCCACAGTGGCTGTCCCAGTCTGCATTCCCACCAATGATGCACAAGGGTTCCCCTTTCTCCACATCCTCCCAACGCATGTTGTTTCTTGCCTTTTTGATTGTAGCCATTCTGACAGATGAGAGGTGACATCTCTTTGTGGTTTTCGATTTGTATTTCCCTGACTATGAGTGATGTCTCCTTGGAGAAATATCCATTCGTAGTCTAGTCATTCAAGTCCTCTGACCATTTTTTAATCTGGTCCTTTGGTTTTTTGCTATTGAGTTGTACGAGTTCCTTATACTCTTACTCCTTTGCATTGGCTATTGGAATGTTTAGTTCCTTTAATACATGGTAAATTTTGTTGCTAGTAGTGGGGTTAGGTGGTGTGTTCTCAGACACCTAGTTTTGAATTTTACCTATAACATCCAATATGGAACATGGTTTCGCATTTCTGTTTCCCCACCTCCACGTCATTTAGAAATAGTGTCTCCAAACCTTCTTAATGCCTTTTTGTTTATATTTAATTGAATTTATTTTCATGTTTTGCTTGCAGGCTCCGGTCTTTTTTGATTTTCTTTAATTTCTTAATTTTCTTTAATTTCTGGTCTTTTTTGCTTTTCCCTCATTTCATCTCCCATTCTGGGACTGCTGTTCTTAGTTACTGAGTTCCACCCACTTATGATCCATATTCTGCTGTATTTTTTTCCATCTCTTCCTTGAGCTATTGTATTTTGACTTTGTTTTCTTCTTTTAGGGAAGGAACTTCTCTGCTGAAGATGTTGAATTGGTACAGAAAGCAGTATATATATAAAACGGATGGTCTGTAAGAACCCTTAACCATTTTTCTGCTTGTATGAGCTCAAACCCTTACTCTCAAGAGTTATAGTCTACAGGGAAGAGTGCAATCACATGCTTCCTTAAGACTTCTGACATTAGGTCCCATCATTATTTGTAATTCCCTCCTGTTTCTTTTCCATTTAGCCTGTCACCACAATTATCTCTCTAAAATGCCCAGAGCTATCCAGCATGGTCAGAGTCTACCGCATCCTTATTATGAAACCCAATGAAGTTATGATTCAACAGCCAAATGTACCAGGATATTTGAAACTGGGCTGCTCATACACATTGGTCAACATTGTTTTCACTGTAAATTAGGAGCAGAATAAATAAAAAAGAAGAGATAGTTTGCAGGGTTGATTTATTCACTGGGTGAGTTTCCCTTTCATATGAACAACCTTGATTCAATTCACCTTGCAAGCCCCTCAGAATATCAATGTGGTTCACTGAGGTGCTGTCACACCCAACAGGGCTTTGCAATGGTGATTAGATGTTTCCTACATCGTGTGCTTGATTCCTGACTGCTCTAAGTGTAGTGTACAGTCTTGTTCTAGTTGACAAATACATCACAGTCATATCTCTGTCACTCATTCAACCATTATCATTTCAGTGATCAGTAAAATGTGAGCATTCATTTATTGTCTTCTTTTAGCCTCTCAAGTAAGAAATCTAACAGGTCTGGGGTTTCTGCCTTCAAGGACTATAAGCACATGCTCAGGTAAAATACTTATTTCATTACAATATTGATATATATATATTTTTTTGCTCTGGAGACATACATGTAGAGAGGGTTCCATAAGGGAGAAGAAAGTATAAGGGAATATTTCTGAAAGAGATTACGGTTGACCCAACTCATTGAGAAGGACACCCAGTAACCAGGGAAGGATGCCTAATTCATTGGGCAAGGGCTCAGTGTGCTTCTCGCCAAGACAGCCTGAGACAGCAAATCTCACTGACACAGCTGCTGATAACTTGAGAAGCCAGTGGGCGCCAGGACATGCATATGAGTACGGGGACAAACACGCGAGCAAAGGCAAGGGGATACGAGTAGCTGTATGCCTTGCAAAATAATGCACAGTACATCTGAAGTTTCTGAGTGACCAGACATGATAAAACAAGATTTTCAACCAATGTGCCAAAGGCACGCATTGGGGATTTTGGCAGGAGAAAATAATGGTTGTGAGATGGGTAAAGAAGACCATTAATTAATTAATTAATTAATTTTTAAGGGATGGAGTGTGCACATGCCATGGGGGTCACGGGGGAGGGCAGAGGGAGACAAAGAATCTTAATCAATTCCACACCCAACATGCGGCCCAACATGGGGTTCGATCTCACAAACCTGAGCTCATGACCTGAGCTGAAGTCAGGAGTCAGAGTCCCAACAGACTGAGTCAGCAGGGCACCCCCAAGAAGGACGTTCTTCAGTGGGCCTGAGGTGTAAGGGGGTGGGCAAATCACTACATGAGATGCAGGTTGTTGAAGGCCACCTGCGGAGAAAAGGGAGGAGAGGGTTAAGGTGCACGTTGGCGCTGGGACACATTGTGTTGTGATTGGTGCCATTTGGTTTCGAGTTGGTGGCGGTCTGAAAACAGACAGAATCTGAAAAAATGTGTTTAGCCAAAAGTGGTGGAGTGAGATTCCAGCATTTGGAAAAATGACAAGATGGATTGACAGAGATGGATTTTGAAAATTGGAAAGGTAATTTGAGGGCAACACCATTGAAATAATTGACACAGAACTGAGCGCTGGATGTGGCCATTAGACTCAAGTCCTGGCTTGCAGGCATTAGTGGAAGTGAACTGCTAACCTTGCAATGGACAAGGTGTCTTGAGTCATTCTCAAAAAGGGTCATTTCCTTCTCATTCTCTTGAGCAACAGTCTGAAAGCAATGGTAGTGAGGACAGAGGGCTTTACATCTTTGGATGCAATGTCCCCCAACATCAATGGGTATTTTGGAATACGTATGTCTTGGAAGAAACAAGACTGAGATGTTAGGAAACGAAGTATGACAGGTGAATAGAGGATTTAAGTTAAAGATTATGTAGGTAGATAAATGATAGGTCGACGATAGATGGAGAGACAGGGGTAAATGAAAAATTCATATGTATGAATTTACATAAATTAAAATTATATTTATATAAGTAGATGTATATGAAATAAAATTATAAATATATATATATAAAGAGTGAAAGATCTGCCATGTTCTCTTACTGTAACACTCTAATTCAGAGAATGCTAATGAAGATGTAAATTACTCTGATTTGAACACACTAAGAGTATATATACATTTTTTTTTTTTTTAATTTGCCTTTCATGGGGCGCCTGGTTGACTCAGTTGATTGAGCGTCTGACTCTTGATTTCAGCTCAGGTCACGATCTCAAGATCCCGAGATGGAACTCCATGTTGGGCTCTGAGTTCAGTGGGAAGTCTGCTCTCCCCCTCTCCCTCTGCCCACCCCTACTCCTCTTCGTGCTCTCTCTAAAATAAATAAATCTTTAAAAATTTTACATTTACTACTGTACATTTTCATTTTCTCCATGTCTTTTCATGGCTTCAAAGCTCATTTCTCTGTGGCACTCCATGATATTCCATTGTCTGGATGGGCCACAGTAATTTTTATCCATTTACTGAAGGACGTTTTGGTTGCTTCCAAGTTTTGGCAAGAACAAACAAAAATGCTAGAAAGGCTACATACAGCCCAAGTCTCTGCATTCTGGAAAAAGGCAAAACCACAGAGGCCGTAAAAAGATGACTGCTCGCCAAGAATCGGGGGGCAGGAGGGAGGAAGAGGGGGTTCATAGAGGATTTAGGGTAGTGAAGCCACTTGCTCGATATGGTAATAGTGGACGCATATCATTGAACATCTGTCCAAACCCACAGAGTGGACAACAGCAAGAGGGAGTCCTGATGTGAACTGTGTACTCTGGGTGGTCCTGATAGGTCGGTCAGGGCAGGCTCCTCAATTGTAATGAATGCATTGTTGGGTGGGAAGGAGATGTTGATAATGGGGAGGCTGTGCGCATGTGGGGGCAGGGGTACGAATCTGAAGTTTCTCTCTTTTTTTTAAAAGGTATTATTATTTATTATTTGAGAGGGAAAGATAGCACAAGAGGGAGGAGGGTCAAAGGGAGAAGCAGACCTCCTGCTCACCTGGGAGCCCGACATGGGCTTGAAGCCAGAACCCTGGGATCATGACCTGAGCTGAAGGCAGATGCTTAACTGACTGAGCCACCCAGGCACCCCAGAACTCAAAACTTCTGTACCTTCTTCTCACTTTGACTGTAAGCATAAAATCAATTAAAAAATATCTTACTATACATGCCGGCAATCCCTCTCCTACATATTTCTCAAGAGGAGTCTTTTGGTTAAAAGACACACACAAAGATTCATTCAGGTGTACTCAAGGCTGCTTCAGCTGGAAGGAGGTTGACCATGCAACGAAATGGGGCCAAACAAAAATGTAATTTACATTGACAATTACCAAGGGACTTATGCTCAGAAATTATGAATACGCTGATATTCCCAGCTCCGTTCTCAGAACCATGCACTGAGCCAAAAAGACAAAGACGGAAGAGAACATGCTGTCTTGTTTCCCCAGATCTGACATTTTGAAAAATGTGCAATCAAATTTACAGCAACAAAGAACATACTGTTGGTTGCCTAGGGCTTGTTAGAGAAGGAGGATTTGACTGGAAAGGGGTAGGAGGGAATGTTCTAGGGTTATGGGGACATTATCTGCCTTGATTGTGGAAAGCATGGGGTTATGTTGAGGTGGGGTTATGTTGAGGTGTGTTGGTTGCCTAGGGCTTATTACAGAAGGAGGATTTGACTGGAAAGAGGCAGGAGGGTATGTTCTAGGGTTATGGGGACATTCTCTGTCTTGATCATGGAAAGCATGGGGTTATGTTAAGGTGCGTATGTTCCCCAATTCACTGGACTGTGTGTTGTAAATGGACGCTTTTGATAGTATGGATTGTACCTCAATAAATTAGAAAAAGAAAGGACTTAGACATGTGAATCCCATCTATGTAGCACAGGGACTGGGTGACCATGAAAATCCATCATTGTGCTATTACAAGAAATGTGTATTAATTATAGGAATGCCACACATTCAAAATTAACAAATGGTTCTGATACACCACACAAGCCCGGTTCCTAAGAGAGCTTAGTCACTTACGTGAAGAGGAAAGTTGGTTTCAGGAATCTATGAACCAGCGTAAGAAAGGACATTTCTTAATGATAAATGGGTCCAACCATCAAGACAACAGAAATCTGATTTCTGTTTGATTTCAGAAAGATTTCAAAATCGATGGAATGTCATTAGAAGTCAACAATGGGTGAATCCTTAAGGACAGACTTAGTACGCAACATCCTTGTGAGCTGAGAAAACTGAACCCAGAGTGTAAATAACCACTAATCTAGTAAGTAACTGATCAAACAAAGAGATAGAGTGTAAATAAGGGTGGTCATGGGGTGAGCGCCTGTGTCACACAGTCGTAGGGACTGACCTTCATGCACCCAAGGGCCGCGGAACACAGGACCCTTATCTTCAGGGGCTCCTGAGTATCCACCAAGACAGACCATTGGCTGGCCCGCAAAATAAATAATGGGACATTTGAAAACACTGAAATCCCATCAAGTGTGTTCTCTGATCAGAAGAGAATTAAATTAAAAGATCAATGAAAACAATTATCTGGGGAATCCCTGCGTATTTGGCAGTTCACGCCAACTATTTCTGCACAGCCCATGGGTTACAGAAGGAAGTCTAGGGCGTATTAAAAACGCTATTTAAAATGTGTGGGATGCAGCTGACATGGTCTTTAGAGGGATATTTACAGATTTATAGGTGCATATTAGATTTTTTTATAAGGATTAAAATCAATGTTCTCTCTATGAAGGTAGAAAAAGAGAGGACAGATGAAACCCAGCATCAGATGAAGGAAGCACTAAACATATGAAATAATAAATCACTCAAATAAATCCATAAAGAATGTGTGGGATTTTCACAATCATTGTTTAAGGGCTTTGTGATTTTCCTAGGGAGAAGCCTGGGGCTTGGGACATCATTGCTTAATTTAACCAGGGTAAAACAGGTGCTAAGGGAAGAAGGGCAAACAACAGAATTCAGGAGGGATAGCCAGGATAAGGTTTAAAATATATGACAGAAGGACAAATTAATTATGACTTGTTCATTCTTGGTAACCTACCAGTTCACCTGAGACCCCCTTGAGAAGCCCACAGGAGTCGTCCCATTGTGGGACCAAAGAGGGAGAGGTTTTCCATGTCCAGATGGCCACGTGCGGAACCCCAAACCTGTGTGGATGCACCGTGAGAATGCGGGGAAATCCTGGGGACATGTCAGCAGGGGACATGGGGGTTCTGAAAACCATGGCTGCACATAGAAACGTGGCAAGCAGCCAGACACAACAACATAAGGGGAGGCTTCTATCTACTAGTAGGCGTGGGGGCAGACTGTTGGGAAGGCTTAGATGACTCTCTCCTGCCATGTCAGGTGTGGAGAGACAGCTACGTCATAGGAAGCACAGAGAGCTACTGACGTTGGCTAACGAGGCTTGAACAACCAGAGGAAACCCACTCCAGACAGCAAGACCCATGCACAATTTAAAAAGTGCATCAGAAAACTCTGCTGAGAATGGTTTGCAGAGGAACAGAAGACAGGTCCCGGCCTGTCACTGAAGGGCTCCACCACGGTGGATGGAATGTGGGCGTCCTGCAACGTTTGATGGAGGATGACATATGGTGTGGGCAGAGAGGGGGAAGTGGAGGATGACTGAGGAATGGGGGGGGGGTGGACCCCAGTTGGACCTCCCAAGACAGAAGATGCTGGGAGACAAGCTGTCTCTAGGAAGACTCTGGAATTTTGCAAGTATTAATAATGCACATTTGCAGATTTGTCTGTGGTCAGTGGTCATGATGCTTGGTTTGTTGGGAATCCTTGTGCCCGGGCGACGCCTTCACACAGAAGTGCCCTTAAATGTATTGTGCAGTCTATAACAGTTATGCCTTTTCAAGAGGTGTGTCTCTATGTCCTTTGCACTTTGGTTGGGCGAAACCTTGCCATGAACATATTATGGAGAAGTCTGGAAATTCTTTTTGGGGTCTGTTTTATGTCAAGTATGAAGAGAAATCTCTGGGATGTTTATTTCAGTAATTATTTTCTTTCTCCCTTTCAGAAAATAAGCAACTGTGTTCAACTAATCGGTCCCTCATTTGAAACAATGGTCTTGGCCATTGTCGTCTCTCACTACACCTACAAGTGGAATGCCAACAAAATGTGTAAACCAGACTTACGATTCGAATATATTTATATTTTACATATGGTGTTAACCTTTAAATTATAAGAATGTCTGCTATACAGAGAAAACTGAACACTGTCCCGGATTCCTGGAATTTAATATTTAAGATAGTGATGATTTGGGCAAGTTTATTGAATTTCTATATAATACTGTCCTCTTTGCCAGCAGTACATAGAAATGCATTTCAAGTGAGATCCCGTCATTTTGTTCCTTTTTATAACCATAAACACCCATGGAAGTAAAGTAAAAATAAACAGTCTTTTATTGAACTACATTTTATGCGGAATGGTTTATGGGAAATTTTCATACACGTAGAGAGTTTCATTAAAAAAAAAAAGGATGTATGTAATATATTCAAGAGTTTTTGATGCAACAAAGACAACCCCAAAAAATGCAATTTCTAATAGAATGAAAGAGGGAAATAGAAATTTGTCCATTTTTGACTTCTCAAGGAAAGAGGATTTGAGAAGCTATTTGAATCACAATAAAAAAGGGGGTTTAATTTTTTTTTTTAAAGGAAGCCATAAGAATAAGCCCAAACAAGCATTTAGTGTGTTTGTAAAGAACTCTTAAAAGTGGAGGTTTTATTGAATGAAGTTGGGAAAGCCAACTCTGTTGGATACAACATCTTGCCTCGGGAGCAGGATTTAAAGCAATTGTGTCTTACTGTGAATTTTGTGGTCAGGTGAGGTCCTTGCAATGAAGATTTTCATATGTGTTCTAATCTAGAGGTTTCAGGGAGAACTCAGGGAATTAGCAAGGGGGGCAAGCTTTCTCCATGTTGCGTTTATGGACTGTTGTTCCGACTCCTGTGGTCTGCCCCCAGAATTACAGACATAACTGCCCACATAACAGACCCTTACATTCATGTATATGTACACAAGGGATGGAGATGTTCAAAGGATTTTTCCAACTGTGTGGAAATTTGATAATAGGGCCCACTGAGCCATGGCAAGACGTGCCTGCTTGATCCTAATACCCAACAGAAAACAACAGTTTTATGGGATTGGAAGTACTTTCTTTTTTTCCCGCTTGACAAAGAAACTCAGGCCCAGTGTCTTGTTTTCAAAGATAACTTCAATTCACACATTTGCATCTTGCTGTGTAGAAAGTCCGTCATGCATATGGTCAAATAACACCAAACGTTGTTCTACTCTTACTGGGATCAGGACAACCAAATGGGGCCTGAATATACATTTTGTAGATAGATGGGATGTTTGTCATTGAAATGGGATATTATGCACTCTTTCTAAGTTCCACAGGAGAAAAATCTTTTTATAGGTTTGAAGTCAACAATCTCACTGAAGCCACTGTATTGTTACCAGAGTAATGTATTTTATGTACAACTGGTCAACCCTTTTGCAGCCCCTCCTTCCAGACAATCCATTAGCCTTGTACCAGTGACATTTACCTAGCTGACTTCTGCTCAACTTGAGATTTTAGCTTAAATGTCACCACCCACCATTTTCTGTTGATTTAAGGATTTGGGGTTTGCAAAAATAAGGATGTGCTTTACAACATATATTCCTACTATACTTGATTATTTCACTCCCCTGAATTATGTGTTTCTGTAGTGCTACTAATTTATTTTGACATATTCCTAACTTAAAAAAAAGTTACTTAGAATATGTTTCTGTCCAAATAGACCATGTTTTCAGCTTTTTTCTTGCAAAATTTTTCAAGAGAGCTGACCCATGGTCTTGTGTTTCTCCTTTTCAAATCTCTCCTGAATTCACTCCAATGCCTATGAGGCCTACAAAAGGAGCCTAGGTGAGCCAAAATATAAAGAAAAGTTGCCCCATGACTCACCAGGGTGTACCCACATTTCAAGTTCCTCCCATGGCTAAGTGAAATGGGTAGTGTCAAGTTGTTACCTTAGGAGAAGTTCCACTACAGGTATGCCTAGTACCACCCCTGAGAAGAAATATTAAACAAGGTTATGGGGATAACAGCTGACTCCTGTTCTTCCCTCTGCATGAGAATGGACACATGCTACATAAAGGGCTAGTCCTCATCGTGTGCCTTACAGTGAGAAGACATGCACACTCGCATGGCTGTGAGATCAAAATAAAGATTGAGTCATGCAAACCACGCCCAACACTGTGTGTTTGATACACTAGTCAAGTGGTTCATAACAAGGTCCAATGTATTTCTCCCTCATGAAATGTCCAAACATGAGTTCAACATCATGTGCCCCAAGCATACCCACATTTAGTGACTCAGCAGAAGTTTCCAAACTTCCAAATCGTGTGATGCTCCTTGAGTTGTATGCAATGAGTTACATGCAAATGTAAGCAGATCGTGAAGAGTGTACTTGAAAGCGTTTGCAGAAACCAGACATCAGTGGTGAGGAGCGTCATGAACACTCAGCTTTGCTAAAACCCTCACTTCCATCGATGTGTCCACAACACCGCACAGTGGTCTCCCTGGTGCCCCTACCCAGCAGCTGCTAAGAAATCATTTATAAACTTTTGTTAAAGTTTAAGTCAAACCAGGGGATTTCCCCAGTCAAAATGCATGGGTGGCTTTAACTCTAGGATGCAGGCCAGGATTTCCAAAGTGGTTCCACCATACTCCTCTGTGTACCTGATTTCACAGATATAAAGCAAAGCCCTAGGAAATTACAATCAATTATTGTTAAAGTGGCTTAGGAATGGCCCCAAATTATTTTCTATGATGGCTTTATGTACGTCTTTCCCCAACGTAAGAGCTGTGTTTGATCAAGGGACCTAAAGTTTCTATGCATTCCTTCTTCACCTGTCACTTTGGAGGTAATTAGCCCACCTGCTCCAAACAGTGGCTAAGAAATCCGAAAAGAAATATATGAAGCATTTAGACCAGGGTTTAATTTCTAGCTTTTCATTAAGTTCAAAATATTTTCAAATATCCATGTCGTTTTTCTTGGATGCCTTTTTTTAAACAGATGTTTCCAAATTCCAAGTGTGTGAACATTTTCTAATGCCCTTCTTGGCTATGACACAACACTCAACCGCATAATAAACTGTATGACTTTACTCATTCATATTTCTTCAGACGTCCCTTCGGTTGAAACAGGTGAAAAGTTCTGGTTTGCTTTTCGAAGCACGAGAGCGCTTGCATGGTGTTTTAGATATATTAATTCATTTGATTTGATGGATTTCGTTTTCCAGATTTTCTTTATTTCTAGTGACATGCTAGTTAAGTTGCCTCTGTGCTGAAACAAGCATGAAAAACTTCCCCATTCTAATTGTGGACGCGTGCAACTGTCAATGTGTGCTCTGGTGACTTGAGGAGTTAGCATTTACTTTTGGAATTGTTACCCCTTCCTGATGTTTTTCGTCTTTGACTGCTTTCCAGAGTTTTTTTTTTTTTTTCCCCTTTTGCATTTTTCAGTATTTTGTCCGATACTGCTATAACCATGGGACCGTACTGACACATAGTATTTTGGGTTTTTTTGTCAATTGTATGTCACGGTATTATGATTCAGAGATGGATTTCTTATTGAAAATCTTACAGCACATAATAAGTGTGTCCTCACCTTTTGCCCCTAGCCTTTATCTGGTGTGGATGCAATGAGAAACAGGTCAATTGTACAAAGTGAGTAGCCTAACACCCTATAGCCTGGGAAGTAGGGAAAAATAGTTTTCTCTATGTACACAGGGGGAGGAGATGGCTGTGAGGGGTCGTCTTAGGACAGCCCTTTGGATGTACATGAAATCTCTCCAGGATTCTGGGAGACCCTGACAGTTTTATCACCTACAAGTGGCTACAAGGTCATGAGATTGCTCCTCCTTGATGTGTAAATAACCCCAAGTGGACTCCAGGGCTTCAAGAGCCTCAGAGCTTAATCTAGAGATAAGTCTGTGTTGTAATCCCTAATGCCGGGGGTGGTAAGAGAAATTTTATTGTCCTATTGGGTTACATCACTTACTCCTTTCCTTACAAAAAGAAGTAGCTACATATCTAACCTTATGGTATATAAAAATATTTCTAGGAGAAGTGCAAGCAAACACTTCCTAATTTTATATCACATATATTTCAGCGTCCCAGGGGGCTAGGGTTTTTGTTTTTGTTTGTCCATTTGTTTTTATAGGAACACTGAGAAAGCCAGAGAATTGTGCACCATAATATTTTTATGATTGTCATGGCATATGCTTTTCCAGTCTTTCTGCCTTTTTATATCTAAGCTGTATATCTGGTAAATAACATGTATTGGATTGTTTTCATCCAGTCTGATTCTCTCTGTATCTTACATGGAGACAGTATCACATTCTAATGAATTTTATTACTGTGACTATATATACACACATGGATGGACGGGTGGGTGGGGGGGATAGATGGATGGATAGACAGACAGATAGAAATGATGGATGGATGGATGGATGGATGGATGGATGGATGGATAGATGATAGATGATAGATGGATGGCTCAATAGATATGGTGGTTGGATGGATAAATGATAGGTAGATAGACATACATAGGGATGAATGGATAGATGGATGGATGGACAGATAAGCAGATGGATGGATGGAGAGATAGGTAGATAGATATGATGGATGGATGGATGGATGGATGGATGGATGGATGGATGGATGATGGAGAGATAGGTAGATAGATATGATGGATGGGATGGATGGATGGATGGGTGGATGACGGATGGATGGATGGATGGATGGATGGGTGGATACATAGATAGATATGATGGATGGATGGATAGATGATGGATAGTTAGCTGAAATATAGGTACATCATATGCTATAAGACATAAAATTTGATAGAGTTTTAAATATACATATATATTCATTTCAGCAATTATCTGTGTTCTACCATTTTTTCAACTGATTTTTTCAACTGAACTGATCAGTTCAAACTGATTTTTTCAACTGATTTTTTCCAACCACCTTTTATGGTCCTTTCCAATGAGATGTGATAAACAGACTGTTATTAATCCCTCTATTTTTAAAGATTTTATTTATTATTTATTTATTTATTTATTTATTTATTTTGAGAGAGAGAGAGAGAGAGAGAGACTGTGAGTGGGGGTGGAAGGGAGGAACCAAAGGAGAGGACAAGCAGACTCTGTACTGAGCACGGAGCCCAACGCAGGCCTCAATCACATCACCCCGAGATCATGACCTAAGCTGAATCCAAGAGTTGGACACTGAACTGACTGAGCCATCCAGGCACCTCCATCCACCTGCAAACTTTGATCTGAGATACACTTCTGTACCTCCATTTCTCTAAGAACTGGCACACATATCACAGATTCTCTTGGGTTTGGTTGCCTAAAAAGATATTTATTTCTCTTTCAATTTGGTAGGACAGTTCAACAGTGGAACACTTTACTAGACCATGACTTTCACTGTGTCTGTAGAGGATTTAGTGGTTCATCCTGTTAATTCCTTCTCTCAAAGCAATCTACTGTTTTGCACACTTAGTGTCTGGTTTGGGGATTTTGTTCAGGTAGGTCTCCATGGATTTCTTTTTGTTTGTCCTTCCAGGGCTGGGCAGTGCTTCCTGAGTCTCTAGCATAATGTCTCCCTTCAGTGTTGGAAAGTTATGACCTGTTAGCTTTGAGACTCCCTCTTTTTCTAGTAGATCATAAACTACATGTTCAACTTTAAACAATACCTCTTTTCTCCCCTTTCTTCTCTATCACATTTCCATTCTTTGGCCTCTTCATGTTTAATTTTGTTCATAGTACTTTCATTCACAACAGCCAAAAGGTATCCATCAATGGATGAATGGATTAGCAAGATGTGAATCATCCAGTGGAATATTACTCAGCCATCAAAAAGGAAGACTATTCTGACACCTGCTAGAACACTTGTAATTATGCTCAGTGGAATCAGCCAGACACAGAAGGATGGATCCCGTATGCTTCCACAATAATGAGGAAATTTCCTGAAGCAGGCAAATTCACAGACACAGAAAGAACAGTGGGTGTGATGGATTGGGGGAGGGTAATGGGCAGTTGGTGTTTAATGGGGACAGAGTTTCAGTTTTGCAAGATGACAAGCATTGTGGAGGTAGTTGCATAAAAATGGGAGTGTACTTCTCATTACTGAAATGGTATGCTTAAAGATGATTAGGATGGGGGCGTCTGGGTGGCTCAGTGGGTTAAGCCTCTGCCTTCGGCTTGGGTCATGATCTCAGGGTCTTGGGATGGAGCCCTGCATCGGGCTCTCTGCTGAGCAGGGAGCCTGCTTTCCCCAACCCCCCCACCCCGCCTGCCTCTCTGCCTACTTGTGATCTCTGTCAAATAAATAAATAAAATCTTAAAAAAAAAAATGATTAGGATGGTAAATGGTAAGTTCTGTATATTTTACCAAAGTTCATATTTAAAAGAACAATGGAGTCACTAGTCCTTCCTTCTGGAATCACTTTACTCAGATAACTGCATGACTTTCTTTCTCGCCTCTCTTCGAATCTCTGCTTAAATGCCCCTCCACCACTCCCTGGCTGGCTTCCTATGTTAGGTTTCCATGTGCATCAATACTTGTAAGTGTGTCCATTGAGGATTTATTTATTTCCTGTTTCCCCTCATGGTCACAGAAACTCTGGGAATCATATCTGTGTGATTCCTTGTTTTGTCTGCTACGGACCATCAACAATGGCCTTCACCTGGTCTGAGCTCAACAGAGACCTACTGATGGCACAGCAAATTCTTGCTACGAGCACTTGTGCAAATACACTTGTTTGGGGGGTCAGCATACATGGGGGTAAATGACTACATTGCTCTCCACTAGACTTACTAATAGTCAATTTTGAAAACTTGGAGACACCCATTCTTCCAAAAGATAACGAGCTTGTCTCCTAACACCGCTGATACGTGGCTACCATTTGGGAAGGTGTTATTCCTGAGTGCACCTGTACATCCTGCTAAGAAGGTTTTGAAAAGGAGCCTTCACACATTTCCACTGGGTTTTATTTGTGCTGATAGAGGGTTTTTCTTCAAATGTGAGATGAGATAATATTGAACCTTTACTCTGGGGGGAAAGAGGGAGAAGAAAAAATCCACAGTTCATAGACAATAAACATTGAAATGAAGATCTGCACTCAGTGCCATATTACCCCAGAAAGCCCATACCCATCATTTGGTGAAATAAATGTGCCCCCTAAAACTAAAATAAAGAACTGAGAAACAAATGGAAGCTAGTCAAATTAAAGCAAATGCACAAAAGTATGGAAGACACTGTAGTGCACCTTTCCTTCAGGCAGAAAGCTGCCACCTCTGACATTTGTGGGAAGTGTGGGAGATCTATTCCAGTCCTACCGACACCCATTCTTATGCTTACTGCGTTCTATGTGTGTCTCCTGGAGTTAGAACGACCATCCGACTTGTCACGGGAGGTTTACGGATTCTTTTTCCCATCTCTGCATAGATGGATTTGTGGGATTTTCTATGGCTAAGTGGGCTTACAAGAGGCAGAGAGAGGAGAGAATTTCTGGAGAGGAAAGTTCATGAGCAACGGGGCTGATGTGTGTATGGCTGTTGCTGTCTGCATTTGGAGATCTGAAATTTACCCCGTCTGTGAATGAGAGGAATGTGGGAATGCAAGTAGTGACTCATCACTTGGATTTTCTCTAGCACCTGCTTTCTCCATGGCAGCAATACTGCCCAGCCAAGAGGCAAAAAGTCCTTCGAGGTGGATGAAAAGAAAATGACATTCTTGAATGTACAAGGTCTACATGTACATAATGTCCAAGACCAGATCTATAGTTCCACTAGATCTAGATGCTGTACAGATCGAGACCGGATCTATAGACCGGATCTACGAAAGGCAGAGAATTTGCTCTCTCTTCCTGACATCGAACGGAGACACAGCTCCTGTGCCCTGGGACTGGGATTTACACCATTGGCTCTCCTGCGTCTCCAGCTTTCTGATTGCACCTCTCGGGACTTGTCAGCCTCCATAAGCCCATGAGCCAGAATCAGTGAACAGAAACGCACATGGGCAGTTACATTTGAGTTTGAGATCAACAACAAAGCTTTCTCTTTCCAGCATAAGTATGTCCACACTACACATGAACTTCAAATTTAATGAGGCAGCCTGTATTTTACCTGTCAAGCCTACCCCCTCTTACATGCACCCGAACTTTTGGGCACTGGAGCTTCAGCACAAGAGCATAACAAAAAAACATAGCTGGACCTGACACTCCTGTTTAAGGACAGACTGTGAGGAAGAGGTAGTAAAATGGGGAAGGAGAAGGTTAATCTTGAAGCACTTAAGTTTGACAATGGTTGTCCAGTGACAGTGGCATTTAGACTCAAGGATTGCTGGCCGACTTTCAGAGTCATTCAGGTGCCCATGTATGTTGTTGAGGAGGGGATGGTGGAGTTGCAGGAGGTGTGTAGACAAGGATAGGGCTGGTAAGAGGAAATTACACAGTGCTTTGCAGACTTGGCAAGAAAAAAACTGGCTCTTTCGCTATTGCCATGAACTGCTTAAACTCACAGGTTAGAAAGCCATGCCACAGATCAAGTGACCCAGGATCTCTGTGGGAAGGTTTGGAATTCCCAGTGGCTAATTACCACTCTCAGGAAAATTGATTGTCCTCATTGGCTTGGCACTGCGGGCTTTCCTGGGATGTAAGAGTGCCAGTGCGAAAACCAGCCATACACTCCCAGGAAAAGTGGGATGAGCTGGTCACCTAAATGCACTGAGTTCAGATCTCAAAAATGTGAGTAATGATCAACCTTCTGATTCTGAACACCTGGGTGCTGGTGGGGAATCCAAAGGGAATTCACATCAAGACTTTTGTATGAAAAGTGAGATGATATGTAGAGAAATCAAAATGTCTTTTAGATGTTCACCTTTTCCTGTCCTTTGCATGTAGTGAGGCCAGTAAGCTAAGGGATTTGGCTAAGGGTTATGCTGTGTCAGCCTTTCAGGACAGAGTACACAGGTGTCTGTTTAATCTTTTACCCATGAATATGTTAGATTAGAAAAGACAAAAGGCAAACAGAAGAGACGTAGGCTCCAAAAGATAATCCTAAAAAAGATGAGAATATTGAATTGATTGCCACAGCCTTTTTTTTTAATAATAATTTTTTAATTTATTTTCAGCATAACAGTATTCATTGTTTTTGTACTACACCCAGTGCTCCATGCAATCTGTGCCCTCTCTAATACCCACCAAATGGTTCCCCCAACCTCCCACCCCCCCACCTCTTCAAACCCTTCAGATTGTTTTTCAGAGTCCATAGTCTCTCATTGTTCACCTCCCCTTCCAATTTCCCCCAACTCCCTTCTCCTAACTCCCCATGTCTTCCATGCTATTTGTTATGCTCCACAAATAAGTGAAACCATATGATAATTGACTCTCTCTGCTTGACTTATTTCACTCAGCATAATCTCTTCCAGTCTTGTCCATGTTGCTACAAAAGTTGGGTATTCATCCTTTCTGATGGAGGCATCATACTCCATAGTGTATATGGACCACATCTTCCTTATCCATTCATCTGTTGAAGGAACTACAGAACACTCATGAAAGAAATTGAAGAAGAAACAAAAAGATGGAAGACCATTCCATGCTCTTGGATCAGAAGAATAAACATTGTTAAAATGTCTATACTGCCTAGAGCAATCTATACTTTTAATGCCATTCCAATCAAAATTCCACCGGTATTCTTCAAGGAGCTGGAGCAAATAATCCAAAAATTTGTATGGAACGAGAAGAGACCCCAGATCGCTAAGAAAATGTTGAAAAACAAAAATAAAACTGGGGGCATCACGTTACCTGATTTCAAGCTTTACTGCAAAGCTGTGATCACCAAGTCAGCATGGTACTGGCATAAAAACAGACACATAGACCAGTGGAACAGAATAGAGAGCCCTGATATGGACCCTCAACTCTATGGTCAGTTAATCTTCGACAAAATAGGAAAAAATATACAGTGGAAAAAAGACAGTCTCTTCAATAAATGGTGCTGGGAAAACTGGACAACTATATGTAGAAGAATGAAACTCGACCATTCTCTTACACCGTACACAAAGATAAACTCAAAATGGATAAAATACCTCAACATGAGACAGGAATCCATCAGAATCCTAGAGGGAACATAGGCAGTAATCTCTTCGATATCAGCCACAGCAACTTCTTTCAAGATATGTCTCCAAAGGCAAAGGAAACAAAAGCCAAAATAAACTTTTGGGACTTCATCAAAATCAAAAGCTTCTGCAAAGGAAACAGTCAAGAAAACAAAGAGGCAACCCACGGAATGGGAGAAGATATTTGCAAATGACAGTACAGACAAAAGATTGATATCCAGGATCTATAAAGAACTCCTGAAACTCAACACACACAAAACAGATAATCATATCAAAAATGAGCAGAAGACATGAACAGACACTTCTCCAATGAAGACATACAAATGGCTATCAGACACATGAAAAAATGTTCATCATCACTAGCCATCAGGGAGATTCAAATTAAAACCACATTGAGATACCACCTTACACCAGTTAGAATGGCCAAAATTAGCAAGACAGGAAACAACATGTGTTGGAGGGGATGTGGAGTAAGGGGAACCCTCTTACACTGTTGGTGGGAATGCAAGTTGGTGCAGCCTCTTTGGAGAACAGTGTGGAGATTCCTCAAGAAATTAAAAATAGAGCTTCCCTATGACCCTGCAATTGCACTAGTGGGTATTTACCCCAAAGATACAGATGTAGTGAAAAGAAGGGCCATCTGTACCCCAATATTTATAGCAGCAATGGCCACGGTTGCCAAACTGTGGAAAGAACCAAGATGCCCTTCAATGGACAAATGGATAAGGAAGATTGCCACAGTCTTTATGGATATCCAAAGAAATGGATAACCAAAGACTCTATAAGACCAGAGTCTTGATGGATATTGAAAGAAATGCGAGAATTAGAAAGCAAAGAATAAATGGGAGGGAAGGGTGTGGGGCATGCCTTGTGGTTTGAAGAGTTGTCTCAGATGTCTAAAAAAGTCCAGGGTTTAGCAGAAGGGAGATATGGAATCATTTGAATATTAATAATTGAGCCTTCAATGTACCCTACTGTACTTCAGTGTGTACTGAATGAATATACTAGGAAATTTATATGATTAGGACCCAAATGATATGTTGACAGGAAGTGAAGTGTATTCCAAAGGAACCACAGAGAACAACATTCATTCAAATGTTAAACTCAATCTCCATGTTGACTGAAGACAGAGTAGTATCCATCTCATAATGTTCAAAATGGATGGAGTTGGACAGAACATTGCGGCATACAGAAATGACTGACTTACTTTTCATGCCAAGAGACAAGTGATATGGGATAACCCACAGAGGGGAAGACAAAACACAGAAAAGTAACAATGGCTCCAAAAGCAGAGAGAGACAAATGAAAGAATCCAATTCAATGACCCAAACTGGCCACTTTTAGAACTCCAAAGGGAGCAAAAGGCCAGCTGATGAAGCAGGAGTCTGAGATACCTTCATCAAAAGGTGACAAAATGTCAAAGCCCAAATGAGAGACAATCAGTCTGAAGGAATGACTGTCTTAAACAGAGTCTTTTGAGTCCATCCCATGGGTAATTAATTACACTCTTCTGGCAGGGAAGTCCCTTAACAGTTGTCTTTGTTGTGTTTCATAAGACAACACAAAGTATAGTTTCAATCAATAAAAGAACTTGTGAAATCAAGAGAGAACAGACTGTCCTGTGCCTAGAGCATAAACTGATCTCTGGAGGAAGGAAGACCTCCCAAGAATATGGAGACCACATGGTTGCTCCAAAAGAATAAATCAAGTCAATAATTTTAACCTGTCACTGTTTCCCATGTCAATAAAAAAAAATATGAGGAAAACTAAAAAAACAAGGAAAATCCCTTGTTTGTCTTGTCCTTTATTTGGCTGAAGATGCTTCTTCATTTGTAGACGTGGTCTCCCGACAACTTCCAAGCAGCTGGCATGAGAACTAGAGCTCTCATGCCCTACTGAGTTCTTAGCCTCAGAGAAAAGAGGGTCTTCCATCAGTTCAGTGGACTCAGGCAGAGGTGGAAGGACGTGGCAAGAACCTTAGCTATGTGGCCCAAGTCATAGTTGATATCAAATCCCGAGTGCGTAAGCGTTTCTTAGGGATACTGTAGAATCAATCAACCGGTCAAACCATCAATCAAAACGGGTAGCTTAGAGCAAGAGAGATGTATTACCTTGGAGATAAGGAGGCCAGAAGTGTGAGATGGGATGTGGGCAGGGCTGTAGTCTCCATGAAGTCTCTAGAGGAGGGTTCTGCTCTATCTTTGTCTTCTTGCCGGTGGAAGTTTGCTGCTTTGTGACAGCATCACCCTACATTTTCTGTGTGCACGCGCATCCAAATTCTCCCTTTTTAGAAAGACACCAACCATATTGGATCAGGGGCCCACCCTAGTCCACCATGACCTGCTCTGAACTAACTACAGCCAACTACATTGTCACAGTGACCCTATTCCCAATGTATATCCCATTCTGGGGTCTGGCAAGTAGGGCGTCAACACATGAGTTTGGAAGAGGACACAAGCCAACCTTTCATGAGGGATTAGTGCCACTGCCTGTGTTTTAGGTCTTGTTTACCCTGGTCTTATCATATTTAAAAAGATACTCATGGGGCACTTGGGTGGCTCAGTGGTTAAGCCTCTGCCTTCAGCTCAGCTCATGATCTCAGGGTCCTGGGATCAGGTCCCGCATCAGGCTCTCTGCTCAGTGGAGAGCCTGCTTCCTCCTCTCTCTCTCTCTCTCTCTCTCTCTGCCTACTTGTAATCTCTGTCAAATAAATAAATAAAATCTTCAAAAAAATCATTAAAAAGATACTCATTTATTCTAGGCATTCCAGTCTTTCTGTTCTTATCCCACAGCCCCCTTATTCTATTTCATAATTGACCAGATGTGAGCAAAAGAATCACAAGATACCTGTTTTCTTGTTTCACTTTATTAGCCTGTAAGGATGAGTGGCAAGTTCATTTAATGTTGAACAAACCGATGATGGTAGCAGCTTCCTAAGAGACTCTTATTTGATTGACTGGTTCACTGGTTTTCTTCAAAGATACTAATAACAACTTAAGACCTGTTTTCTCCAAGCTAAATACTCTCCTATGAGCTTTCCATAGATATATAATTATCTGATATTCATAATAAGCTCAGAGGGACAGACATGCTCAGGACTGTGTACAACTTTGTCTGTGAAGAGCCTCAAAGTGGTTTCACCCCCAGCTTGCTGGGAAAGAGGAAAACCAGATGTCTCCCAACCTGCACGTTGGCCTTTCCATTTATGAGTTGGTTTGTGGCAAAGCCCCCACATATATCCTTCCATCTTTTCCCAAGAAACAGGGAACAGTTGTGCTGGGGCAGGAAGGTGATCTCCTTGCAACACATCCAACAAAGAGGGAAGGGGACATTTCTTTTCCCCAAGAATGAATGAGGGAGTATCCACATTACATGAGATATGCAGGCTTGATCCAAACAATGGTACAAGCCAACCCAGCTTCTGAATGTCTTTTCCAGAGTCGAGGAAGAAAAGAGCAATGTGCCCCAGATCTCACAGGTCTTTGGGATACATCATCGCCAACCAGGATGTTGTCAGTGTTACACAATGCTCTCTTGAAAAGAATGACAAATAGACAAACATTGCCACATCCACAGACATATACTATATAAAGCAATGAAAATTCAGAATCTTAGCAACCGGCAATCTATTCAGAGCTTCTCCAGAGGAGGAACCAAGACGTGCTGGAGACATGAAGATTTTACTGTTGTCTCTTGTCCTTGTTGCGGTTTGCGATGCCCAACAACCCTTACTTAATGCATTGACACAGGTACCAGAAACTGGGTGGCCTGACAAAGAGGTCTTTATGTGTATGTGCATGTTTTCAGGGGTTTTCCTATGTCTATCCAATTGACTTGCGTCAGGATTAGCCGTCTACCTGTAAACTGAGAACTCCTCTGTAAATAGGCTTCTTACACACGTCTACTGTACGTGTCTCCTAGAGTCTAGTCACTGGCCCTTTATACATGTCTACTGTACTTGTAAAAGAGGACATGCAACAGCCCATGAGCTATCGGGGTTGAGGTATTGCATTGGGTAAGAACGGATATGCTATTTTAGGAATATGTCAATGTGTTGATTTGTTGCCGACTTGGCTTTTTCCAGTAGTTTATAAATCCTGGGTTGTTCAAAAAGTTAGTTCTGTGTTGATGCAAAAGACAAGGCATAATCATATGGGCTGATGTTGGAGAAAATAAAAGGGAATTGAGTAAAGTTACTGATAGGAACTTTGCCTTTAGCTTTCAGGACAATGGAAGACGATGTACCTAGCAGCTAGCAATGCTGACAAGCTCAGTGAAAACAGCCCATTTAGGGGTTATATGAGACATGTTGATGTGGACATACCAAGAAAGAAAATCTTATTCAATTTTTTCATCAAGTAAGTAAAAATCACACAGAGCAAAAACACCTGTTAATGCATCTGAGCTCCATGTTTGCAATGTAATATCTGCATGGCGTTGAAGTCTCAGTTCCTTATAAATTGAGCACAACCTTCTTGCTTTAAGGAGATGGTCTTCATGGAGCTTCTGGGACTGTAGGGTTCCTGCCACTGGCTCTATCATTCTCTACCCTGAAGAACTCACAAGTAGCAAATTTTGAACATCATTGAATTGTGACATTCACCAAAGCCTTTGCTACTTCAACTACTATTTATAAAATGCCCACTATAGGATAGGCATTTTATTAAGAACTCAAAAGACTAAGAGAAGATGAGACTTATTTATTTGTTTTTTTACCTTCACTGGTAAAATAGAGTCTGATACAGATCTCTACACTCATAACAATACCACGTGAAATTCTATTGTAAGAGTAAAGTCTAGGTGGAAAGAGACCCCCAGAAAATGGCCTGTGATCGTATGGTGGGGGTTGGAGGGTGTTCTATGAAAGGTCGCAAGGAACAGGGTATGTGTAGGATGCCTTTGAAGATGGACTGGGAATTTTCCAACAAAGGAGGAAGAAAGAGGACACATGTTGGCACACAGATCGACAGAAAGGGCTTTAAACTGAATGAAGGAAGAAAGGAAGCAGGAGGAATTATTTAAAAGAAATATAGGGCATCCCAAAGCACAAAATCATGCAGACAGATCCACTGTGTGTAAGGTTAAAACCTATGTTTGCATGGCACGTGGAAAGGGAATTGTTAATCTTTACTGTTTGCAGTCCTTCTGATCCAGGTAGAATTGCACTGGGAACGGATGATGGCTTAATAGTTCAAAAAGTTGGCAGTACAAGAAAAGTGAAAGAACTTTGCAAAGGGGGACTTGAGGGAGATGTAAAGGAAATATTGCGAGGCTTAGAGATACCTGGCAAGGTACTGGCTGGAGAACACACAGGAGTAAAGGACTGAAAATAAGGAGAGAGATGCGTTCATCTGTTAAGAATCAGGAAGAAATTGGAAGGGGCATAAAGGGAAGGGTGATTCTTCCAAGGATAAAGGGCTTCAGAACATGTGTCAAAAATCGTGCATTATAAGAAACTGAGTGAGAACCTCTCTCTCTAGTTTCTACACACAGACACAGGTGCTGAAGAACAGAAAACAAAAAAGATGAGCGTTGAGAAAGTAAAATAAGAGGGTTATGTTTGGAGAGATGGGTTTATACATATACAAATGTAATTGATATAATGGATATGCAAATATCACAAATGAACATGTTAGATTATTATAAACATGTTTTACAATTATAATATATAATAATATATAATGTATAATAATATATGATACATAATACATATGATAAAATTATAATATATAATAATATATTACATAAATATATGATATAAGATATATGATATATAAATAATATATAATGCATGATATATAATATATATTATAATATCATAATGTATAATACAAATACATATATTTGTATATATACAAATGTAATTGATATAATTGATGTATAAAATCATGAATGAACATGTTTGATAATTATAAATGTGTTTTACAATTATAATATGCAATAGTATATAATATATAATAATTTTAATATATAATACATTATAATATATGATAACATATAATTATTATAATATGAGTCTAATATATAAAATGTATAATATATATATGGTAATATATAATTATTTTATATATATATGCCAGCAGTAGTGTGAGCATTCCATTAATAGTACTGGAATGCTTTCTGAACTTAGTAATGGATAAACTGCTATATATAATACACAACAATTATAATATATGTCATGTTATGCAATTACATAATTAATTATATAATTGATATATAGTTGATATATACAATTGATATATGATTAATTATATAATTGATTACGTACACTCTACGACGAGGTTGATTATGTGTTATATATACATATAATCAAATTACACACATATCCTATCCTGATAGATATAGAATTGATTATGTATAATCTACGATGCTGTTGGTTAGACGTTATATATACATATAATGAAATTATGCAGACATCATATCCTAATAAGTATACCTGTCAGTTTTCCATATTTTTTTAATATTTTTAAATATTTTTTATTTATTTATTTGACAGAGAGAGAGAGATCGCAAGTAGGCAGAGAGGCAGGCAGAGAGGGGGAAGGAGGCTCCCCACTGAGCAGAGAGCCCGATGCGGGGCTCGATCCCAGGACCCCGAGATCATGACCTGAGCCGAAGGCAGAGGCTTAACCCCCTGAGCCACCCAGGCGCTCCTCCATATTTTTTTTTTTAAAGAATACCCTATGATGTTTTGGGGTCATTTTTATACTTTTGTGTCCGTCTGCATTTCGCTGACTTTCCATGGGGCCCCTTGTTCTGCAGTCAGGTCTACTGAAATGTCACGCACGTGAGATCGCAGACGTGCACGTGAAGGCATAGTGGGTGCGTTTTCACACACGTCTACAACCGTTTGTCATTGCTAGTCAAGGTACGGGACCTTTCCATCGCCACCGAAAGTCTGCTTCTCTCCCAGTGTCTGCCCGTGTGGCCCCATGGAGAATTTTCCTGACAAGCTTTTCTCCTCTGCTCCAGAACATCACACAGTGGAATCACACACAGTGTGTCTCTTCCTGCTTTTCTCACCCCCTGTAAGGCTTTAACCATATAGGCACAGGCCTTCCGGGACAATTAGTCCCTTTTGTCACTGCCGAGTTAAAGTACTTTGTGTCCAAAACAGCGGCCACGTTTTCCAGGTACGGGATAAGGTGTGCACGTTGTGGGTATTGGGGACAGCTTTGATAAGGTCGCTCTGCCACGTGTTTGCGTGGACATATTATTTGCTGTTCTCCTGGGGACCGTGACACGGTGGCATTGTAGTCGTCTATGGGTGACCTCAGCATCTCTAAGGACAGGATATTCAAATTGTTTTTCAAGAGGCAGCGCCATTGGGATTATGGCCAGCAAGACATCAGATCGTCCACAGCAACCCGTTCTTTCTAAACCTCGGGGCTGACTTGGTCTGTGGTTTTATCCATTCCGGGCGAACGGGAAGTGGCTTTTACGTTGCACGTCCCTAATGACTCAAAGTGGGGACCACGGCTTCCTGGGGCCCCTCTTTTGTGACATATCTGTTCAACACATTGCTTCATTTTAGTCGGACTCTTTCGTGTTTAATTATTTGTACTGTATGCATTGTTCATATTTTTCCAAATACACATTTTTTTTGTCACAGAGACCCACGGATTCTTTTGCTATATATGGGACACATAGGTGATGGTTGTATGTAATATGCATTGACTTTGCACGTATCACAAACGTGTATCATGTGGGCTTGTGTGTGTCTGTGGGTGTGTGTGTGCAGTGTGTTTATATATATATGTTGTTCGGTGTTTTGTTTTCTTAGGGTTTTTTTTTAATGGAAGTTCGTGGTTCTGATTAAATTAAACCCATATTTCTTTGTTCTTTTTGGGGGGATTTTTTGTTTTGTTTTGTTTTTTATATTGGGTAAGAAATCTTTGCCAGTGTTGTGAGAATGGCTAAGGCGTGCCTTGAGAGCTATTTCTGTCTGTTACCAGAAAATGTTTATTATTTTCTAGTATTTTAATAATTTTCCAATATTTCAGATTTTTTCATGGTATTTATTTATTTATTTATTTGAGATAGAGAGAGAGCACAAGTGGGGAGGAGGGTCAGAGGGAAAGGGAGTAGCAGACGCCCCGCTGAGCAGGGAGCCTGATGTGGGACTCGATCCCGGGACCCCAGGATCATGACCTGAGCCAAAGGCAGATGCTTAACCATCTGAGCCCCCCAGGGGCCCCCTCATATGTCTTCATGTTTAACTGGCTTTAAATATGATGTGTTTTGTATCTCCTCTCTGTCGTTAAAACTACTAGTCTGATGCCATGTGTAGACAAAGACGTCCTTGCCAGGTGACACTTGATGGTGGGACACCTACTTCTCTTTCGAAGGTCACGTTGTTTATCATGGTTCATAGGCAATGCCATGACACCTCAAATAGGGTTTTCAGCGGCCAAAAGAACGAAGATATTAATTACGGACCAGGTTTCATTGTTTTCGTCCATCTACTTAAAGACATTTTGATTTTTAGGGTGAATGGAGAATGTGCAAAAAAATCTGTCATGGGAACTGTAGGACTCAACAATGTGATCCATATCGATTGTAAGTATAAACAGTTTACTGATATTTTAAGATTGAATTCTTAGCCTCAACTTCTTTCCGGAATTCCATATGCCTGAATTTTACTTTGATGAACGATGAGAAGTATGACCAGACACAATGTCCCTAAAATTTCCAAGCACTTTGTCATGCACAGACAGTTCTATCATAGGACATGGGTGGCTCCTTCCAATTACGAGTATTATTAAGGGAGTGGTCAGACCGTGTGTTTAGATGGTTTGTTTCCTAAGGTTCTCAATTGCATGAAAATGTTGCCAGATAAGGTAAAACGACCTTAGGAACTCAATCTAACTGGTCTATCTTGAGTTTACGTATTGATGTCATTTTGCTATAAGGAAATACATTTTATTTCATTTTTAAAGATTTTATTTATTTATTGTACAGACAGAGATCACAAGCAGGCAGAGAGGCAGGCAGAGAGAGAGGAGGAAGCAGGCTCCCTGCTGAGCAGAGAACCTGATGCGGGGCTCGATCCCAGGACCCTGAGATCATGACCTGAGCTGAAGGCAGAGGCTTTAAACCACGGAGCCACCCAAGTGCCCCGATGGAATACATTTTAAAAAATTGTCTTAAAGCCTTTTACTCCATTCATGTGCAGGCAATTAACTTAAAATCCAAGGGAATCAGTTATTTCCAACACCAGGCACATTTCTTCATAAGCTCAGCTTCTGTCGAAAGCCATGCGGATGTCGGTTAAGAATCAGATCCCTAATGACCCTAAACAACGTTCCAAATTTTAAGTGGCCTCATGTCTAACTATCATATTAAAATTTAAATGTGTAAATCTGTGGTTACAGCCCTTGTCTGAGATAACAAACAGCACAACGGGTGTGTAGTTAAGTAGAAGATACGAAAATAAAGTCAATTATATGCCTGTCCTTCTGCCACTTTTATATTACCAGGAGATTTTTTTTTTAATTATTTCATTTCTCTTACTCGTAGATGATCTTTCCGTTTGCTTGTGCCATCAATGTTCTCTGTCACCCTTTCTTTAATTTTCTGCATTTCCATAGCCCTTTTTTTTTTTAAATTTTATTTTTTATAAACATATATATATATTTTTTTCCCCAGGGGTACAGGTCTGTGAATCTCCAGGTTTACACACTTCACAGCACTCACCATAGCACATACCATACCCAATGTCCATAACCCCACCCCCCCAACCCCCCTCCCCCCAGCAACCCTCCGTTTGTTTTGTAAGATTAAGAGTCACTTTCCGTAGCCCTTTTTAATGGGATTTGGACACAGCAATTTAAGGCAGGAGAGAAAGACCATGAGCTCCACTTACTTTGAGCTGACTTTGGGAACTAGGATTTGCAACCTACCCAGCTCTGTTCTGGAGAAACCAAGGGATAAAACTAGCGGTGGCCTTGACGTATTTCATCCCGCCACTTCCATGACCTGCGTTCCCTTTATAAACCGACTTAGTGAGGTTTCCTGCAAAGCCCTCCTTTATGACATCATCATCCCAAGTGGTTACCAAGAATCTTTAGAGATGCACAAAACCATATTTAAATTCTTTCCACATAACCCAAGACTCATGGAGGTAGAGTAGGCTTGGGCAAGGCTCCGAGACTTGTCTGGGAGACGGTGAAGTTCCGTCTGGGGCTCCTTGGTCTTTTGCCGTGGTAGACTAACGCTAGTTCAGTGGGACACACAAACCGGCAGAGTTTCAGGTAAAATCTGAAGCAGTGGTTCAAATAAGGTGCTATGTATGCTGTGGTTGGAAGGAAGAATGCATGTGGGAAGGTTTGGTGAAGAAACAGCATGTGGATCGGTGCCTTTTTCTTTTTCTTAGAAACATGGCAGGATGGATGGGCCTAGACAGAGAGGAAGGTGCCGCATGCATGTGGGATCTGAATTGAATGTTGAGATTGTCCCCACCCATGATGTGTTCACAGTATAACCAATAGTCATAAAAATGGGTGTATTCGTGGAAGTTTTAAATGTGTTCACCCATACACCTAGATTAAGGGGCAGAGTGAATACAGCCTTTGGCATTAACCAAAGGCCTGGAGGGTTGCCCGATACAGAGTAGACACTCAGCATACAGTTATGCATGGTTTTGAATGGCAGCTGATCTAAAGAGAAGTCAACTCCATTGCTGGGATATGGCCAATATGAAAAGATTTCAAACTTGTATATGATAATATGCCATGTAATCCCAACACGTGTTGTTTAGAGGCATGTGGGTGTCATGGCAACACATGTTAGGGACTATTTTAGTAACACTGGGAGGTGTGAGATGTTTCATTGCAGAAGAAGGTGGCACTAAGGAAAAATGTCCCCTACCATCCTTGTTCTCATTGTCATAAGCAACATTAATGTTCATACTACACCGCAAAGGGGACACAGAGTCTGGTACGAGAATGTCATTACCCATATGCCAACTACACCACGGTAAAGCCAATCTACCATAAATTAACAAAGGCGAGTCTTTATATATATATATAAATTTTATATAAGTTTATATAAATTTTACATATATATGTATTTTTTCTCCCTCACAGATGAGGGGACCAACGATTTCCAAGTTGTCAGGATAACCCCAAACATTATGCTGGGCTATGATATCAATGTGGATGAAAAAGGACACACCACAGATCTCGTTTTATTGGCGGGTATGTATGACATCCTGGTGATGGTCATGGCCATATCATATTTCGACCGTCAGCATTTTCACAGAGAAAATCAGTACTTTTGGACACTATTAATGATTCTGCCAACAAGGCCAAAGTCTTCATGTGCATTGTGTCAAGGATCCTGGAATGATTCTAAAAAGAAAGGTGTAAACAAAAGTCAGGAGAAGAGAGAGGTCTTTAAAAATAACTTCCATTTATTAAAATGAAAAAATAAAACAAAAAAAAATGAGTTTCATTAGAAGTAGTTTCATAGCAGGTCAACTAATTTCAAACCTCAGCTTTCTTCAGGTTGACTCTAAGCCTTCAATTTATGACCATTTTTTTCCAAATCCACTGACCAGCCTCGGGACAGAAGCTTTCAAAATAAACCTTCATTATATTTCGTCTTTCTAATGCATTGTTGTTGCCAACACTGACTATTTCAACCCCTGAATAACACACAGGCGGTGTGGAGATGGGTGCTAGAGTCTGCGGGATACTGGGTTTCAATCTGGAAAAAGGCATTTGAGAACTGTGGTTTAAATTAAAAAAAAAAAAAAAAAAGAAACAAAACAAGCTGTCTCTGAGTCTACGTGCGATGGGGATGTTATTTGTCTGGAAGGTGAGAATCACGCTTGCAGTTTGGGTCCAGAACCCGACGTGCGTATCAGACACAGATTCTGAGGCAAAGGCAGACACGCCGTAGATTGGATGTTCTTGATGGGTCGGGTCCAAGATTCATGGAGTTCCTGATGTGTCCCTGGGGTCCTGCACTCCTAGACAGCTCATGGCCATGCAATCACAGAAGGTTTAATGGCTCCTATCCACCTAAGTCAGAGAGCTGACATTGAGACAAGGTCAATGGTAATCGTTTGAGACTCAGTGAAAGACTAGATTTCCCCCTTCATGTTTTTCATTCTGTATTCAGAAATTCCTAGGGGTTCTAATGGGCAATTTCTGCTTCACGCATTGTGATTTTCAGGCAGAACACATCAACTCAATGAGGAAGCCGTTGAGAAATTCAAGGAGTTGGTTAGACAAAGGAATATTCCGGAAGAAAATATTGTAAATCTCGTCGGTACTGGTAATGTGATATATATATATATTTTTTTTTTTACCTGAATATATCCCTTACCTGATATGTAAATATGCTACAAGGAAACAAACGGATTTCTTTTTGAATTTTCTCTTCCACGAATTATCTTTTATAAAACCCTTCATTTAAAAGAAGAAATCATGGGGCACCTGGGTGGTGAGGTTGGTTAAGCATCCGACTCTTGATTTCAGCTCAGGTAATGATTTTAATTTTAATTTTATTTTTCTATTTTTATTTTTTTTTAAAGATTTTATTTATTTATTTGACAAACAGTGATCACAAGTAGGCAGAGGTAGGTAGAGAGAGAGGAGGAAGCAGGCTTCCCCACCAAGGAGAGACCCTGATGTGGGGCTCGATCCCAGGACTCTGGGATCATGACCTGAGCTGAAGGCAGAAGCTTTAACCCACTGAGCCACCCAGGTACCCCTTAATTTTAATTTTAATTTAAAAATTTTAATTCCCTGCATCAGACTCCACACCCAGCTCCTGTCCCCATTCACTCTCACTCTTGCTCAAACAAGTAAAATTTCTTTCAAATTCAAATTAAAAAAAAAAAAAAGAAGAAGAAATCCTTACAAATATTGGGAAATGGTCATGATTGGTTGGTCCTTTTTTTCACTTTTTGCATTTGTTTTGTCCCCAGATGACTGTCCCGTCAATTAACAAAACCAGTGACACCAACTCCTTCTAAATATTGTAAGTAAGCATGACTCTGTTGTGAGAGTTACTATGTCAACTAGCCCAATAATTATGTCACTAGAGAGCTTTTTTATGAGGTTATTGTGTTTACCCTGAGGCCTACTGAAATTGCAAATATCACATCCTAGTCCATTCATCCTAAAAAGCAGTGTTGGTGAAAAAGGCTTATCATGCAAGCATCATGCCAATGATAGTTCTTCCGAGAGAAGCAGGAGATGGGAGACGTTGGCAGGTTTGACTGGAAAAACAATGGGTTTTTTCATTCAGTCTCAGTTGAGGGTTGTCTATACATGTCCCTATTCCCTCTGCACACACCAGGTGTGATTTCACAGAATTGTAATCGTCGCATTGGAAACTCCCCCAAAATGCTACGTGATACATGCCTCCCAGGTGTGTTGTTCTGCAGAACGAGATTTCCTTAAAGTGCGATTTTTGAACTTTCTACAGTAAGATAAGCGTCAAAGCATGATGCTGGTGTAGGCTAAAATGTACCTTTTGTCGCTGTTGTTGGGAAGAAATGGAGGAAAAAAGAGCAAACAGAGACATTAGCTTCCAGGCTGAACACAACATCTTCAAGCCATAAAGCTTTTAGAATTGGAAGAACAGAGCGTAACTCCATCAAAGATCCTGTAAAATCCTTTTGGATAGGTGGTGCCTGTGAATATGCATTCTGAAATTATCAAAGTCCTGAAAGGGATCCTAATCATGAAAGGTCTCATCCTATGTACACACATGGAAAAATTCCAGTGGCTCCTTCCATATTATAGGGATCCTAATCATGAAGGGTCCCATCCTATGTACACACAAGGAAAAATTCCAGTGGCTCCTTCCATATTATAGGGATCCTAATCATGAAGGGTCCCATCCTATGTACATGCATGGAAAAATTCCAGTGGGTCCTCCCATATCACAGAGGTGGAGAGTCTGACATTCCCTGTGGAACTTGTGTGCTGTGTTAACTAAAAGCTCTCCCAACCCTTGACATTATACTCCCTGAGGCTCACCCCAGTCAGGCTATCACAGAGTCTAGTCAACTCAACCTTCTGTCCTGTTTTCTCCTCCTGTAGCCGTGTCACTGAGAAGTGGACACATCCTTTTCTGCATGGAATCAGGATCAACAGTATCAAGAAAGCATTGCTTGATTCTGCTTGATGTCATGTTTTTCTCTTAACATAATTCCTTTCCCCATTTCATCACTCTTCCTCACCATTCACATACTGTTTGGTGTTATTGGATTGTCAAATGATTAAATAAATTGGCGAAATATGCTTCCTGTACATATGTGTTTGTGCAGAAATTCCCTTAATTTTAAAAACACACAAATAGCCACTTTAAATACAACTATCCAGGAAATTATTCTATAATAGGGTCAATATCCCATCAGAGACAACTTACATTAGGATTCAATCTGCTATAGATATATGACAAAGAGAGGGAAAAAAAAATGTCTAAACCATCACGGGAGAGAGGAAACACTGATAGATATTTTATCTGCAATGGGATGAAGTAGTCTGGTCAAGGAAAAAAGTTCCTAGAAGCATCTTATTCACCACAAGGAAAGGAGCATGTGTGTATCTCCCTGAGACTTATACAGGGACAGTATGTGATGGCATGAGTCATAATCAAGGGGAAATGCGTAGTATGGCAGCAATGTCATTCATGACACTGAGGGGAAGAACTGGTATTTCTTTACAACAGGATTACCAGTCATCCAAGATGGGGCACCAGTCGAGATCCAGTCCACCCATAGGGTCATGGAGTCAATGTAGTGCTTGCACAAACAATCAGGCTGACAGATCAATTGGGAAGATCTGAAGTGTGTCATTCCATTGTGTTTCAAATAGTGGTATAACCTGGGATTTCTAAGGGATGGCCATTCCCATTGTAACAGGCAGAACACATTGATCACTTATCTATGAAAATCCAGGGGTACACCACCAAAGAGATCAGCACTCTGGATGCAGAACTTATTCCAATGGTTGATACAGAGTTCAGATATTCAGTCCAAACTCCAGGAAAATAAAAATTATAAAAATGTTTGAGAGGGGAGTCAAGATGGCAGAGAAGTAGCAGCTGAGACTACTTCAGGTTGCGGGAGATCAGCTAGATAGCTTATCTAAAGATTGCAAACACCTACAAATCCAACAGGAGACTGAAGAGAAGAAGAACAGCAATTCTAGAAACAGAAAATCAACCACTTTCTGAAAGGTAGGACTGGCGGAGAAGTGAATCCAAAGCGACGGGAAGATAGACCGCGGGGGGAGGGGCCGGCTCCTGGCAAGCGGCGGAGCAACGGAGCACAAAATCAGGACTTTTAAAAGTCTGTTCCGCTGAGGGACATCGCTCCAGAGGCTTAACTGGGGTGAAGCCCACGCGGGGCCAGTGTGGCCTCAGGTCCCGCAGGGTCACAGAAGGATCGGGGTGTCTGAGTGTCGCAGAGTTCACAGGTATTAGAACGGGGAAGCTGGCTACCGAGACGGAGCCGAGGAGTGAGCTCACAGCTCAGGCTTACCTTGAACCGGTCGCAGGCTCGGTTGGCTCGGAGCGTGGCCGGAGGCCAGGCAGGCAGGAGTAATTGGGCGCTGTTCTCTGAGGGTGCACTGAGGAGTGGGGCCCCGAGCTCTCGGCTCCTCTGGGCCGGAGACTGGGCGGCTGCCATCTTCATTCCCATCCTCCGGACTCTACGGAAAGCGCTCAGGGAACAAAAGCTCCCGGAAGCGAACCCGAGCGGATTACTCAGCCTGGCCCCGGGTAAGGGCGGTGCAACTCCGCCTGGGGCAAAGACACTTGAGAATCACTACAACAGGCCCCTCCCCCAGAAGATCAACAAGAAACCCAGCCAGGACCAAGTTCACTTACGAGGAGTGCAGTTTCAATACCAAGGAGAGCCGCGGAATACCAGAGGAGGAGAAAGCAAAGCACGGAACTCATGGCTTTCTCCCCATGATTCTTTAGTCTTGCAGTTAATTTAATTTTTTTTTCTTTTTCAATTTTTTTTTCTCTTCTTCTGCTAATTTTTTAAACTTTTACCCTTTTCTTTTTTAAAGTTTTTTAACTAGTTTATCTAATATATATATATATATTTTTCCTTTTTATATTTTTTTCATTATTGGTTTTCTTTTTTTATTTGTTTCTTTTTTCTTTTTTCTTCTTTTTTCTTTCTGAACCTCTTTTTATCCCCTTCCCCCGCCCCCTCAAGATTTGGGATCTCTTTTGATTTGGCTAAAGCATATTTTCCTGGGGTTGTTGCCATGCTTTTAGTATTTTATTTACTCCTTCATATACTCTTATCTGGACAAAATGACAAGGCGGAAAAAATCACCACAAAAAAAAAAGAACAAGAGGCAGTACCAAAGGCTAGGGACCTAATCAATACAGACATTGGTAATATGTCAGATCTAGAGTTCAGAATGACGATTCTCAAGGTTCTAGCTGGGCTCAAAAAAGACATGGAAGATATTAGAGAAACCCTCTCGGGAGATATAAAAGCCCTTTCTGGAGAAATAAAAGAACTAAAATCTAATCAAGTTGAAATCAAAAAAGCTATTAATGAGGTGCAATCAAAAATGGAGGCTCTCACTGCTAGAATAAATGAGGCAGAAGAAAGAATTAGCGATATAGAAGACCAAATGACAGAGAATAAAGAAGCTGAGCAAAAGAGCGACAAACAACTACTGGACCACGAGGGCAGAATTCGAGAGATAACTGACACCATAAGATGAAACAACATTAGAATAATTGGGATTCCAGAAGAAGAAGAAAGAGAGAGGGGAGCAGAGGGTATATTGGAGAGAATTATTGGAGAGAATTTCCCCAATATGGCAAAGGGAACAAGCATCAAAATCCAGGAGGTTCAGAGAACCCCACTCAAAATCAATAAGAATAGGCCCACACCCCGTCACCTAATAGTAAAATTTACAAGTCTTAGTGACAAAGAGAAAATCCTGAAAGCAGCCCGGGAGAAGAAGTCTGTAACATACAATGGTAAAAATATTAGATTGGCAGCAGACTTATCCACAGAGACCTGGCAGGCCAGAAAGAGCTGGCATGATATATTCACAGTACTAAACGAGAAAAACATGCAGCCAAGAATACTATATCCAGCTAGGCTATCATTGCAAATAGAAGGAGAGATTAAAAGCTTCCAGGACAAACAAAAACTGAAAGAATTTGCAAACACCAAGCCAGCTCTACAGGAAATATTGAAAGGGGTCCTCTAAGCAAAGAGAGAGCCTAAAAGTAGTAGATCAGAAAGGAACAGAGACAATATACAGTAACAGTCACCTTACAGGCAATACAATGGCACTAAGTTCATATCTCTCAATAGTTACCCTGAATGTTAACGGGCTAAATGCCCCAATCAAAAGACACAGGGTATCAGAATGGATAAAAAAACAAAACCCATCTATATGTTGCCTACAAGAAACTCATTTTAAACCCGTAGACACCTCCAGATTTAAAGTGAGGGGGTGGAAAAGAATTTACCATGCTAATGGACATCAGAAGAAAGCAGGAGTGGCAATCCTTATATCAGATCAATTAGATTTTAAACCAAAGACTATAATAAGAGATGAAGAAGGACACTATATCATACTCAAAGGATCTGTCCAACAAGAAGATCTAACAATTGTAAATATCTATGCCCCTAACGTGGGAGCAGCCAACTATATAAACCAATTAATAACAAAATCAAAGAAACACATCGACAATCATACAATAATAGTAGGGGACTTTAACACTCCCCTCACTGAAATGGACAGATCATCCAAGCAAAAGATCAACAAGGAAATAAAGGCCTTAAATGACACACTGGACCAGATGGACATCACAGATATATTCAGAACATTTCGTCCCAAAGCAACAGAATACACATTCTTCTCTAGTGCACATGGAACATTCTCCAGAATAGATCACATCCTTGGTTCTAAATCAGGTCTCAACCGGTATCAAAAGATTGGGATCATTCCCTGCATATTTTCAGACCACAATGCCCTGAAGCTAGAACTCAATCACAAGAGGAAATTTGGAAAGAACCCAAATACATGGCGACTAAACAGCATCCTTCTAAAGAATGAATGGGTCAACCAGGAAATTAAAGAAGAATTGAAAAAATTCATGGAAACAAATGATAATGAAAATACAACAGTTCAAAATCTGTGGGACACAACAAAGGCAGTCCTGAGAGGAAAATATATAGTGGTACAAGCCTTTCTCAAGAAACAAGAAAGGTCTCAGGTACACAACCTAACCCTACACCTAAAGGAGCTGGAGAAAGAACAAGAAAGAAACCCTAAACCCAGCAGGAGAAGAGAAATCATAAAGATCAGAGCAGAAATCAATGAAATAGAAACCAAAACAACAATAGAACAAATCAACGAAACTAGGAGCTGGTTCTTTGAAAGAATTAATAAGATTGATAAGCCCCTGGCCAGACTTATCAAAAAGAAAAGAGAAAGGACCCAAATAAATAAACTCATGAATGAAAGAGGAGAGATCACAACTAACACCAAAGAAATACAGACAATTATAAGAACATATTATGAGCAACTCTATGCCAACAAATTTGACAATCTGGAAGAAATGGATGCATTCCTAGAGACATATAAACTACCACAACTGAACCAGGAAGAAATAGAAAGCCTGAACAGACCCATAACCAGCAAGGAGATTGAAACAGTCATCAAAAATCTCCAAACAAACAAAAGCCCAGGGCCAGACGGCTTCCCGGGGGAATTCTACCAAACATTTAAAGAAGAACTAATTCCTATTCTCCTGAGACTGTTCCAAAAAATAGAAATGGAAGGAAAACTTCTAAACTCATTTTATGAGGCCAGCATCACCTTGATCCCCAAACCAGAAAAGGATCCCATCAAAAAAGAGAACTACAGATCAATATCCTTGATGAACACAGATGCAAAAATTCTCACCAAAATACTAGCCAATTGGATTCAACAGTACATTAAAAGGATTATTCACCACGACCAAGTGGGATTTATTCCAGGGCTGCAAGGTTGGTTCAACATCCGCAAATCAATCAATGTGATAAAACACATTAATAAAAGAAAGAACAGGAACCATATGATACTCTCAATAGATGCTGAAAAAGCATTTGACAAAGTACAGCATCCCTTCCTGATCAAAACTCTTCAAAGTGTAGGGATAGAGAGCACATACCTCAATACTGTCAAAGCCATCTATGAAAAACCCACAGCAAATATCATTCTCAATGGAGAAAAACTGAAAGCTTTTCCGCTAAGGTCAGGAACACGGCAGGGATGTCCGTTATCACCACTGCTATTCAACATAGTACTAGAAGTCCTAGCCTCAGCAATCAGACAACAAAAAGAAATTAAAGGCATCCAAATAGGCAAAGAAGAAGTCAAACTATCACTCTTCGCAGATGATATGATACTCTATGTGGAAAACCCAAAAGACTCCACTCCAAAACTGCTAGAACTTGTACAGGAATTCAGTAAAGTTTCAGGATATAAAATCAATGCACAGAAATCAGTCACATTTCTCTACAGCAACAACAAGACAGAAGAAAGAGAAATTAAGGAGTCCATCCCATTTACAATTGCACCCAAAACTATAAGATACCTGGGAATAAACCTAACCAAAGAGACTAAGAATCTATACACAGAAAACTATAAAGTACTCGTGAAAAAATTGAGGAAGACACAAAGAAATGGAAAAATGTTCCATGCTCCTGGATTGGAAGAATAAATATTGTGAAAATGTCTATGCTACCTAAAGCAATCTACACATTTAATGCAATTCCTATCAAAGTACCATCCATTTTTTTCAAAGAAATGGAACAAATAATCCTAAAATTTATATGGAACCAGAAAAGACCGCTAATAGCCAAAGGAATATTGAAAAAGAAAGCCAAAGGTGGTGGCATCACAATTCCGGACTTCAAGCTCTATTACAAAGCTGTCATCATCAAGACAGCATGGTACTGGCACAAAAACAGACACATAGATCAATGGAACAGAATAGAGAGCCCAGAAATAGACCCTCAACTCTATGGTCAACTAATCTTCAACAAAGCAGGAAAGAATGTCCAATGGAAAAAAGACAGCCTCTTCAATAAATGGTGTTGGGAAAATTGGATAGCCACATGCAGAAAAATGAAATTGGATCATTTCCTTACATCACACACGAAAATAGACTCCAAATGGATGAAGGACCTCAATGTGAGAAAGGAATCCATCAAAATCCTTGAGGAGAACACAGGCAGCAACCTGTTTGACCTCAGCTGCAGCAACATCTTCCTAGGAACATCGCCAAAGGCAAGGGAAGCAAGGGCAAAAATGAACTATTGGGATTTTATCAAGATCAAAAGCTTTTGCACAGCAAAGGAAACAGTTAACAAAACCAAAAGACAACTGACAGAATGGGAGAAGATATTTGCAAATGACATATCAGATAAAGGGCTAGTGTCCAGAATCTATAAAGAACTTAGCAAACTCAATACCCAAAGAACAAATAATCCAATCAAGAAATGGGCAGAAGACATGAATAGACATTTCTGCAAAGAAGACATCCAGATGGCCAACAGACACATGAAAAAGTGCTCCACATCACTCGGCATCAGGGAAATACAAATCAAAACCACAATGAGATACCACCTCACACCAGTCAGAATGGCTAAAATGAACAAGTCAGGAAATGACAGATGCTGGCGAGGATGCGGAGAAAGGGGACCCCTCCTACACTGTTGGTGGGAATGCAAGCTGGTGCAGCCACTCTGGAAAACAGCATGGAGGTTCCTCAAAATGTTGAAAATAGAACTACCCTATGACCCAGCAATTGCACTGCTGGCTAATTACCCTAAAGATACAAACGTAGTGATCCGAAGGGCCACGTGCACCCGAATGTTTATAGCAGCAATGTCTACAATAGCCAAACTATGGAAAGAACCTAGATGTCCATCAACAGACGAATGGATAAAGAAGAAGTGGTATATATACACAATGGAATACTATGCAGCCATCAAAAGAAATGAAATCTTGCCATTTGCGACGACGTGGATGGAACTAGAGGGTATCATGCTTAGCGAAATAAGTCAATCGGAGAAAGACAACTATCATATGATCTCCCTGATATGAGGGAGAGGAGATGCAACATGGGGGTTAAGGGGGTAGGAGAAGAGTAAATGAAACAAGTTGGGATTGGGAGGGAGACAAACCATAAGTGACTCTTAATCTCACAAAACAAACTGAGGGTTGCTGAGGGGAGGGGGGTTGGGAGAGGGGGGGTGGGGTTATGGACATTGGGGAGGGTATGTGCTATGGTGAGTGCTGTGAAGTGTGTAAACCTGGAGATTCACAGACCTGTACCCCTGGGGAAAAAATAAATATATGTTTATAATAAAAAAATAAAAAAATAATAAAATTTAAAAAAAAATTCCAGGGAGGGATCAAGCATGAAAAAAAAAAAAATGTTTGAGAGGTGCCTGGGTGACTCTGGGTTAAAGCCTCTGCCTTCAGGTCAGGTCATGATCTCAGGGTCCTGGGATCGAGCCCCCCATTGGGATCTCTGCTCAGCGGGGAGCCTGCTTCCTCCTCTCTCTCTCTCTGCCTGCCTCTCTGCCTACTTGTGATCTCTCTCTGTCAAATAAATAAAACCTTAAAAAAATTTAAAAATGTTGGAATTATTATTCCTGAATAAAAGAGGGTACGGATTTGGAGTTCTGACTCCTATCATCATAGTGTTTCTGGAAATGCTGTGAATTCAACTTCAGCCTTGTAATGATGTTGAAAGGTGAACCGTGGCATAAATGGGTTTAAAAGATTGTGAAATATGACACACACCCACATATGATTGCGTATGTGCGTGTGCATATAATACATTCACATACACATTATGTTATAAAAATTATAGAAAACTTGCAAGAAGAAAAGGCAGAGTCTGCATATTTTTTTGCCTGCTTTCTTTCTCTCTTTCATAAATGTGTGTATGTGACCAATGTTAATAAGGGAAGGGGGACTGTCACCACAAATGTTACAGATACAAATAGTCAGAAAAAAACTATTAATGAAGTTATGCCACTTTAACACTTTAAAAAATATTTTATTTGACAGAGAGAGAGAGAGCACAAGCAGGAGGAGGTGGCATAAGGAGAGGGAGAAGCAGCATCCCCGCTGAGCAGGGAGACTCACATGGGGCTCAATCCCAGGACCCTGGTATCATGACCTGATTTAAAGACACATGTTTAACTGACTGAGCTACGCACAACCCCACCACTTTAAAACCTTGGGTGGAAAGGATACATTTCTTGAAAGATAGGTTACCAAAGTTGACACAAGAAGAAAAAGAACATCTCTGTAGTCCTTCACCTACTAAAGGAACTGAATTTGCCCTCATAAGAGTTTCCATAAAGAAGCTGCTGGTCCAGAAAATTTCAGTAGTAAATCCTTTCAAACATGCAAAGAACAGAGCATCACTCATCTTAGATAATATCGACTCATATTCAGAGAGACAAAAGGAATTCAACTGTCCTACGCTTTATGAGGTCAGCATAACCTAAATCCCCAAAACTCACAAACATCAAGAGATATGTGAACATATGAGTTCATATAAAAACATTTCCCTGGACACCTGGGTGGCTCAGTCATTAAGGACCTGACTCTTGATTTTGGCTCAGGTCATGATCTCAGGGCTGGAACCCTACGTCAGGACTCTGCACTTAGTGGGGAGTCTGCTTGGGCCTCTCTCTCTTCCTCTGCTCCTCCCCACCCTTCTCTCAAATAAATCTATCTTTAAAAAAATGTTTTCCCATCCCAATTTGCACCTTTATGCCCATTGGCCAGCACGGGATACTCTGAAGAGATGGGTATAAATTCTGTTTTGCACATAGGCATGCATTGTCATGAACACACAAACATACTAATATATTGGAGGGCAGTCTTTGTTTTATACACAGAACATGAGAAAATATAAAGAGTATCATACTTTCTTTTTTAAGGGAGTAGTATTTTTAGAGATTTATCCATATGTTGATTCACTGAGATCTAACTTCTTATTGTTAATTCCTTATATTTTCCATTTTGAATGTGTCCTAGCCACCAGACTGCTGAATTTATTTTTAAATGTTCCAACATCACAAACAACAAAGCAGTGCACAATTTTTGTACATGTCGATAATTTAAAAGTTTCTATAAAGGGAAATGCCTTACCAAAGTGAGTGCACATTTGGAATTTTGATGCATACAACCAAATTAGCCTCTTAAAACACCTTTACATTTTTCTATTGTCGGTTCCCAGCATGTTCTTCCCACAGAGAAACATTTAAGTTGCTCTTCCAACTACCATTAGAGCTTTGCTCAAAACCCTTCCGCCGGGAACAACGTCTTCTTCCGAAATAAGACCCCAGCACACTCTGTTTGCCTACCTGGCTTTCTTTTTCAGCCTAGAAGTTGGGAACCGGTTATGTTTGTGACAATTCCTGTTTAGTTTGTGTTCTCTCTCCTTTCACAGGAGGATGAGTCAGTGGATCACGAGCAGAGCCTGTGTGATTCCTGCTGAATTTTGAGGTTTGGGCTGTTGTTGGCACATCAAATACCCTAACCAATATTTACTGAACACAGTCAAACCCTGGATAGGAGCGATCTTAGGGACGACAGGTTCTTCATAGTGCAAATGTGGATCAAAGTTTACAATACAGGGGAGCCCGGGTGACCCGGTCACTTCAACTTCTGAGCCTTGGTTTTGGCTCCTGTCATGGTCTCTGGGTCGTGCGACTGAGCCCAGCACTCAGCTTCACACTCAGCTCAGAGGCAGCGTGTCCCCTTCCTCTGTCCCTTTCCCGCACTCACATGTTCTCTCTCTCCCTCTCTTACATAAATAAATAAAATGTTAAAAAAAAAAAAAAAAGTTTACAGTGTCTTGGAGTGTATTGTCGGATATGATCCGGTAAGATAACAAAATAATGAAGTCATTTCACAGATGGCTAACAACTCTTGTTCTGCGATGGAGGGTGTACGGCTTGAGACGAGCTAGTAAAAGATTCCCTATTGTTGGCATTTGCTTTCCCTTTGACTTTGTCAATAGATAATCATCACCAATAACTCGGGCTGTGGGGACGGCGGATAAAAGCAACTCGTGTCTAGCTGACACTAAAGGTTTTGATGACAGACTATGTCCCGAACCTGACAGATTAAAATGTCATCAGAGGAATCAAGTGTCCGTTTAGTAAAACAAACGCACGCAGTGAGATGAGGATAAAGAACAAACAGAAGCTGACTGAAAACCACCCATGCACGAATGTAAAAGGAAAGGTAAACAGTGGAGGAAGACAATGGGGACCTTTGTTTCTGGACGCTGTCCTCTCTGAAATTTATAGGGTATCCTTCCAGTCCTGTCCATATCTATTTGCATATGTAAAGTTTCCAGAACCTGACAGGAGGATTAGGAAGGTCTTGAAACTTGTCACTTTTTTTTTTTTAAGTTTATTTAAGTAATCTCTACAGCCAACACAGGGATTGAAATCATGACACCAAGATCCAGAGCTGCACACTTTTCTGATTGAGCCAATCAGGTACCCTGGATTTTTTTTTTTTTTTAAGATGTCTGTTTTTCTCTCCAAATGGATACGTTTGAGGGATTCTCAAGGCTAAGCTCAAAAGATGATCCAAGAGGTGAGAATTTCTACTGGAAAAAAATCTGATTTATTTGTTCTTGGCCTGGGCTGCTGTCCTCTACAGAATGCCTCCAAGCAGCATGACCCTTCATGGGAAGCTGGTGATGCTTTCCAGGTCAGATGATGAGGCATCCTTGGAAGATGGGCTAGTGTGTACTACCTGGGTAATTATTTAATAGGGGCATTGCTGTTCTCTGTATGATAACAACATGGCAGCTAAGTGGGGACGCCCCTATATAGCACTTTCTGTGTGTTTCTTCCCTCTTCTGTACATTCCCATGCATGTTATTGAACTCAGCATGACTCCTTTTCCCTTTCTTCATGTGTCTCAGACACAACTTCTCAGAGAGCAGATGATGCTGTGTGACTCCCACGTCCTTCTGGACATGCCTTGCAGACCCTTGCTTCATTGCCCAACTGACTGGGCGGTAACCGTCCCTTCTACCGAAGCCATATGTCAGGGAGTTTAATCCAATGACTGTGGGACATGGCTCTAGATTCTAGGTTCTTAACAGATAGTTTGGTATTTCTGCTCAAGAAGACATGCTCCTCTTCTCCACAGCACTAGGACTCAGATTTACCTGAACAAAGAAAGAAACAAACACAAATCCCCACGGACACACACAAGCTCACTCATTAACCAGTTGTAGGCACTGGGCATGCAACCAACACCAAAGTCCAGACCCTAAGAAATGGTGGTGCTTACACCCTAGTGAAGACAGACTGCCTATAAGTAGGAAAAGGGTACCTTAAACCATTACTTGCTGGGTTGTAAGGTGGGAGTCGGTACCAGGGCTCTGTTCTGAACTCATTCTCTTACCCACATTTTGGGTAATATTAATGAAAGACAGTCGGGATCTAAACTTGGCATCACTGTTTAAGATGAAAATATCTTTTCAGAATAACTTCTACTTAATTTTTCGCCGATCCTCAGTTAGAATGAGCTTCCAAGACGGGAAGACCTTAGGCTGCCTTCCCAGGACACACGTGTTGGTAAGATCCAGTAAAAACAAACAAAAACAAACAAACAAAACACAAAACAAAACAAAACACCAACTAGGGATATTAGAGACACAGAAGAAAGGTACAAAGGGTAGTCATGGGTGGAACCCATCGTTAGCCAGGATCATTATCCAATTCGGGGAGACAACGGAGAAAGTTTGCCAAGACGTTGGAAGACGTGAAAACGATTTCAAAGCTTCACAACAAGATGTTACAAAGACCAGTAGAGAGAGGAACCTGGGAAAGAAAATAAGACATAAAAATAAAGATCCCGGGACCCGAAGAGAAGGGCACAGAAAGCAAAGGAGATGATCCTATGGCAAGAATGATGTTGGTCTGCTCAGAGCACGAAGCACCCAGCGGGGCACAGAGTCTGGGGACTCGGTTCAGCCCCGGTCTCCTCCACAGTCAGATGCCAAACCAAGACGCTGGGGCTGACATCCGCGAGCCAGTCCTCAGGGTGTTTTCACTCCCAGGAAACGGCCACGATCAGTGTCCTTGTTTGTTCATCTTTACGGTATGAGCAAAATATGTCTTCAAGATATTTATCTGATACGTTTCTAAGGAAAGAAAGTGAACATGCATGGAAACGTGAACCAACCAAACAAACAAAAACCCGAACACAAAAACAAAAAAGCCAAACAAACACACAGAAGAGGGTCTCTGGCTGTTTCAACGTCCTTGAAAATCGCCAGATGTACAGAAATGGGAGGAAGTTTATTTTCTTTCTTCCGAACTTGTAAAAATCAGGGAACAAGTATTATGTGTTTTTTTTTTTTTTTTTCCCTTGCTTGGAGAGATCATTGAGCCCATGGATACATAAATTAAAGATCAGATCATTAAAAAGGTATTTGGGAAACAGAACAATGCGGATGAACTGTGGGTGTGTTTTCTGATGAGGTGATCGGGCATTTACACAGAAGGTCCTTTTCGTAAAAAGATCGAACGCGTCTACTTTGGGGAAGAAGGTAACCAATGTTCGGTGCTGATAGGATCGCCATCTTGGAAGAATGGGTGACTTGCTGGGGGTCTTGGGAAACCTGAAGACTGTCTGGAAAAGGGAATAGAAGTCATTCTAGGAGGTTGTCGCAACTGGTTGGTCTTTGGAGCCCACCTCTTACTTTATTTTATTCCCAAAGAAAGTCATATAACCTTCACGACCTAACTGCCTTTTATTTAATATTCCCCAGACATTAGTAAGGCAATAGGAAGAACTGGAAATCAAGCTTCTGGTGGGGTTGGGGGGAGGGATGGGAATATAGAATGAATCTTTAACGAAAGTACAAGCAGTAGGCGTTACATGCACATGATGAATCACTAAATTCTTTTGAATTTAAATATATATATAGTTTTTAAAAATCCATCTTTCTGGTAGCTATGTCTGCAGTGAGCTTTGCATAATGTACAGAGTTGTGGAATCGCTATGTTGTACCCCTGAAATTGATGTTGCCTTGTTTGTCAACTCTCCTAGAATAAAAAGGTAATATTAATCCAAAAACAAGCACAAAGGAAATGCAGCAAAAATTGTATTTCCCTGATATTCTGAGGACAAGTTTCAATGATAAGGTGGACACTTTTATACAAGAAGTAAGCATTTATGGGGGACCCTGGTGGCTCGGTCAGTTAAGCGTCTGCCTTTGGCTCAGGTCATGATCCCAGGGTCCTGGGATTGAGTCCTGTGTTGGGCTCCCTGCTTCCCCTCTCCTCCCCAGCTCATGCTCTCTCTTGCTATCTCTGTCTCTCTCTCAAATAAATAGATAAAAATCTTAAAAAAAAAGAAGTACCTATTTGTGGAATGTTTATTCTATTGGAGGCACTGCCTTTAAATACATGTTATAAGAATGAGAAATATAAAAAAAAAATGGGTCTCACCTTGAGACTTCAAAACTCAGTCAAGGTCATGGGCACCTAAGTTAAAGAAAGAACAAAAATCCCGAAGGATAAAGGTCACGTAGAAGCAGGGAAACCTCAACACTTGTGTTTGAGTCATGAGAGTGAGAAATGGTCCTCACAGGGGGATCATTTACTCACTGAACACGGAATAAAACCTTAAACCGAGAATTGCAGAAAGAGAAGAATGAGGGTGCACAGAGGCAGAGATCTAGAACAGGTCATTGTGAGTTTAGGGGATGTCGGATTTTCAGCGTGGTCAGGTACCATGGGTAAGATGTCGGTTGTAGAAAACGAAGCAAAGACTCGAGCTTTGTTTGGGACACCGTCGTATGTCAGAAATATTAATTTTATATCCCTCACGTGGGAACCCAGCACGGATGTAGGTTTAAAAGTAAGGGGATATTAAAATTCACTGTCTAATTGTCAGTTCACGATGAACTCCTATGGGAGAGACTGTATTCGGGGCGATAATTTCGGGGAATTTTAGCAACGGAATTAAGTAGTCATGGGGATGAGTGAAATTAACATTAAAGAAAATTGAGATGATGAATAGAGAGTTTAATTCTCCAATTCAATGCTAAGGTTTGAATTAGTTCATCTGTAGAAAGGAAGATAGCACTGAACCAAGGCAGAGAATAACATACCATATGCAGGAAATGAAACGTGTGGAAGAAATAATAATAATGTGGGCAAGCAATCCGTTGGACATGTGAATAATGCACATTTAAGCACTAGATCTGGACACGGGGTGTGGATATTTAAGGTTTATTGTTGTCTGTGTCCATGTCTTATGCTGTGGGTGTTTCTATCACCGGGGACAGCGGATCCTTGAACACAGCAAGGGCTGGGGTGTGGACGCCCCACGGAGTTGAAAGTCTGTGTATAACTTCTGAGTCCCCCAAAAGGTAACTACCAGGAGGCTCCTATGAACCAGAAGTCTTACCAGTAACGGATACAGTTGACTAGCATAGTTTGTGTCTTTCTATCTTGTAGTGCTTTCCTGCAACAAAGTAACAAAACGGACCAGCACCGTTCAAACCACTGTGGTTCGGGGTCTACTGTATTACTATTTCATTTCTTGTGAATAAGGGTAACCTGATTTCCCCCAAGTGAAAGTCTTCGCTTAGACTGAGGGTGCTGGTTTGCGAAACAGAGGAGAATGAAGAGGTGGGGGGTGTTTTTATCAAAGGAGTAGAGCAGCAATCCTCCGTGTGGAATGAGATTGTGCCGTCGGTGGCCAGTGGCCACCTGGAAACATGTAGGGGCTGCCCCAGTGAGGGTCAGGGGCTGCTGATCTCATAAGTGGAGACCAGGGGGTCCTTAACATCTTACAGTGCCCAAGACAGCGACCCCATAAAATGTACCAGTACATGCTGAGGTTGAGAATCCCAATTCACAGAGTCATGAAGGCACCAAAGAGTACGGAGAGATGGGATGAGTGTAAGATTGAAAACATCTACTATTTTTAGCAATGATAAGGCAGGGTAACCTTTGCCATTCCTCAAGGGTTCAGGAATGGATGGGGATTAAGGATGGTTTTGTGGGTTTGTTATTACTATTAAGGATTAATGGGACGTGCACAATGCACGCAGCACAGGCAGTGAGAAAGGAAAACGGTGTTTACGGGTGGGTTGAGAGAGCGCGATCTCTTCCAATGAGTTCATACGATCAGAGCAAGCGTGTGTTCAAGTTCATGATCTTAGCTGTATGCAAGATACCGAGATGCCCAGGAAGCACCGTTGCAGCGTAATCCAGACTGCCTTTAATTAAACGAGTTTCTTCAATATTAAAAGTTGTTTCATGAGATAAAGTGTTGGGGCAGTTCGATTGGATTCACGTAAATCTCCCAAATGATATGAGCGTGGCTGAAATGAAAGCTCTGAAACCCCCTTTCCACAGAAACTGCGCTTTAGTTGAAAACGATGAGGGCGTCGGTACCGAATTCTATATGCACCATTTAAAGTAACTGCAAATAATCTTCAAGCCCCAATGCTGTACCATTCCGTAGCCAAATGCCCAAGTGTTTAAATTGTATGGAAAACAATGCACAAGGTAGCGTTCTCATGTTGGCCTGGCAAGCTTGTTTTTAGGTTGGAACTTGGAGCAAGAGGATGTAGTTGGAAGATAATTCCAGAATATGTGTGTGCAATGTTGTTCTACAGCCTGAATGGTACGTGTCTTGAGACTTTCTACGAGGAAGTGGTATGTTTTGGTGTGTATTGACCTCACGATTTTGGTATGACTAATGTAGACGTCCATTTACATAATTGGTTTTAATAACGGCTGTATCCGACGTTGGGGTTGCACAATTCTTTAAAATTTAACCACCAGCTCTCATGAGAAGCTTGGAGAGGGCTGTCGTATGCCTGCAAATACAGCAGATGGAGGGTCACTGCTACTGACAATGTTCACATTGAGGGGAAATTCTGCCCACGATTAGGTGGGTTTGGGAGACTGTAAATCTACGTCATGTGAAGAAGACGCAGAAAAAGTTGAGGCAAAGAAAATCTGTTAGGCAAAGATTCTTGTTACAAGGAATGTGAAAAATAAAATGCAGCTAATCATACTGAGTTTAGAAAATGCTGTTTTTCCTATCACTGTCCTGGGTAAAATTTATATGCAAGTTAATGTTCGGTCAAATCGCATCTTGGTAATTTATGCTGGAAATGTTGATCGGAAGACAAAGGTGTGCATCTGACTGACGTCTTTGGTGCATATTGTAGCTTGTTCTATGCAAAATAAACATGTTAATATTACCTATGTTATTTATATTCAGGAGAGAAGTAAGTAAATGCATTATATTTTATTAAGCACACTGGTGCAGAAATGGGTTCACACAGGAGAATCTCGAGTTCTAGTCAACGTAGTGAGATGTACTGAAAGTTGCCCCCCAGAAATGATGAAGAAAGGCATCCAGAATGGGCTCTATCAAATGGCTTCTCTAAAAATTGTAGACACTTTTTCTGGAGATCCCATAAGTACTCTACAAGGACCCTAAGGTTACTTCCAGATACACACATTGGAAAAGCCAGGTTCTGTGACCTGAGTCCGGATTCAGAATTTGCATCCTGCAGAGGCAAACCAATGTCCAGTTGTGACCGCAAACACCATAAGCACACTGCTTGATTCTGTCACAGTTGTTAAAAGGACCCCGAAGATGAGCACGTGTTACTCCACAAGTAAATACAGAATCATACGGCATCCTGCAAAGGAAACGGGGAATCGTACTGTACTCCGTGAGTGCAGTGTGTAAGGTGGTAAATCATACATATGGCAAACTGCATGAAAACCAATAGATGCATCCCAGACACACGTGGGGTTCCGTGACATCACAGAGACTAGTCTACACAGACTACGTCCCATACACATGTGGGGTTTTGTGACATCCCATGGACGAGTCTACACATACCCACAGGTGCATCCCATACACATGTGGTGTTCTCTGACATCCTACAGAGTAGTCTACACAGACCCACAGGGGTGTCCCAGACACACATGGGGTTCTGTGACATCCCGAGGACTAGTCTACACAGACCTGCAGGTACATCCCATACACACATGGTGTTCCCTGATACCCCACAGACTAGTCTACACAGACCCGCAGGTGCATCTCAGACACACGTGGGGTTCTGTGACATCACAGAGACTAGTCTACACAGACCCACAGTCGTGTCCCATATACACGTGAGGTTCCGTGACATCCCACAGAGTAGTCTACACAGACCTGCAGGTGCATCCCATACATATGTGGGGTTCCGTGACATCCCGTGGGCTAGTCTGCACAGACTGGCCAGTGTGTCCCAGACACACATGGGGTTCTATGATATCCCACAGAGTAGTCTACACAGACCCGCAAGTGCGTCCCAGACACACATGGGGTTCCCTGATAGCCCACAGACTAGTCTACACAGACCTGCAGGTGCATCCATATGCATGTGGGGTTCTGTGACATCCCGTGGACTAGTCTACACAGACCCACAGATGTGTCCCATACATAGGTGAGGTTCCATGACATCCTACAGAGTACTCTACACAGACCCGCAAGTGCATCCCAGACACATGTGGGGTTCCGTGACATCCCATGACCTAGTCTACACAGACTCGCAGATGCATCCTATATACATGTGGGGTTTCATGACATTAGTGTCTCATGAGAATTCTTCACCATGTTCCCAAGCAATTGCTTGGTTTATCTTTCACATTGTCAGTGATAACTTTTTATTACTATCCATCGGCTCAGTACATTTTTAAATGTTTTCTTCCCGTGCTTCAAGATATGATGATATCAGCAGTATAAGCACCATCATCATCCCCAGCACATCAGGACTATCAACATGAAAATAGCCTCTTCTGTCCATTCAGTATTCCTTCTGTCCCAGAAGTGCTGATCTTGACCTCATGGCCTTCCTACACTCCCCTTCCATGTCATTTTTGATGTTTCTAGATTCCTAAATGATGAAATAATTCATTAAGACACACCCTTGTGTCTGTGAGGACAGGTGTCACACTTGCAGTGTACAGAAATAATTGCTGTAAGGAAACGATCCGTGATACTGCATCAGGAATGACCCAGGAAATGATTGTGCTTAGGACTAATTGTGCAATTCCCAGGGGTATCTAGGTGAGAGGAGAAAATATGATCGAAGACATTATTATAATATGTTTTTTCTTTGACACTTGTAAGTAAATCACATTAACCCTTGCCAAAAAAAAAAAAAATGTGGAAGAAACAGCAGTTGTGAAGGAAAGACACGCACCTTGAAAAAAAAGAAAAAACACCAACCAGACAAGCCTGGACATTGAAGTATGTAACCAGTAAGGGCTGGCCACCAAGGACACAGAAAGAGTTATGAAATTTTAAAATAATAAGAAGCAACCAGAACTAAGAGAACGTGGGAGGAACATTTGATGAGAAAAAGGAATTAAGGAAAGATACAAATATAAGGGAATGGGATGTTGGTGACTGTCCCAAGTCGGTTTTCCCAAGCACTGACTGTAATGAAGATTAACTTTCAGAAAGATTGTTGGGTATTTCTGAGGCCAACAGTGCAGGTTTCAGCAGAATGAGAAGCTTAACCATGATGCAGTCATAACAGGGACCAGGGACAGTGCCACGGGGACCTTGGAACCTGAGGTGGCCATTCAATAGTCCCACGGTTGGTTTTTCAGCATAATCTAGGGTACATCGAAGGTGTGTTCCTCATCCTACAGAATGTGATCCCATTGTTAAGGGCATCGTGTCCAAGCCTCTGAGCTGTACCATGGTTTATATGGCAGAATATTACAATGCAGGGGTAGTAGTACAGATGCACACACGCACAGATGAAAATCCACAAATAACTTTGGACTCTCCCAAAAAAGTTGACTAGCAACAGCCAACTGCTGACTGAAAGCCTTACCAATTACATAAACCATCGATTAACACTTTTTTGGTATGTTGTATGCATTATATGCTGTATCCTTACAATAAAGTAGGCTAGAGGGGCACCTGGGTGGCTCGGTCACTTACGTATCCGACTCCTGGTTTCAGCTCACGTCATGATCTCATTGCTGTGAGATTGAGCCTCTCGTCAGGCTCTGTGGTGAACATGGAACCTGCTTAAGATTCTCTCTCTCCCTCTCTCTCTGCCCCTCCTCCTGCTATTTCCATGTGTGTTGTGTTTCTGTCTAGAAAAAATTCATAGATAACAAAAAGTAAGATAGAGAAAAGAAAATATGATGAATAAAATCATAAGGAAGAGAACATACATGTATAGGACTGTGTTGTTTATCGAAAAAAAAAAATGCCTGTATTAGTGTACCCACCCAGTTCAAACCTGTGCTGTTCAAAGGTGGTCTGGAACTCTTTTTGGAAGGTGCGTCATTCTCCATGGGAGTAGAATGCCCTGACCCCAATACCCAAATGTTTGATGAAATGGTTGTCCTACTGGGGCTTCCACAGATTGCACACAAGTCTTTTCCCACACAAGTAACATGAATGCCATGACCACTCCAAGTATGCCATGATCTTCTGCAAAGTCTTTGTACTCAGCCAGGCAGCTTTTCCTAACTCTTGGTGTGTGGGTCAAAGTCAAGAGTCACCTGGGGAACATGCTGGAGGCAGAAGCTGTATTTTGAAATGGGACAATTTCATTAGAATGTGATAATGGACCACTTAACTTGGAGGGGATGTTCTCACATGCTCCAGACGTGTGGACCCATAAACACATCATTGGTCTTGGGTGCCCATGGATGGTTTTGGTGTTCATTCTCCCTCCCACTAGAATGAATAAGTCTTACAAAGCCTCTAAGGTAACAGTCAGTTCTTGAGGTGTGGGTCTGAAGAATATGATGTCATGGGCATCACCAACTCCTACGATGACTGGTGTGATATCCAACAGACCAGAACCATGCTATGCCAGGGACAGGTGAGAGGACAATGCACAGGGACAACACTGATCTCTGTTCCAAGTGAAGCAGAGTCATTTTAATTCTTCATTGTGATAAAAAAAAATAAATAAATAAATCCAACCTACGAGATTCCACCAAACAATAGTCCCGTACTGGGTAACCTGAACTAGGAGAATCTGCTTTCAGAAAAGTACTTTGCCCAGCACCAAAGTTGTGATTAGAGGTGGTAGTTGTTTGTGTTTGTATAATCCATGGTCCTCCTGCAGATTTACCTGATTTTTAGAAGGTATGAAGTGTGACATCAGTGGGAGTACAAAGAGGAAAACCACCTATGAACTCCTCATATCTTCAAGTAGGGCATGATATGTAGAACTCAACCAAAGTCACATCAATGCTCTCATTCAGAAATGTACCTGGACGTATAGTCACAGATTTGTGAGAAAGATGGAATGCTGTTCCAATCACCAGAAATGAGCTTGAGAAATCAGCTCTGTTTCAATGGTCTCGGCTTTATCAGTCTTCTCACTTGTGAGATTGACTTATTACCTCACCACCTTACTATCTGTAGAATTAATATTGTTATGAGATTTGATTGTCACATGGATAAGCTGTAACACTACATTAAAAAATTATCCCCAAATGATACCCCCAATAGACTGGGAACTAAGGCTACTTTACATAATTACATAAGCCAACATTCCAAGGTATTCTAACTTAAAAAAAAGGCCATGCACTCCCATCAAAACACATCAAGGAATTTGAAAATATATTTTGCAATATTCGATACAACTAGACTGCAAATTTAAGATTTATTCTGTAATAATCCATACAACTAAATAGGTCATGTTGCTTAATCAATGTTTCAGCAACATTACCGAGCATATTATGGAAATACTTGGATAAGATTTGAAATCTTTGCCAGTGCAAGAGGTTGGCAGTGAGATGGTCCCTTCCTGGCTCAGAAGCTCTCATAATTGGTCCCAACATCTCCTTTGTAATGAGAGTTGCTGGTGAATAAGAACCCAGGGAACAAGATGTATCTACACAAGGCAGGGAAGATGCTTTGGTTTAGTGGTCCAAGATTCCTAGAAGCTAGACTTCTGAGAAAAGGGGCAAAAGTGGTCAATGGCATGTTAGATTTTCCCCAAAAACTTGTATATGTTTACAAAATTTTGATATGTTTCTATATCAATATACATAATCATTTATAAGTAATATATAAGTATTTATATATTTATATATAAATACATTTACAAATAATAACTAAGCACATGTATTTATTTATACATACTTATTAATATATATATAAAATATCTATACACATATATGTGTAGGTATAGGTTTATATATGTGTGTATATAAGTGTGTATGTTTGCATATGTATGTACACATGTGTACATATATATAGACCTATAGACACACATTCATAATTGTCGTGGAGATTCATGTGTATTTATTATATGGGTCACTCCACTGGGACACCAGTGTTTCAGAGGAGAGTGAATTATATTATTTAACTGATGGTGGGATTGAAAGTAGGTCTGTTGCTAGAAATAACAATGACCCATCTGATTTCCTGTCATAATGGCTCAGAGATATACATATATATACCTTACTTTAATCAATGAACTCTAAGACAGTAAGTTGATCATTCCATGATGAATTTCAGTGTTCTCACACATGGTGGTGAGCTCATGGTATTGTATCTTTCAAAGACAAGCTTCTGTCTCTGATGGGGATGCTTCTGTCATCACCATGAGTGAGACCACTATAATTCCTGGTAAAATCATCTATTTACTGTCTAATAGCTCAGCTGGTTTAGAACATGGCATGAATGGGGTCCACTAGTAGGTACAGAACAAAGGTAGGGTTAGGAAATTTGAAAACCAACGTCAACCCTTCATGAAGTCCCTGGTGCAAACTCAGGATCCTGGAAATTATTTCAGGAAGCACGATATCAGAGATGTAAGTGGTCTTTAATTTTCTCAGTAGTATTAGGCTCAGAAAAATGTCAATGGTAAGAAGGGAATATGTTAAATATTTGGTTTCTGTCAAAGTATATCACCTGAGACCAGATTTCTAACTTTCCCAGTTCTCATTTGCCTATCTGGAATATCTTAAGGATTCTAAAAGACAACCCAGTGTGTTACCCTGTGAAAAATGCATTCAAAGGAAGTAGTCAGAAAAAATAAGAAACAAAAGATTTCATCACATGAACTGAAGGAAAAGATAATATTTTAGAAGCCATCAAAATAGGGAAAGTCACTTCAACTTTTCCTAAAAGTATGCAGAATTCATTTCACATGTAAAAAGAATGACAAATATATATAATATATACTATATATATACATATAATATATATATATATACATATATAATATACATTGTATATTATTGTTATATTATTATATTATATATACGATGTATATTATATATTATATTGTATATATTATATATATAATATATATTGTATATATTATATTGTATATGTAATATACAATATTGTATATTGTATATATTATGTTGTATATTAAATATAATATATATATAGTATTTTAATTCAAGCTTCCTTACCTACAGAATATCTTTGAGAAAGATGTTTAAAAAATTAAAACATCAGAAAAATCTCTAAACATGTGGTAATTAAAAATCACACTCACAATAATCTCTGCCTAAAAGATGAAATCTCAAGGGAAATTTAAAAAAATACAAAGCTAAGTGAAAACAGAACGATATCAAAATTTGTGGACTGTGCCTACACTGTGGCTTAAAGAGATATGTGTAAAACCAAGTATTTATTAGAAACTAAGGAAGTTACCAATTAGATAATCTGTTTCAATCCCCCAAAACCTATTAAAATAGAGAGCAAAATAAATCCAAAGCAAGTAAAGTGAAGGAAATGAATATAAAATCACTGACATAAGAAAGTAAAATTGAAGGCTGAAAAGGAAAACAAAATATTCACTATCACCAACAATACTACTAACAATATTATCACAAAAAAATCCTACTGATTTCTGGAAAAAAAAAAAAAAGAAAAAAAGCAGACTCCTGGATCTAGTGAGTTTTACTGTAGCAGGTAGCAGAATTCAAGATTGACCCAAAAATTCCATCCTAGTCCTTATCCTAGCAGTGCACCAAAACAAAAGCCAAACACAGTTCCATTCACATTTGTCCAAAAGGATAAAATACACAAGAACTTGTCTAACAAACCATGAGCCAGGAGTGTGCTGAAAACAACAGAATCCTGATGAAAGAATTCCATGAAGACCCCAGTAAAAGGAGAGTCATCTCCTGTTCAGTGGACTGGAAGACTTAAAATACTAGACCTGTTGTCTCTTCAAATTGGTCTTGGATTCAATACAAGTTGTCTTCTATGAAGCTCCCAACAGAGATTGTTGCTCATGTAGACTAGTTTATCTTACAATTTATATAGAAAACAAAAGAACTAGACTAGATAAAGAGCAAGGTTGAAAAGGAAAGATGAATTTGGAGGACTCACACGACTTATATTAAGACTTTCTGTAAAGCTGCACTAATTAATAGAATACGGTAAATGGGCATACACATCAACAGAAAGATTGGGGAATGTAAAAATATGCTCACACAAATATACCCAACTGTTATTGGGAAAGCGAATAAAGAAAAAAATAACAGACTTTTTCAACAAATTCAGGCAGAGCGACCGGAGAAAAACACATTTGTTCCCAATGCAAACCTTATACCTTATGGAAAGGTAAGCCCAGTTGGATCTATGTAACTGTTGAGTCAGTATGCTGTACCTCTGAAATCAATATATTATATGTGAGCTATACATCAACTAAATTTTCTTAAAAAATAAAAAAAAACCTCAATACAGATCATAAATATGGTAGTAAGACAAAATTATGAAACTTTTTTTTAAAATAAGGAAAACATACAACGTAAAGCAATTCATAGAGTTTGTAGAATTAACACCAGAAATCACAATTTGTAAATATTCTACAAATGATGTGAAAAAACATACTACTTTTGGTATGGGAAAGATACTGTTCAATGAATGCAAAACAAGCGACAGGCTTGGGAAAATATTTGCCCGTCCCATAACTGATAAAGATATGTCTCTTTAATAGATAAAGAAGTCTTTAAACTCAACAGTAAGTCAATGCAAAAAACCCAATCACAAAGTGGGCAAGAGACTTCAATACACATTTCATCAATATATATGGTGTAGGACAGACCCAATCACCACCACGAGGTATCTCTGACACACCTATCAGAATGGCTAAAATAACAAATACTGATAACACTCAAAGCTGGTAAGCAGACATCATTGCTGGCCTCGGGAATACAGCGAATGATATTTCAACAGCGTTGTATGGTGACAGAGAGGAACCCTCCCTGTGGTGAGCCTCATATGACGTACAGATTTGTGAATCACTATGGTGTCCACCTAAAACAAGTGTGACACCATGCGTCCACAGTACTCCAATAAAAAATAATATAGGGGCACCTGGGTGGCTCAGTCAGTTAAGGGTCCCGCTCTTGATCTCAGCTCAGGTCTTGATCTCAGGGTGGTGAGTTCAAGCTCTGCACTGGGTTCCCCGCTGCGTGTGGAGGCTGCTTAAGATAAGATGAAATAAAGTAAGAAAATAAAATAAAAACAGATAAATAAATAATAAAATGATGTGACTGACTGGCCTGCAAAGATTATGATTTTGAGTCTATCGGTGAAAACACGGATAATGGGAAGGATATTCTCAGAGTAGTATTATTGATGGTGGCTCACTGTGGGATCAATTAGCGAGATATGGAATGTACCTAAGCCTGCTGACTTGCCAAGTGAGTGTAGCAGAGTCAATATTCGAAACATTTCATAATTCTCCATAAGATTTATAGGAGAGGGTTTTGGAGGGGAGGAGGGGAGGGGTGTTAGGGGAGCCTAGTGGTGGGTATTAAGGAGGGCACATATTGCACAGAGCACTGGGTGTGGTGCATAAACAATAAATCATGCAACACTGAAAAATTAAATTAAATTAAATTTAATTTAAAAAAGATTTATAGGAAATATTTGACTTATAGGCACATGATCCGGAGTTCTTTTTTCTCTCTCCCCTTTTTTTCCCTTAATGTAGATAATATTTTGTCTTTGTGGCCATCAGACCACATGCTCCGCCAACGCAGCAAGAAAGTAGCCACAGGCAAAAGGCATACGCGACAGTTTATTGTTCTGTGTCCGTGGATGTCCACCTTGCGGCATTCTGAAACTGATGCTTGTAAAATATCCCACAGGACAGGCACCATCAGGAAAAGTTTCAAGTGGCAGAGAACGTTCCATACAGAGATAGCCATTATCATGTTCCACCCGAGAATTATTCACCTAAGTTCTCTAAGGATGTCTCCCAAGCTTTAAACCATTCATTCCCACCTTTACCCCATGATTGCCATGGCCACAGTCCATCGCCTATTTTTTGCCATTTTCTTCACATGCTTACACGTAATAATGACATGAAGAGAACTGCAACATCATCTTCTCCTTGACATGAGAATTATAACATGGAGAAGAAACTGCTTATGTTTTCACCCAATTTCTCTCCTAGAAAGCCATAGTTTGAGGCCACGACATTCCTGCTGGGTCATATGACCTCTTCTGCTCAGTATTACTGAAAACTGAAAGGAATTGGTGTACTATGCACTCCACTCATGTGAGTTTATGCAAAAAACCTGCCTCCTTTTAAGGTTAAACTGATATCCTCTGAATAGACAGATACCTACAAAAATTATAATTTATAATTGGCATAATTAAACCTATATTTTTTCTAGATGGAATCAGTAGACCGTTGTGGCAATTTCAGGAGGGGTTGATAGCAGGTATAATGGACAAAGAGGAGATACAAGCCAAACACTATGGATGCATCTTTATTACTTTTTTGTAAATTTTCAAGCTGGTGTCACATTGGGAAACAGGAAATGTGATTGTCTCTCTCTTTAAGACATCTGAGTGTTTCCTAACATCACCAAGACCACTGGGCAGCTACAGACGTTATGAGAACCATAAACATGCTGTTGTTTGGTAACAGCTTAAAATAATCCACTCAAAGGATTTTATGAATTTGGGGAGATAAATTGTTTTAGATAATAGTGTACGGAACTAGTGTTTCCCAGTGTCACCAAGAACGCTGGACAGCTACAGACATTATGAGTATCACAAACATGTTGCTGTTTGGTAACAGCTTAAGATAACCCACTCATAGGATATTATAAATTCAGGGAGATAATTTTTTTTAGATAATAGTATAAGGAAATATCTTCTTTAAGTCAGTTACTTGGAGTATGACTTTGTTTGGGCTATCTTTTGTGGTACCAAAATGTAGTCTAATTATTTTTACTGTATTTTATAGTTTGTGCTTTTAAGGAGTGAAAACTCTCTAAAGAAACCCAAAAGGTGCACATCTGCTATCTTCTAAGAATTACTATCATTTTGCTTTTCACCTTCAGCTCTTCAAATCACCTTGGAGATATTTTGGAGTATGACTTGAAGTAGAATCTACTTTTAAAAATATGGACAGTCGACTGTCTAATCCCAGTTATTTCACACTCTAAGCTCTTTTGATGTATCTCCAATACGGCCTCACTGACCTTGCAAATCTCCTTTTTTTTCTAAGTCTTTATGTTCTTTATTGTATTCCCTCTCTCTCCGTCCTATGACTACAGATGTCCTTGACCAGATATTAAGGAAGCAGAAGCCCTAAATTCTTTACAATCTTTGCTTTCTAAGCATATCTAATTAATTCCACTTCACACACATTCGATAAAAGTGAGAATTTACTCATTCCACATCCACTCATTCTGAAATTTTTCATGCACACACATATTGTCATGAGACATATTATGTTTACATGTTAATAATAATAATAATAATAGTGTTTCTCCATTTGATCACGATTTACATGAGAAAAAGACCTTGGTTCTTTTTGATTCTCCATTTAGAGAAATAAGATGGAACATGCTGGACTTATTTCCTATGAGCAGTTGTTTACATGGTAAACACTTCTGAGCAGAAACGTAAGATCAGTTGGACAGTCAGGCACATAAGCATCTTGGGAAAGGCTATCCCAGTGGAGCAAAGAGACCCTATGAGATCTAGTTCGAAACACAAACATGGTGTCATGGATCAAAATCAGAAATAAAGTTATATTGTAATAAAGAATTTCCATTGGAATCTCAGAGTTGCTGAAGTAGGTGGTTACAGAAGTTTGGAGCCATTTGGTAGAGGAGGATGAAGAAGATCCAAAGACATTATCTAAAGCTATTTATTGGTTGAGATGATAAATTTACCATTGTTGGAGATGCCCAGGGTAAGAATGGTGAAGTGATCTCCTGGTGAATTTCAGGATAATTTCACTCAACTTGGGAAACGAGAGTGACCAAGTTTGGATCATTGTCTGACACCAACATTTCCCTCCTCGTCCTTACGATGGGCAAAGGCGTACATCAAAATATAAAAGGTATCCTAAAAAATAATAAAAGTCTGAGGGGTGCCTGGGTGGTCTAGTTGGTGAAGCATCTGCCTTCAGCACAGGTCATGATCTCGGGGTCCTGGGATGGAATCCTGCATTGGGTTCCTTGCTCAGTGGGGAGTCTCTTTCTTTCTCTGCCTCCCACCACATGTAAGCTGTCTCCTTCTTTCTCTCTCTCTCTTAAATAAATAAAATCTTAAAAAAAATTTAAAAGTCTGAATCTGAGAGCAGATGAAAAGAAAATTAGAAGGAGACACCCAGAATGAACATGAGTCCTATGATTTTGGATAGTAAGGGGACAAGGGATAAATTTATGCAGGGCAAAACATTATTATTCTGTTTTGTTTTTTATCTTAGTCCTCTTGAAAGGTCAGAAAATAGACACATGGAGTGATTCCAAGGCCTTGGAGATGCTCTGGAGGAGGATATCATATGTCAATACTGTGGAATCCTATATTGATTTCATTTGGAAGTTATTCATCATATACCTTTTTTTTTTTCTTCTTACTGAAGAGAGAATGAAACGCTCTTTGCCTGATAGTACCTTAGGCAAAAAATAAATAAGTAAACATAGGCATACAAAAGTAAATTTTTCTTTTTTCCTGGTTTCCATTAATCCAACTTGATCCAGAGAGAGGATGGATAACTCCCCTCTTTTAACTTTCAGAAGTTGGGGTGATCACACACCTTTCCACAGTGCGATGGGGAAAGAGTTGAGTCCATAGTGAGTGGAGTATGTTGTGTGTTACAAATTATAGAACCCTATACAGATGTTAAGGAAATAGGAACATCTATAGAAATTGATTGTGTATCTCAACAACTTCAAATAATGTGACAGAACATATGGTGGCATGACCCCAAAGAGGCTGCTTTGGGGGAACAAAGAGTATTGTAAATCTCTTTCCCTCCTGAGACCATAGTCTCAATGTAACGATCAAATTTCCTGATGTCTGAGTCTTGACTGAACTGTTAATGAAGGGAACGGAGGATACAGGGGAAATCTGGGGGAGATTCATCCAAAACATTGGCCATAGGGATCTGCAAATTTTGTGTTTGTTTTTGTTAAAAATGATAGTCATTTGGATTGAGAGAGGGCTCATTCTCCTATTCTTCATGTAGACTCAAGAATTCTTTCCTTACATTTAATACTTGTCAAAGCACGAGTAAAGAACCATAAAGACGCTTTGTCCTTTTTAAGAGCTTGTAAGGCTGAACAGTAAGCTGATTTATGTGGGAAGAAACGGGCATCCGGGCTTCCCCAAAATAACTTTCTTATTCTTAGAACTGATCTGCTGGCTTTCCTAATAGACAGAAAATATGTAGCTTTTAGAGGATTTTCTCTCTGCCAAGCATATAATCTTTATATTAGCATTGGGACCTAGTTATATGAGGGGATACAACATATATGTGTATCAACTCATCTCAAACAAAAACAATTAGAAAACCAGGTTTGGGGCCAAATAGAGGGTGGAAACACAGGGAGGCTTCAGCAGAAGGGTCCCCAAAAATATCATCTCCAAAGTAGCATACGCTTGGGCAAGTGTCAAACTCTGTTCTAACTGTGGTGGGTAACTGCAGACTATGTGCTGACTCCCCACTGAATCTGGAGGCTGTTAGGGCTCAGGGAATTCCTGGTTCTGTGTGCCATTTAGCAAGAAACATAAAGGAGGTGGGCTGAGGCATCTCTCTTTTGTCCACTAAGGTCATCCGCCTTGAGATCTCTGTGTTGAAGAGTGGAGGAGGAGGTTTCTCAAAAATGGTGTATACCCATGTTGCTGAGGTACAATGGAATGAGCAAGAACCATGGGTGTCAGCTGAGACATGCAAAGTCCTTTCCAGCCCAGAATGTGGCTCTTCTACCAGCGACCAGGAAGGGACAACTCCTAGAATTAGGATTCTGCACTGGTCCTACAGGGGCATGCTGGGGCCAGCTTCACACTCATGCTGCCTTGCAAACCCAACTGACCTAGATGCTGGAAATGTCCCAATGCGTTGAGTGATTTGGCATCTGTCACACAACCTTCAAACATCTACGCCAGGGGTTTTCTTAGCTATGGGAATATTGACATTTGGAATTGAACAATTTTTCTTGGGTTTTCTGGGTAGTGTAGAACGCAGATCATTGTGCTTGGCCTTGACCACCAGATGTTGGCGGTGACCAAAACCATCTTTGGCCATGGCCAAACGTTTCCTGGGAGATGGGCACTCTTGTCCCCAGTTTGAGGATCCTGCTTGACTGTCAAACTGGTCTGGTAGCCTGCATGATGGATGGATTCTTGGTAGAACCACGTACCAGGAAACAAAATAAGACAGAACATCTCTTAACAGAGAATAAGATCCAACGTGCATATACACGCTATGATAGGCTTGAGAACACCGACTCGCAGCCGTGGCTGACTGGGACTTTCGTTCCTGGCTTTCTGCGAGGGCCAATGCACCGCTTTCCTATGGAGAATGGTTAGTATGAAGCCTGCATACTGAAGCGCGGAGGTCTGGGCTTCAGAAGACCACAGGGCATGGATTGTTGGTGCCTCCTTTCCTACCCAGCAGTCTCTTAACACATGGCTGTGAGTTCGCCTCCCCACCCTCACCTCGACTGAGGACTGTTACCATTCTGGCCACGGACCACCGTCTCCACACAGGTTCTGCGGACAACGGTTTTGATTTCTACCATTTATCCTGTCCCCGGAGTGTTTCTTCAGCCCATATTGCGGAACCTGCTTCCTTTCCAAAGAAACAGAAAATGACAAAAATCAAATCTATGTTTTGGATTCCAGTTGAGTAAATGGTACTACTCTACACACTCTTTATCTGTATATAGAGGACTCCAGCACTGAGGTCTCCCAAAGGATAAATGAATCTGGTCATGAGTCTTTATGTGACCTTTCCTCTGTGCCCATAAATCCTGGGTGTCTCCTTCCATTTCTTGTACGTGAACCCACCATATTGGATTAGGGTCCCACCCTCTGATCCTGTTTTGCCTTATTGTCTCATGGGATCTATCTTCACATATGGTCACTTTGGGCTTTAGAGATTCAACATATGGGTTCTGGGGGTACAGAGTTCAGCCTATTGCAGGTGATCTGTACCAAGCCCATGGTCAAGGAAGACTATCTACATGGAACTGCAAATTCCTGGGTGATCCTGGGTAAGACTGTCAAACTACCTCCTAGAAAGTGAAAGCCCTGGTAGAAAGTTGTCACTCTGGAACTTAGGGAGTGTTGCTCCTTCAAAGCTAGCAATTCAGAGAGACAAAGAAAAAGGGAGAGAGGGAGGGAGAAAGAGAGACAGACAGAGAGGAAAGAAATAGCAACAGGAAAACCTACAAAATTGTAAAGTAGGAATGTGCTTGAAAATAAGTCAGGGACTAGATTGGCCTTTTGCAATTGCACAAAAAAAGGATTTTGTCTAGAAAGGGATGATTTTTCTTCTTCTTGCTGTTTTGTACAATTCTTGCTCTCTCCCTGCCCCGGTGGTTTTGCATGTGGCCAATTATTTTTGGTTCTGATTTCTGTCTCAACCTGAGTTTCAGATCTGGGAGAAGAGTGAATTGGAGCAAGTCACTTGCACTTTGAACTCCATTTTTCTCCAATCTCTGTGATGTTGACACCAGCATCGGAGTCATTCTACAAGTTTGGGACGATGATACAGAGCATGACACGTTGAGTGGTATGACCTAGATGACATTTTTTATGGTTGTATCTGAAAGTGAACTTGGGTCAGCTTTGCTTTCCAGGGACTGTGATGCAGTCTTGAAAGGGGCAGAGGTAACCGAGTAGGAGGGAGGGCTAGAGGGTTATCGCCAGCTGTGAGCATGCAGCTCCGACCATGAAGGGCTTCAAACAGACATCTGTGTGGTGGTGTTCCAGTCTACTTTCTGCTGTGAATTACAGGTATTAATTCCTCTGGAAAAAGTCCTGTAATCTTCCAACGGCTCATGCTTTCTTTTTCGTTTTCAGAAGGGTACAGGACATGACCTTTACAGTCCTATGACCTTGTTTACTCTGAGTTACTAAGAACGTACCCCAGCAGAGTTATTTCATTTGATCCCATTACATAAAAGAGAAGAACTTAAAGACACACTAAATTGTCCCATAATGTAAATAAATGACTCTTTTTTTTTTCTCCTTTCGCCACATAAAGCAGTGTTATGCTAGAAGCTGCATTTCTGGGTAAAATATGGAAGGAATCACTTGATTATTTTTAAAGCTTATGATAATCATAAGAGTATCAAGCACGTTTTATATGTATTTGGCACTTTAATAAGCAGAGTGAGGGTCTTAATTCAATTTCGTCTGTCGTTGGTATGAGGAAAAGGAGGTTATTTTGTATATATTTCATGGCTGAAAGAGCCAGGTATGTTCAAATACTTGATAAAAGACGGAATGTGTGCAATGGGAGGTAGCAATCCTTGCCACACATAAGAAATTTTAAAAGGCGGTAAATAAATACTCAGTAGCAGAAAATATAAAAAATACAAATGGCTAAGAGGTATGGGGGATGCTTTGCAGACTCAGCATTTATGTTTTGCCGACTCATCATTTAACTACGTTAAGACCCGTTGTGCTTTCTTATCACGCATATTACAACTTCACTTCCGTTTTCGTTTCTCCTGTTCCTATATTAATTCATATCTATATGATGTATTATATTCACATATATAGAATCACCACTGTTTAAAAAACTATTTATAGCTCCCTCCTATTTTTTTCTCCTTTATCCAGACTTTTGACAGCAATGCAAGAAGGGTGAGTCAGCCAATTAGTTGGTTTTATTTCCCAAAGATCTTCCTTAACTGGGAATTGCCAACTTCCCAGGTCTGTTGGGGAGAAAGTAATAGGGATGAATAAGGTACTCCAGACAAGTCCAAGCCATTGCTGGTAAGGACCCTTTCCATGAGGTCTGCTCCCCCCTTGAATGTTCTAGTTCACAACAGTGGTAACTGTATGCACTGTGTCGTAAAGCATATGTGCATGGTGGAGAGCATACCTGTGCTCAACGGCAGGTCCCTATTTCTGTCCCCCCCCCACCCATGCCCCAGTGTCTGGCCATCACCGTCGAACTGGAAGCAAGGTCTTCAGGAAATCTGTGTCCAGTGCATTGTGTCTCACAATAGCCAAGACGGGCTAACAACGTGAGTGTCCCTTGTGGGAGGATAAAGGAAATGATGCAATAACAGTCAGCCTTAAAAAGGAAAGAGGTGTTTCTCCCTCTCCATACACAAAGACAAGGATGACGCTTAAGGTCATGATGCTCCCATCACAGAAGGTTGGATTCTGCACGATTCCATGTAGAACCTGCATAGAATCGACCAGAATCTTGGCAAGGTAGATACCAGAGCTAGCAATTCCTCTGACATGCAACAAGACCCAGCCAGATCCAGCACCGTCTCCTCCCTTCCCCCCAAAACATCATCTCTTGTAGCACTGGTTCTCCAGACCCTGTCATCTATTAAATCACAATTCCCACGTATGCATGGCCCCATCCCAGAAATTCATCTTAACAGAGCATTCACATGTCCCCAGAGTGTCTCGAGAGGTCAAGACCCAGAAGGTGTTTGCACACGGTCTTTCTGCGAGGTCGGGGATGTGGAAAACAGAAGTCGTGCTCATGTATGCCTGTTGAAAGGATTTTTGCAGAACAGGAAACTGGGGCAGATGGAAAAGACAAAGCCCGAGGGCTGATCCGTTCAGGGCCCTCACCATCTGACTCAGAGAGAGACGGATAATGCAGTTGAAAAAGTCAGAGGAATGTTTACCCTCCTGCCTGCTAGGACGCCGCAGACAGACCGAGTTTATGAGAAATGCAGAGGATGCTTCCTGTCCCAGCCGGGAATACGCCCACACGTGGGGAATCGGGAGACAGATTGCTTCAGTGCCCCATGTTAGCACTGTCAGAAACCCAATCCGATCAGTACCTATGACCTACTGCCCTATTTTTAAGTACTAAAACCTGCATCTAGCAGGGTTTTTTTTTTTTAATTTTTTAAAAGATTTTATTCATTTGGCACATAATGCTAGAGCACAAGCAGGGGAGCAGCAGGCAGAGGGAGAAGCAGGCTTCCTGCTGAGCAGTGAGCCTGAAGCAGGATTTGATTCCAGGACCCTGAGATCATGACCTGAGCTGAAGGCAGACGCCACATCAACTGAGCCACCCAGGTGTCCCGTAGCAGGTTATTTTTATTTAAGGGTAAGTTCATTGTGTGGATTGAAAAGCTGAACAAAACGTAGGAATAATACCGATGAGCACCATCGGGATACTAAACCTATGCCTGTTGACTGGGCGTGTCTGAAAGCAGGTGGGACCGGTCCCCACAGGGCTAACGGGGCCAACAGTAGCTGCAGACATGCATAAGCTCAGCTTCAACTTTTTATCCAGATCTTCCTCCTTCCACCTGTAAGTTTCCTGGACCGTCCTCCTTTGGAGAGGTGGATTTAAGCCTTGCCCTCCCTTCTCCTGATTTGGCTGGCTCTCGAGCGAAGCCTTTCCTTGCTGTGTACTGCAAGTCTCAAGGGATATACCCTCTGCTGAGCAATGCACAAAGTGGGGTTGGCTTCTCCCAGGGCAGGTCAGACTTATCCGGGAGTCATAAAGCTCATACAGAGCGCAGGAAACCATGATGCACCACATCATGGCCATTTTGGGTTATGAAGAATTCAGTGATGCAATTCACAGAACACTTATCGACGGTTGTACAATGTAGATTATCCTCAGGGCGTTGAATCCTTGCCTGTGTCCAGTGGGTCATTTATAGGTGGCTGTTCACATATTTATTTTCTTGCTAGACCATATACGGTTTGGGATAAGGTTCATTGGAACAGTACTGATATTCCAATAGCAGTACTTAGGAAGATCAAGCCTTTCCCTCCATAAAACGATGCTTGAGTTTAGTACTGTTTTCATTGTTTTCAAACTCCCAAGAGCTAAGTTTATGTCAGCATATTCTAACATATTCTGGCATAATTTAGCATGTTCTGCAGGAAAATGATTCTGTAAGGTGCTCGTTTAAAGAAGCAGTCATTGGCCACATTTCCCAACTCCTTTGGGAGATTCTGTCTACCATATCCTTGGATTGGCCACCATTCCCTTTTTATATCCTCAACCCTCGATGCATAATATGAATTATTACTCCATTAGAAGCCCAAGTGTATTCCCAAGGCAGCTGAAAGTGTTTATCTCCTGATGTAAGTTTTCCGACGACATGAAATAGGGTAGTTTTTTGTGTTTCTACAAATAAACCTGAGGCTCGGAAGACAGAGTTACGAATACTTTTTTTTTTTTTCTCGGTTCCTAACTTGATGCATAATAAAGTCAAGGGATGGCTGAAACACAAAGACCCATGATTATCTTTTTCCCTACACTTTACATGTCCCCCGCCCAATTCACACGGGGCAGTATGATCTGAGTTGCTGTGCTGTCCTACCCTATACACCGAAGTCCTCTGGTTTCCTTCATGAACTTATGAAGCAAGAGCTGGTAACAATGTCCTAGATGGTTAACCTACAGATGGGACACCCCACCTAGGGCTGTGACTCCAGTTCAAGCACTGGTCCTAGGAGAGGTGTGTAAGCCCTTCTATTGCGTTCAAGGTCTGATACTCTTGTATCTGTGCGTGACTAGAAGTGAGAAAGACATTGCAACTTAAGTAGAAACAAAGAATCACTCATGGAGACAGTTTTTAAGAATCTGTTCAAGGGACACCTGGGTGGCTCAGTGGGTTAAGCAGCTGCCTTTGGCTCAGGTCATGATCCCAGCGTCCTGGGATCGAGTCCCACATCGGGCTCCTTGCTCGGCAGGGAGCCTGCTTCTACCTCTGCCTCTGCCTGCCCTTCTGTCTGCCTGTGCTCACTCTCTCTCCCTCTCTCTCTGACCAATAAATAAATAAAATCTTAAAAAAAAAAAGGGAATCTGTTCGAGTACAAAGTATTCATGGACTTGTGTGATTCTACAGATCAAATGTGTTGCTACAAATGTCTTATGGAAATGTATCATCATCGTGACTGTTCTACTCTTTTAGGGCGTGTTTTGGGTCAAAAGAGAAAAGGCAATGTGTGAACATCTTTAGACGCCCAACATGGGGCTGTTTCTATCTTCCGAGTAGGCTCAGGCATAGAATTCAGGCTGCGTGTCTGACATACAGCTGTGTCCGTGTGGACATCACCTCACAAAGCAACACCACGTACATGGGGAAGCATTTTCCCCATGCAAACCAGGAAGCTGAAAACTGGAGTATTTCATTCAAAGACAATTAAACTCATCAATGAGATGTTTACACATCACTGGGCCAGGCTCACAGCAGGCTGGGATGAAATCCGAGGTGGATTTTTAGCCATGTTCTTGTAATGGAAAGAATGCTTTAGATAGTAATGTTTTCGTTTGTTTGTTTTTTGGTAACTCTGGGTTAAATACTTCTTTGTTGGCTTCAGGATTGTTTCTGCACTTGCAGGATAGGAAGAAGACATTCAGTATACGGAATATATATTTTTGCATCAGCAGACGGGGGTCTGGTGTTCACTATTGCATCTTCTGGGGGTGGGAGAGGTGGCCAATGAGCAGAATCATGGTTAACCAGAAAGACGAAGGTGGAGAGATTCACCTAAGGGCAAAGTTTCCAACTACTCACCCGAGGGAGGTACATATTTCCAAAGAATCACAACATTCAACTATGACATCAGACCTTGGGTCTTTGTGCCTGGGTCCTACAAACATGCCAACACCCTCTCTAGGAACTGTGGGCTCTTACATCTCAGATGGCTGACCACCGAATCAGAGAGGCTGAGCCCGAGTGAGAGACTGAGTGAGCCCAGTCTATGACCAAGGACACCATCTTCATTCTTGTCACCAGGAATTTTGTCAAAAATGGAGAAAGAAGCAGTGGACAGTTACGTCCCACAGAGTGAGCACTGTTATCCATAACTGATGATTTCTAATCAATAATTTTAGCAAATTCCACGGCCCTTAGATCATCTTTCCTACAGGGCTGATGCTGTGCTTGAGTTTAAACTCACCATTGCACATAGTTGTGTCGAAGCTAAAACTCATTGTCACTGAGCATGTCTTTTCATGGTAGCTTACTACGTGCCATGAAGATTAAGTTCATCGTGAAGAGCTTATCACCTTTATTTCACAGAAAGAAGCAGATGCACGCCCCCCATGTGGCTGGGTTCCTATGCTATACTCTGCGTTTGAGACCCTGAAATGACTCGCATGTCCCTGCTCTCCTTAACCCTGAATTCCTGCCTCTAAGCTCTGCCTCTTACACTCTTCTTTCTCCATAACCAAAAACTATTCCAACAGAGGATGCCAACAATGTCTTACTATTTCACAGCACCACATCTGAACGATGAGGATAGCACAGATTTTCTTAAATTTTTTTCCATTTTATTTTATTTTATTTCTTTTCAGTGTTTCAGCATTCCTTTCGACATTAACACAGAATTAAACATGCTAATTTATTAAGTTGTAGAGATAGAGAAAAAAAGAAAGGTATTTAAATTATAAGAATATGAGAGATATCTGGATGGGACTCTGGAGAGTCTGGGAATGAAATTGTTATTTTAAAATAAGCAAAGTACACACAAAACAGATAATCAAGTCAAAAAATGGGCAGAAGACATGAACAGACACTTCTCCAATGAAGACATATACATGGCTATCAGACACATGAAAAAATGTTCATCCTCACTAGCCATCAGGGAGATTCAAATGAAAACCACATGGAGATACCACCTTACACCAGTTAGAATGGACAAAATTAGCAAGACAGGAAACAACATGTGTTGGAGGGGATGTGGAGAAAGGGGAGCCCTCTTACACTGCTGGTGGGAATGCAAGTTGGTGCAGCCACTTTGGCGAACAGTGTGGAGATTCCTTCAGAAATTAAAAATAGAGCTTCCCTATGACCCTGCCATTGCACTACTGGGTATTTACCCCAAAGATACAGATGGAGTGAAAAGAAGGGCCATCTGTACCCCAATGTTCATAGCATCAATGGCCACGGTCGCCAAACTGTGGAAAGAACCAAGATGCCCTTCAACAGACAAATGGATAAGGAAGATGTGGTCCATATACACTATGGAGTATGATGCCTCCATCAGAAAGGATGAATACCCAACTTTTGTAGCAACATGGACGGGACTGGAAGAGATTATGCTCAGTGAAGTAAGTCAAGCAGAGAGAGTCAATTATCATATGGTTTCCCTTATTTGTGGAGCATAACAAATAGCATGGAGGACAAGGGGAGTTAGAGAGGAGAAAGGAGTTGGGGGAAATTGGAAGGGGAGATGAACCATGAGAGACTGTGGCCTCTGAAAAACAATCTGAGGGTTTTGAAGGGGCGGGGGTGGGAGGTTGGGGGGAACCAGGTGGTGGGTATTGGAGAGGGCACGGACTGCATGGAGCACTGGGTGTGGTGCATAAACAATGAATTCTGTTACGCTGAAAATAAATTTAAAAAAAAATTTAAAAAAGCAAAGTCAATTCAATATCATAAGCCATTCCTTAACAAGTGATGTTATAGACCTACCCTGAACTACTGTGAAATTGAAAAATAACTTTGATAAAAACGGATTAAAAAAATAAAATGTATTCTTGTACTGATGAACAGAGATATCAAAATATTACTAAAGCACAAATTTTGATCAAAGGGATTATAACCCCAGGGACGCCTGGGTGGATCAGTTGGTTTTAAGCAGTGGACTCTTGGTTTTGGCCCAGGCGTGATCTCAGGGTTGAGGGATTGAGCCCCACATCGAGACGCCAACCAGAGCTAAGTGCTCTGGTTGGCGTCTGCTTGAGAGACTCTCTTTCCCTTTGCTGCTTCTTCCTGACTTGCATTCTTTTTTATCTAAAATAAATAATTTCATTTTCTTTTCTTTTTTTTCCCCAAGATTTTATTTGATTTATTTGGGACAGAGCGAGCACAAGCAGGGGGACTGACAGAGGGAGAAGCATGTGGGTAGAGTTCTTCCTGCCTTGTGGGCCATGTGCTCTTCCAATGCCATCTTGTGTCCTGTCACCAGGACACTCTGGCCAGATGGGCTTTGCTTTGGGTCATTCTTCAACCCCTGCAAAGACTCGTTTGCATTTGTTTGCAGTGGCTCCCTGTGGAAGGAAATGCTTCATACAAGCAAAGCTATTGTTACCACTTGGAAAGCTGATTTTCCCTTCATTTGAAAACAAAACAAGAAAAAAAAAAAAAACAGAAAGAGGAGAACATGAAGATATGGCCGTTTCTACCGTGTGAGAAAATGACAAAATTCAACAGCTGTTTATGATTAAAAAGAAACAACAAATTTCAGGTCCTGGTGATGGAAGACAGTTTCCGTAGTGCAACACAGACAGCCTGCAAAATACGGCATTCAGAAAACTGCAATGAATGGGGAAATGTCTTTTTGTAAATCACGGAGAAATTCTGAGCCATCCTATTCATGCATGGTTCTAGACACACTTCTTAATGAAAGAATGCACAGAAAAACCAGTGCTATCCATATAAATTACAAAGAAAGATATAAGTTTTCCCATTCAGGGATACCTGGGTGGCTCAGTCATTGGGCGTCTGCCTTCAGCTCAGGTCAGGATCCCAGGGTCCTGGGATTGAGCCCCTCATCGGGCTCTCTGCTCAGCGAGAAGCCTGCTTCTCCCTCTCCCACTCCCCCTGCTTATGTTCCCCCCTCTCTCTGTCCAAAAAATAAATAAAATCTTGAAAAAAAAAAAAAGCTTTCTTGTTCAGATGACATTACGCAGTACATACAAAAATCTAAAAGAAGCTACAGACCATGGGACTTATTAATGATTTTTCAAGATTGCGAATAAGACTGCATTTCCATCACCCAGGGAGAAACAAAGAGAAATTTCAAAAGATCCATTTACAATGACATAAAAACGATCCCATGGCTGAAAAGATATGCGGTAATTCAGAAAGAGCTTAAATAGTCATGTAAAATGGAGGGAAATCCTGCAATTTTGGGGTTGGAAGAATGAACTAAGTTCTGTAGCAATCTTAATCCATGCATATATATATAGACATTTATAAATATATCTATTTGCTATATACATATAAAAATATATAAAATATATTCCAGGCCACCAGAGTCACTGGCTCGGGAAACAAGGAGGGTCCCTGAGCGTCCGTGTTTCTAGAGACAAGATTCCTGCTTCTGTTTCGTGTTTTTTGTTTCAGAGATTTTGCTGTTTGGGGCAGGAGGAGAGACACAAGTCCCCCTGGCAAGGGTCTGTGCCAGAATAGAACGTACACCACATAGACCGTGAGCTCGTGCCACATGCCGGCCACCCCTGGAACAGCAGTCCTTCTCAGAACGGGCGCCCCACCTCTCCAGAGAAGCTTGCACGATGCCCTGGGGAGAAAGCAAGCAAGACCTCCAGGACCGGACAGCCACACTCTCGAGCACGGGAGTCAGCAGCGACAGGAGCTGGCACGGGATTCGCCTGGGAGGAATCGAGCCGAGGGTCCCGTGTTGTACATGCGTTGAGTAGCAGAAGGTTGCTGCATTCAGAGTGGTGACCGTGTTTAGTGAGAAACGCAAACACGTGTGTTTAGAGGACTCTGTCGGGAGGTCCACATGCACAGTTGCAAAAGGGACAGGACAGAAAGGACAGGTATACCGAGAATGCAGAATAAGGAACCCATGTATTGACATGGGAGGCTTAAAAAGTGAACTTTTTCAATCTCCTTCGAGAAATAAGGAAATCTCTCCCTCTGCGTCTTCCCCTGCTCATGCTCTCTCTCTCTTTCTCTCTCTGTCAAAGAAATAAAGTAAAATCTTAAAAAAGAAAAGAAAAGAAACTAGGAAAACCACACACAAAGAATGAAGCTGGTAAGAGACAGGAGGGGAGTTTCCAGGTTGGTCTGTAAGCAGACACTGTCTGTGCCTCTTTCCATTTGCAACCGGATTCATTTCAGTGAGGTTGTGACTGTGTCCTTCTTGCTGGTGGGGACATTTAAAAAAAAAGAAAACAAAACCAACAAACAAACAAAAAATGGGAAATACGTCTCTGTAGCTGTACCCAGGCTCAATAACAAGGCAGGTGATGAACATGAACAGCTTGGGGTATCTTCACAGAAACATCGTTCCATGGACGTGGGGGATGCACTTATGCAAAGGTTCTTTTCTTTTCTTTTTTTTTTTTTTTTAAGATTTTATTTATTTATTTGACAGAGAGAGACAGATCACAAGTTATGCAAAGGTTCTTTTACAGTCTTCTGCAGAACGCTACCCTCTCTGCACGCTCCACAGGAAAATGTGTCCAAGTAGGAATGTCTTTACCTATAGCTGATCATGTATACCCACATGGGATTTGCTTATGTCCCTTGACATGCTGAAAGTCCTGAGAAGTGTCTAATTACAAGCCCGTGATCACTCCTTAATACCTCATTGAAAGCACTTAGCTAAACAGAGAACACTATGAACCCCCACTCCTTTCCCAGGTCTGTCCAATTTTATTTACCAGTAAGATCTTTAGTGTTGCTGGAACAGTTCTGCAAATCAAATGAGTCAACCAACTTTTTATGGCGTTGAGGGGACCTGCCATTCCACCTGTCATAGATGTATACCACTCACATTATATTATATTATAGTTCAGAGTGCTCACTGAAAGTCAACGTCCCGATTGCATTATTAAATCATGATCCGCTGAGGTGTCAAATGCTTTACATGGTTTCAAGTCGCCCACACGTGTGAGGTGGGTCAAAACTCCTTAATAAATTCTCTTTAGTGAACGGGACTGTAATTCCTTGAGTAATTACGATGAAGCTAGTTTTTGTACTTCTGTGCCAATTGTCTCAGTTTTGGGTTAAAGACGAAGGGGACAATGCTATGGTTGGTGGGAACTGAACATTTGAAAATGAGAATCATGCCCAGCAAACACACGTGGTCCACTTTATTTTTTTATTATTATTTTTTAAGATTTTATTTATGTATTTGACAGAGAGAGAGATGGCAAGAGAGGGAAGACGAGCAGGGGGAGGGGCAGAGGGAGAAGAAGGTTCTGGCAGAGCAGAGAGCCTGATGCGGGGCTCGATCCCAGGACCCTGAGATCATGATCTGAGCCGAAGGCAGAGGCTTCACAACTGAGCCACCCAGGTGCCCCAATGTAATCCACTTTAAACACTGACTAATAATGCACGATATATGAAGGAGGGTTCCTTCCCACCACAAAGGATTCCGACTTTGTTACCCTTGCTACTACATCATTCTCCAGAAACAGTTACCATGTTGTAAAAATCCCACTGATACAGTAACGATACAGCTTTGGCAAAAAGGATTCTATGAAACATTGTCCGTTTCCCTCACTGGATTGCGCGACTGAGTTTTGCAAAGAAAAATTGTGTTGATCGCGTTTTTTGTGGTCTGTTCGTTACTTGAAATGCAAAATATTTTGAATTCGCAAACATATTCAAAAGCTCAGAGAGGGGATGGTGGTCCTACACGTCCCGACTTTGAAATTCTTCTCCGTGGAGCAGGGAAACATACACCACTGAGGGACATTATGAGGTGTGCAGCACACGGATTTGAGGATGTGTTCTAGGAGTCAGACTTGAAGGTCACAGAGGGCACAAGATGGTGTGTGTGTCACTATGTCCTGTGACCAGCCTTCCTTCCATGGGACCTCACAATGATGGACACCTGAACTCCTGTTTCTCCAGACCCCACTCTGCTGAATCTTCCCATCTGTCCTTGGGGATTGGTCCTGAATGTTCTTGTGAGTCCCTCCCTCTGGCTTCAACATGCTGGGTAGTTACAGGGACGGTATGACCAGGACTCCTGTGGTCTTGTGGTCTCCTGCAGGGACCATATTTCATTAGGCATCAACCACCCGTGTTCTCAAAGGCCTGACTTGTCACATTTGGGTTCCAGGCACACACATTCTGATCGATCCCATGTGCTGACTCACATTGGCCATAGCCGTCTTCCTCAGGAACGTGTGTACACACGTGTGTCTGTGCGTATTACGCAACTGTTGATATGAACAGTTTCCTATGTTATATATAAAAGCATATGCACTTAGGTCATGAGTCTGCAAATAAGTTATAATTGTGTTCGTCAGTTAATAGCGCCCATGTTTGACACAATTTTATGTCATATATTCTGTTTCTAGAAACACGTCTGATGGATTACGTCCGCACCCTTTCGATGTACACATGATAATGAGTAGTGAATGAATTAATAAGTGAAATGTGCATGATAATGAGTATTAAATCAATCTCTAGATTTATAAGTGATAATGAGTATTAAAATACACCATGTGGGGGGAGCCTGGGTGGCTCTCAGGGTAAGTGTCTGACTTGATTTCGGCTCGGCGCATGATCTCAGGGTCATGGGACTGAGCCCGGTGTCAGGCTCCGTGCTGAGCGCAGAGTCTGCTTGGGATTTTGTTGCTTGCTCTGCCCATCCCCCGCCACTTTCTTTTACTCTGTCCTAAAAATAAGCAAATAAATAGATACATAAAATATACTGAGTGATATAAATGTAATTTTATGGTATAAGCAATTATTTATAAATATTTAATTTACACAGAAATGGTAATGCATACTTGTAAATATATTATAAATGTGTATCCAGTTGTAAGTCTGCTATCAATACTTAATGTAATAACGATGATATATAAGCGTACCTATATATACTTAATGCTTAACTAATTCTGCATAATTAGGAGCGGGAAACAACTAAATTCATTCAAATACACAAATACAACCGTGAGGGGTTTTATACTTGGTGCAACTTATAAATAAGTACTTAAATGTATTTTCCGCTGATGTATTACATAGCTGTATAGATCAGAGATAGTTGTGCATTAATGTTATATATGGAATACGGTTTAAGGCATATCCTAAACTTATCATGTCTTGTATTATGCGCAGAGTCTCACAGTGTTTCCAGTGAGTTCCTAGGAGAGGACGGAAAGAGTACATTGCACTTGTCCCTTTGGGTAGCTGACGGCCAACGAGAAGTTAATGAAGGTGACAGAAAGTGTCTGAGCCACAAGCACCAGGAGGAAGGCAGGACGGTCCCCAATACCGACAAAGCTTCCTATAAGTAAAGCACGGAGCAGCCCAGTTCTGCACACCGGACATCTCAGGTGGTCCCCCGGGGTCCCACCAGTCAGCTGGCACTATTGTTCCCATTGCACAAACAGTAGCCTTGGTTAGGACAGCGTCCTGTTGACCTCCTCTCTTCAAAGATATGTGGATAACATAGTCTTTGCTGCCATAAATGCTTTATTCGTGTTGCTGGTAATATCTTCCGTGTCATCTTTCTAGTTTCTGTCCTACACAGAGTACACATTCCTTAAGGTGAGGAATGGTGATGTGCATTCTTTGCTTAGTGAAGTTTTTCTCAACGAGACTGAATATTTCAAAGCATTTGCATTTTTTTTTTTTTGCAAGAAAAATAAGAACACTTGTAGTATTAATCGGAACAGACAGGATTTTCTTCTCCGTTATTGTTGGTGTCGCCTTATTGATGGTCTGGGATGCCTGCTCTGAAAGCCCGTGTATCTGCCTGGGCCTATTGTGTGAATGTCATTCTGTCACATGGTGTGGTCTTCATCAAATGGAAATCCCTCCTAACGTTTTAAAATTTAACATTGCACGCTTTAATTAGTGTAAGCCCCACATCCGATGCAAAGTACTTTTCCAAAAAAAATCCAGAATTTGATTCAGGCATCTTTGTGCTATTTTATTTCCTGGATACGTCCTGCTGGCAAAGTCTACAGAGATGTGTGTTCCCTGGGGGGCTCCTATCTCTGAGGTCTTGGATAACATCCATGCACCCATCATGTGAGATCAAGAGCGTCAAGATGGGACGCAGTAGGTCACAGGAGAGAACCTAATGACAAACCATGAAGCAATGCTGATCTACGTAGCCATCGCCACGCAAACAGAGCCAGAACCCATGCGTTTTAATCGCAAACCCCATGTCTTCATGTCTGTGAGCTTGTTCCTGATTAAAATAGCGAGCGCTGTCACTCATCGTGGGACGGATCCGTCCTGACTGCCATCCTCCTCCTTTCCGTCCCTTCAGAGCGTATTAATCAACACTGAGATAAACTGAATCCAGGTGCCATGGAGGCGTCTTCTCCAAAATTTGATAGATGATACCCTGTCAACTCCAGGAAGGTGCCTGCACATAGTTTCTCAAGATACAATGTTTCAATGCTCCGGCACCCCTGCGGTGTTTAACCCTATGGTGTCCAAGGTGGCTGTGGTCGTTCCAACGACAACCATATCACTTGAAATCCTTAAAACCGTTGTAACGGTTTGCGTCCCTGGTAAAGTTATACCCATTCTGGATCATCATTTCAAACCAAGTGTAAAAACCTTGCTTTTCACTCAGGGAGAGGTAAATCCCCAGTGCAAACTCTCTGAATCATGCTGTCTTGCACAAATCCTTTTTGGTTTTCTTTCTTGGGTCTGTTCATCATTCAGAGCCCCCCTGTCCCCACACAAAAAATGTCTGTAAGTCCTCCCTACCTTTTAATAGAATTAAAAATATTCTTCCACAGCTTAAATTCAATTTGACAGACAATATATGGTAACATAATCCCCACTAACCAGGACACATGATACATCTGCTGCTTCACATAGTTACTTGGTACGTATGTGATGAGCATGTGTAACATCTCCTCTCAGCCCATTTCAGCCGAACATGCAGTCCTATTAATTGTAGTTACCATGTTCTTAAACTTGGAGAAGTTTCTTTGGGGAATGACAACTTTAAAAAAGTGGTTTTTCTTTTGTTGTTGTTGTTTTTTTTAAGATTTTATTTATTTATTTGGGACAAAGAGACACATCGAAAGAGGGAGCATAAGTAGGGGGAGTGGGAGAGGGAGAAGCAGGTTTCCTGCTGAGCAGGGAGCCCGATGCGGGGCTTGATCCCAGGACCCTGAGATCAGCTGAGCTGGAGGCAGATGCTTAAGGAGTGAGCCAGCCAGGCACCCCAATGGGTTTATTTTATTTTTTATTTTATTTTATTTTTTAATTGAAGTCACGGTAAAGTGTTTTTTGAAGCTGTATGTTTGCATTTGTGGAATTTGTGGGGTGCTGCACGTCCTAGGCAGTAACCCCACCATGCTTTCTTTGAACCTGCTGTGTTACTCACACCGTGGGGAGCTTGGGTACGTGGCTGCTTCTGGAATGCACACTCGGGCAAAGATGATTAGAGTCAACTCAATAGTCTGATAATGACTCCCTGTGCTGTCTGTGGGATTGGGACGTGGCTCAGTCTTGGGGAAAAGGCTCTTTGTAAGAAGGTGACCTTGGATCTGGGTCTGAAATGGAGCAAAAACCGTGTCTTGGTGTTTCTGATCACCCCTTGGAATAAAATCTGTAGGAACAGACATTGTTAAAATTATCTACAAATGGGGGCGCCTGGGTGGCTCAGTGGGTTAAGCCTCTGCCTTTGGCTCAGGTCATGATCTCAGGGTCCTGGGATTGAGCCCCACATCCAGCCCTCTGCTGAGCAGGGAGCCTGCTTCCCCCTCTCTCTCTGCCTACTTGTGATCTGTCTGTCAAATAAATAAATAAAATCTTTTAAAAAATTATCTACAAATGTATCAGCGATACTATTTTCCCACAAGTGTATGAACTGTAAGCAGTTCATGCTTTTGACACTAATTTGTCAAACGCTCATCTTAGCATGTCTGGGGAAATTTATATTTTCTCCTTAAACGTCAGATCTGAGTAAATATTTTCTGGTGTAAGGCTAACTGATCCATTCTGAGGCCAACCTTCTGGAGGCATGAGCTCTCTCTTCCAGCAACCCAAAGACATCTAATTACAAAATACCCCATTTCGCCGTGTTCCAGTGTCTATTAGGAAACGTTTTCATTTACTTCCTATGTCTCCCCCCCAACCATTAGCGGCTTGTTGGACTCAAGAGCAAATGAGACCCTGTCAAAGTTCATTTGGCCGTCTACCACGGGTGAGCTCCTTCTGCTAAGTGTTCTCCAAGACGCTTGCAGGGAAAGCAATCCGACAGTTAAATTAATAAGAAGCTCCCCAACTTTACAATTCTTTCAGCGGAGCTGAATCAGCTTCCTGTCAACGGCCAGGGTCAAAGACACTGATGGGTTCTTTTTCTGTTTTTTTTTTGAGTTTTGTTTGTTTGTTTTATAATTTATTATCTGCAGGGCAAACAATGTCTTTCCGGGGTCCTAATAAACAGAAAGTCACTGAAGAACTAAAAAGACCATAGTAGGTACCTGGTATTTCAAATGTTTGTATCTTTGTTTTTTTTGTTTTTTTTTTTTTTTTTTTTTTTCCCACCAGAGTCTAATTTTTAGTAGCCTCCAGTATGGCAGTGATGGGAAGATATAATTATTTTTAAAGACTGGAAATAAAGAAGGGAACACATGTGCTGTAAAAAGTCCACATTGAAACCTATAAAATTAGTTTTTTCTAGGTTCTCTCTCTCATGCTCTTTGTACTAAAAAATATGGTCTTTGTCGATAACTTCAGCTTTCTGAAAAAAATCAAAATCCCTTTAATTTCCTATCAAATTTCCTATGTTTATTCTGTAATCAATCTAGAAAAATAAAGTTTTTAGAAACTCAGTAACTGTTTCCCATAGGTACCTAATCATATTAGTACTAACTTTTCTTTCTTTCTTTCCTTTTTTTTTTTTTAATTTTGTTGATTTATTTGACAGAGAGAGAAATCACAAGTAGGCAGAGAGGCAGGCAGAGAGAGGGAGGAAGAGAAGTCGTCTCCGTGCTGAGCAGAGAGCCCAACGCGGGGATAGATCCCAGGACCCTGAGATCATGACCTGAAGGCAGAGGCTTAACCCACTGAGCCACCCAGGCGTCCCTAGTGCTAACTTTTCAACTGAGTAATTTTAGTTAATTAGTGCTGATTTTCAATTGAGTAACAGATTTGTGTGTGTACGACACTTTTCTTTCTTTCTCTTTATTAGTTTCACAGGTAGCCTTTTACTGAGCTCACAAGGTGCTAATTTCCAGGAACACGTCATGGTCTTAATAAACCCATGTTCCTTGAATGAAAGAGCATGTGAACTCGGCAAGCCAGTGTCGGATGACGCAGCATTTTCTGTCTATGGGATTGGGTGTCAACACTTCCACTTAAACATTCTGCATTTTTTTTATTTACGTAAAATAGCTTTAAAAATTTAAGAGTTTCTGTACCATGCTGTAAATAGTGAATACACTGAAAACTTAAAGGAAAAAAGTATAAATGTCTGTGTGTCTAAATATGTAAAAAACACAATACATAGACATACATATGCATATATATGAATAGAGAAATGATATATGCACATAGTACACATGTACATACAAGAATGTACATGATATATATTGTAATATAGGTTTATATTTCTATCCCTATATATGTATGTATTTATATTGATAAAAGTGGGTATTGATAGACATATATTTACATATTTACACAAAAATACATATGCATATATATATACTCCTGCCTGAAAGTTTAGAATTACACCGTACATTTACTTTTTCATTTTTTTACGGCCTCTGAAAAGCTTTACTATTTAAGGTTTACTTTTATAACCATTATTTAAACATTCCCCAAGGTCATCTTTATTTCTCATCTACTGAGAAGTTCAAAACACATGAGTCCATCAGATACCGCACAAAAGTGGGCTATTTTCAAGGAAAAGACCACCATCTGGTCGTTTCTAAAGAAAGGTGTAAGAGCGCTGGCACGCATTCCTGTAATTTTAAATAACCTAAACTCCAGGAATTCAAGAGAAAGAAACGCATTCAATATTGCTCGTAGTCTTAAAAACGATATTGCAAGTTGGAATTTATATGAAATTACGAAATTCAGTTGATACAGAGAAATAACAAGTCCTACGTTAATGTGTAAATCAGGTTTCCTCAAGGGTGGAGATAGGGACACATATTGGGCCCGTGTTATTGGCGACGAGGCAAACGTGCTGGATGGGCTCCTGCATCCCGATGAGCTTTCAGGGGCACCCGCCGCTGGGGAGAAACACACCAGAATATAGAAGAATCTGTTATAAATGAGAAGGATCTGATAACAGGGCTTAAAAGCCAGGACTGAGGCCACCCGGGAAACGTGCTCTCAAAGCCTATTTCCAAGTTTGCATCACGCTGAAACCTCAGGGCAGACCACCCAGGGTAAGACTTTTCTTTTTGAGTTAAGAGACGTGCCCCGTTGATGGAGTTTTGCCCAGAACCTGGGAGGTAGAGGGAGAGGAACTATTCACAGAAGGAGAGATGAGGAAATGTGGTCAGGAGTTTATGCAGCAGAAGACAGAAGTTCAGTTATATTGTGCGATTCTATTCACGGTCGGATCACAGGAGGACACAGCGGGCAGGGCAGAGGTGATGCTCCTGGAACCATGCGGAGGAACAGGGGAGGAGGGTCTGTTCTTAGAAGCAGGGATGCTAGAGTGACCACGCAGAGGGAGAGGGAGGAGGGTCTCATCCCTCAGATCAGGACAGAGCAGGGGGTGATGACCTATTTCCTTTTAATGCTCTTAAAGACGTAGGAATACCATGGAGGCAGAAGACAGAGAAACCAATGTACACATGGCCATAATACATTTCGACAGCCAGGTTATGGGCAGGAGATGCAGTTTTTTACGTAAATGTTTCATTTTTGTACTTTTGTCAGTGCCCATTTGTATTTTTTTGACTCACCTCTCTTGGGACATAACTGAATAAAGTCAGCTTCAAGAGTTCCTGATAAGAGATGAAGACGCAGAGAGAGAAACCCAGAGAAGGAGAATGTCCCAGGTAGCATCCCGTGGCGTGTTTTAGGTTCATCAATGGTTCCAGAACGGTGTGCCAGGACATGGCTCTACAGGAAAACCTGGGAACACAAGGAACTGCACCCAAAGTCTGATGCAAAGACAAACAATGACCCCATGATGTTACTACCCTACCCATGACACTTGCGTAGACGTGAATAGTTCAATGACCCATCAATAATCCTAAAAATTATGTAAAATCCTGTAATAGTTTTGAACATGATTCAGTCCTTTTCTGTAGTCAGGAAAAAAAGTTTTATATATTCCCATATAGGTAGACTTATACAGACTTTCAAGTTTTTAACTGCTTTCATGTATCCATCAATGTATTTTTTTAGATAAACCTTGTTTTTCATGTTTTCCAGGTCACCAAAAAAAAAAAAAAAGAAAGAAAGAAAAGAAAAAAGCATGGTTTTGAATGCCAGTGTATTATTTTCTTATTTTCTGGACATAAAACCACAATATTGTATTATAAGCTCCTATCCGTATGGCTTGTTCACAGGAAGTTTTTCTCCTTCTTCCGAATTCTTCACTTAACGTTCAGAGATGCCATTTAAAAAATATCTATACACCATGCCTTCGTTCCAGACCATTATAACACTTTTTTTTTAATATTTTATTTATTTATTTGACAGACAGAGGACAAGAAGGCAGAGAGGCAGGCAGAGAGAGAGGAGGAAGCAGGCTCCCCGCTGAGCAGAGAGCCCGATGCGGGGCTCGATCCCAGGACCCTGAGATCATGACCCGAGCCGAAGGCAGAGGCTTAACCCTTTGAGCCACCCAGGTGCCCCCATTATAACAACTTTTTATGAAAATATATTTTATGGATAATTGGCGCCGTCGCAGTCATATGACATTGCAGATGAACTTGTCCCCCTTCCTCTCTTATTTACTGTAAAATATTACAGGGGTGCCTGGATGGCCTAGTCGCTGAAGCGTCCTGCTCCTGATTTTGGCTCAAGTCAGGATTGCAGGGTCATGAGACGGAGCCCTGGGTAGACCCGCAGGTGCAACATAGAACCTGCTTGAGAGTCTGTCTCCCTTTGCCACTTCCCCTCCCCCTCACGCACAGGTTCTTTCTGTGTCTATGATAAATAAATAAATAAATAAATAAATATCGATTATATTGTTAAAAATAAAATAATATGTCCCTTCTTTGCATAAACATAAAAGTAAGACAACTATAAAGAAAAAAAAAAAAAACCAACACAAGAGTCTTCCCAGCTGATGGTCGTCCTACAGATCGGGTAGGTAGGAATCGAGACACAGATCGTTAACAGGTGTTTCAATGAAGATTTCTGCGGGAAATAGGAATCGGTACTTCTATTTCGATGACTATTTCGATTTCGATTTCGATTTTGAGGAGTCTACAGAGTCATCGATGATTACCGGTGTGTGCAAGTTGACACGCACTAGGGGGACACACACACAAAGATAGGGTATGGTAAGAAATGGATCGTACGGAGATTTTAAATCAGAAACCCCTGAGGGTACGGTTACATTTAAGAAGCATTAGGAAGGATGCCATAACGCTGAGCGCTGGGATCGATTTAAAAGCTGGCAAAAGGACATCTGAGAGTCTATCAGGGCCATCAAAGAAGGAGAGGACAAAGGATGCGTCAAACAATTTAGGTCTCCAGAGCCATCATGGCAAAGTTATGAAGCGACATTTTTCAACCATCTTTACAGAAATAGTTCAGTTCCCTATTAGAATACAAAACCCTACTATTCTCATATGGCCTGAATTCCTCTGGAGCAAACCCAGGCTGTCTTTGATGGTGGTCTCTGCATTTGCAAAGACCCACGTCCACGCTAATGCATTAACGCCCATAGTCAATACAGCTCAGGGGGGTTGCGTATTGGAAAATAAGGTCATGCCCTTTAGGAATCTTGCGAGGTAGTGTCTGTTTATTTTTAATTTTACTGCGTTTGATGTAATATAGTATGGTCTTCAGACAAGGTACTGTCTTGGAAATAAACATGCCCCCATCTCTGACCCCTCGATTTATTGTTTGTTGCTTAAAAGGCTTGAAAACGAAGTTTTATCACTCCACTAAAGTTAAATATACTATATCACCGAATATTATTTTTTCTCATGGACCAAGACGTAGGAAGGTCTTCATGTTCAGGTATGAACGGTCTGTCTGAGGAAAGCAAATATTGACTCAAGATGCTACGTCCATTGTACGGTATTCTTTAAATAGCACTGAGAAAGTGTACAGATTTAATTCATTAGACGATTTTTATGACACCTTTTCGAGATGCAAAGTGACACATTTTCTTTAGACCAAGCACTTTAAATCTTGAGCACACGGGACACAGAAGACAAAGGACAGAATTATAGACTGGTTTTCTGATCTGGGTATGCCATGAAGCTTATGGATTTCAGACTAAAGTGCATTTAGAAAAGCGGTTACATCTCTGTCCAATAAATAATAATAATAAATATCCAAATAAATCCCAATAAATAATAATAAATATAATAAATAAGATCTTAAAAAATTAAAAAAAGAAAAATAAAGAATAAAATAAATAAAAATAAAAATAAAAAATAAAAATATAACAAATATATATAAATACATATAAATGTATATATAAATATATATTTAAATAATATATATTTATATATTTATTTATATTCTTAAATATAAAATATATAATTATATATAATTTATATATATTTATATATTAAAATATATAAATATTAATATAGTTATATGACTATATAAATATATTCATATAGATATATGTTATATAAATATTTATATTTATATTAAATATAAATATATTTAAATATACATTTATATATTTATAAAAATGTAAATATATAAAAATAAAAATAAAAAATAAATAAAAATTAAAAGAAAAAAGAAAAAATTAAAAATTAAAAAAAGAAAAGAAAAAAATTTAAAAACATGTTACGTCTCTCTCTCTCTCTCTCTCTCTCTCTCAAATAAATAAATTAAAAAAAAAAGAAGAGAAAAGCGGTTTTGTATTACATTTATGGTATTTTGTTTTTAGTCCTCTGTAATATCATAACCTGTAGTCTTTGTCAATAATTATCTTTCTGGTGGTTGGACACAATGTGTCAAATGTGGAAGATATCAAATGGAAGAGATTCTTAATGAAAGGGAAAGAAACGCCCACAGCCAGATCGACACCACAATGCAGACTGTTGCAAAATTTATTTCTCAAAGGTAAAACCCCAAGTATACATTGTTACTATTTATAGAGACATAAACTCTTACAGATTTCTCAGTTTGATTAACGTCTTACCTGTATACAGGCAAGGAGAGGATTATGTCTGAAATTAGAACGTAAGGCATTTATATTTGTTATACCTAGACAATTTTTTTCCTTGATTAGGCTAATTTCAGGTGTAGACGTGTGGATTAATCAGAGGAAATATGCATGTTTAGGAATTCCCAATAAAAATCCAAATTTACGCTGACAAAACAAGAATAATGCCTGTGGTTTCCGTACATCCATGAGGTACACGTATACCAATTCTGGGCTTGATCGGTACAAATGAGGTAATTTACACTGCACTTTTTTTTTAGTCTTTTTTTTTCATTTTTCATTTTTTAGTCATTTTTTCATCTTTTTCTTTTTCTTTCTTTTTTTTTTTTTTTTTACTCATTTTTTCCTTCCTCTTCGTGTCACACTGCAAAACTGGTATGTGTTCCTCGTTCCCTGCTTGGCTAGTTACAGCATGTCCCGTATAAACTGGTAATACCCAAGGGTGAGATGCCGGGCATTTTCCTCTGATGCCCTATGTTCGGGGACCCGTGGGAAGTCGTCAAGATCTAGTGTGCAAGAATTTCCAAAATGGGCCACACCAACCCTAGCTTCAGCAGGTGTTTCACGGGGAGGAAAAAGGGTGTTGTGCCCACATAATGTTGGGGAAACACCACACCCCAAATTCCATCCTCGAAGGACTCTGATGTATATAAGACAATAAATCCCAAAGCTCCGGAGAAGTTAAACGTGTCTGATGGGCACAGCTAGAACCAGTGCTTCTCAGATCCATTTCATTACAAATTATTGACTTTTCTCTCCCCTAGTAATAGCTATTAACATCTAGGTACATTGTAAGAAACATTGCTTTAATATATAAATTTTTTTTAACTTGGGAGTTTAAGTGAATGACATTCCAATGAGATTAAGTCTGGTGGGTTTTTTATTTTTTTACTTTTTATTTTTTGTTTCCTTCTTCCCAATGCAATTTAAACATCATATGTTTGGAGTCTTTCCATCAAATGTCATTAAAATTGAGATAATTTTACAACTTCTCAGCAGGGAGTAAGTGATACGGGAGCCCTGAATGTGGTAGAATGTTTACATGTACCATTTTTTTGGTAAAAAACATAGATAAAAAGGCGTTATCTTGTTTAGTTTACGATCTACATGGATGTTGTGGGTATATGTGAAAATATATACACACACGTATGCGTACGTAGACATTTACAGGAAATAATTGTTGGCCAAGTCCTAAGTTATATTTGCTCTTATAGTCCTGATTGACAAATTATCACCTTAATTCCCTTTCCACGTCTTGTGCTTTCAGGACAAGGGACAAGGCATTCAAACAGTGACTGAAGACTTTTCTCTGCCGCAAGAGAAAAGCGGGACATTTGTAAGATTTTTCCATCGTTGGTGGAGAGCATGGGTTGGATGGCGTTCCCCACTCTCCCCCCAAAATTTGTATGTTGGCACCCTCCCCCACAGGACCTCAGAATGGGAGTCTATTTGCGAAAGGGGTCTTCAAAGAGGGTATTAAGGTAAACTGCGGTCATGTGGTGGCTGTTAATCCCATCTCAGCGGTGTCCTGGTATGAAGGACACAGAGATGCCCAGAGGGATGACCGGGTGAGGACGTGGGGAGAAGGCGGGGTCCACAGCCCAAGAAGACAGGACTCGCCCCACCCGGATCATAGCGTGCAGGACTGGGAGGAATCGGTGTGTGTGCTGGTCGTTACCGCGGCCCCGGCAAGTTCACCCAGTTGGGAGAAAGAACCATTAAGGAATGAGACAATGTTTTAGATCAAGACGTGGTTAGAGTAGGATTGCGTTGGGGTTCCCTGGGAAGGTCTGTGATGGGAACTCTGGGATGCACAGAATCGGGAGGACAGAGGACACAGAAGCCAGGGCAGGGTCACAAGACAACCCGTCCCACGTTCCTCACCCTCCACGTTGGTGTGGATTCCCTCCAGCAACCCCAGCGGGTAGACCTGGTGTCTGTCTTCTCCTTGGCCCCGTTCCTTTGAGAAGGGAGCTCTGTCCTGTCTCATACGCAGGACAGCACGTGATGGCCTGACAGAGTTTCTGAGCAGAAGTGGGCAGCGGTCCTGAGATCAGGTCACTGCACCGTCCACGGGAAAACACACAAGATAGGATTCCCCACGCCGAAGGGAGTAGGTTGCTGTCTTAACGCCGGTGGCTTTGATTTCCACCAAGCGTCCGTCTGGGTCCCCTCCTGTTCTGCAATACGGCTGCTCGATTCCCAAAACGCCCCAATACAGAAGCCTGGTCACCACTGTCATCTGGGCCTACACGCTGCTGTGACATGAACCATCTCACACCTAAACCCTTCTGTGTACCGGAGCCACTCGGCCTTTCCAAATGATGACAAATTACCCCAAACATGCGAACCACCAATTTTCTATCCCAGCCATGCACCTGTCCATGTTCATACAGGGTCTGAAATAATTTCTATGAGATGCCTGAGCGTGTGTTGGGTCCATGTGGGTCACCGACTCTTTTTGGAGACATTGATGCTGGCTAGAAAGAGAACCTACCAGAAGTTTCTGCCCGCACCAGGGAGAAGTGATATTAATGATCATTTCTTAAGATCAACCGTTCTTAGTTGATTAAGAAATGTCATCCGATGATGGGGACCGCAGGCAAGCAATGAGTTCCAAACACCGCGTTTGCAGCACGTGGGGTGAGCTGAGGCCAGGGATATTTTTAGGATGTAGGGGAGCGTGTTTTCGTGGTTCTTGGGCTGGTGAGGTTCCCGCAGACATCAGCACGTGCCGAAGGAGCACTTGGAGGGCATGGACCAGTACGTCTGTGCGTTAGTGAGCACCAGTGGCCTGTTTGCAAGCGTCCTCTCCTGTGGCTGTTTTAATCATGCCTGGAATTGGTGAATTTCCCTAATTCATGTAATTTGCTGAGTGTCTGCCCTACGCCAAACATTGAATCAACATAACCAAGTTGCGGTCGTCTGAGCAAAGGACACAAAAATATCACATTTTTTGGTGATATTTGGGGCACTGGATAATTGGAGCCTTGTCAGTGTCACCGTAGGAATTTCGATTCCCCAACTAGCAGCTCCCCAGGTGGAGAATCCCAGTGGCCAAGCAGAAATCTTCATCCTTGTAAGCATGTCTTCTTTAACGGGTTTTTAGTGGGGCCGTTATGCAAAAGGACAGAGGCCTTCCAGTTTATTTAACAGAAGGGACAGTTTCCCCAGTCCTGGCATGAAAAAAACATGCATCCTTTCTTTTCCTTAAGCTCTTGCTCTTGCTACAAGATGAGCATTCAATGTGGTTTTGTGCCCCAAATGAAGACGATTTGTGCCATAAAGTCACGCGAACCTATTATTCCATATTTATGATATTGCAAAGGAGGCCAAACAGACTTGGAACCACTACCCCCCATTTGCACTGGCTCTAGCACAATGGATGGGAATCCATTCTCAAAAAGGTGGGTCCTTACAGGCCTTACCGAGTTTCTGCGTAGGTCATGTGCTCCGTCGCGGGCTGCGGTTTGGACCACAGAGGGCCATGCGCGTTGCTGCTACGTTCCTTGGGACGAGAGACTCCCTGTGCACAACGATGGGATGTCCCATCGCGTCTCCTGAGATTAATGCATTTAAGTATTGCAAACTTTTTTCTGGTCATCTCTGATAAGGGTAAAGGACGAGGAAACACATTTCCCCTCCTTTCCGGGAGAGCGGAGAGAAGGGTCCTTTATCAGCTGTGACTCCCAGTGTCTACGACAACCATGTCCTACAATCCTAACCCACTGTCCTGCGGGACCGTAATTCTGCTATTAGTTTCCGGGGAGCAGAAGGATCTATGCACAATGTCCAGTCTCTCTCTCTCTCTTTCTCTGTCCATCTCTCCCTCCCCATCTTTCTTTCTCCGTCTGTTCATTTAATCTCTGTTCCTTTAATCTATGCAGTTTCATTTCCAAATAATATGGAAGTCAATTACTTGCAATTATCACGCCTGGAGCACGGAGGTCAACGTAATCATATCTCAGATTCTGAAATATTGAACACGGGCCCTTCGAAGTCTCCTGCTCCAAACCCACATCAACTCGGCCACAGCCAACGTCACGGTTCCTTTGTCATGTCTCAGAGGACGCGGCCCAGGTCTAGAACCGACCGTTCCAGACAAAACACAGAGTTCCTACAAGAAAGTTCTCTAAATTATGGAAGAACGTCTTCTCTCTGAGCCTGCTTATTAAGGAACCAACACACGCTCTCACACCCAGCCCCGAAAGACAATACCAAGCAATACGGAGTTTCCAGATAAGAAGATGTGCCGTTTGGAAACCTATCAGGCCAAGCCCTTTTATCGTAATTAATTTTAAATGAGACAAGCATGTCCGTTTTTAAACCTTTGCTCATTTGCATGCAGATTGTATGTATATATATGCAGAATATGTATTATTTCTTTCCATTTCAAATTCTGTTAATTTATAGCAGCATATTTCAGGAAGCTAGACTTTTTTTTTTTTTTTTTTTTCGTCAAAGAAAGCATGATTCAATTAAAAAACTCTGCTCTACTCCTCACCAGAATAAGCTTTTGGAAAGCATCCTGAAATCATTCCTACTTCCACTAAGAAGCTAATAAAATACGGATCCAAAACACACACACTCACACACAAATCTAACAAGAAAGATGCTTTAGCAGGAAAAAAATACATATATTTTTATTACTTTTTAATTCGATATAATTTCTGCCCTTAGAAGTAATAAAGATGATTCTTTTTATTCGTTTTCAAATTTATTTTGCTTTAGAAACGCGCAGACTCCTGTATTTTCATGCCAAGAGGAGATCTTGGTCAGTTCATCGTGGCATGCTCTACAAAGTGATTATACTGCATTTGGAGAAGAAATGATATTTATTTGATAATCTCCTACCCTGTAAATTCAGCCCAAGGAGGATTTCATCCCAGATGCAGGCATTCAATTTTGGTTTGGGGGAATATGGTGTTATAACAGATATCATCGCTCATTCCAGCGAAAACTTTTTACAATCTTTCTATTTTTATTTTTTTTTCTTACTTCTCTGTGTTTGAACTTTCAACTTAAGCTTTATTCTTGTATTGTTGAGGACGATCATAATTGAACAGTGCATTTTTTTTTTTCCTGGAAATCCAGTTGCTCTGAGCAGGACGTCGAGTCTCAGTAAGTGAGTAGAGCCACGATATAGAAGAAAACCCACCGTAATGGGATCTTAGATCTTTCCGTTCAGTACGAAGGATTGTCATTTTCCAGAAACCACTAAAAGGAGCTCATGCTCCAATGGGGTTTATCTTCAAAACTGTGCATAGTGCATTAATATGTCCCAGTAGCATCTGACCATTCAATATTTCATTTATAACTTGGTGTGCAAGAACAATATGCTTACGGGCGCCTGGGGGGCTCAGTGGGTTAAGCCTCTGCCTTCAGCTCAGGTCATGATCCCAGGGTCCCGGGATCGAGCCCCACATCGGGCTCTCTGCTCAGTGGGGAGCCTGCTTCCTCCTCTCTCTCTGCCTGCCTCTCTGCCTACTTGTGATCTCTGTCAGATAAATAAATAAAATCTTAAAAAACAAAACAAAACAAAACAAAACAATATGCCTGGTAAGGACATCATGGCTGAAGGAATTTATTCTGCAGCTCTAGTTCTGGAAATCTGTGGACAGTTACAAGCTGCCTGGTTTTTTCTCCAAGCGGAAAATGACCTCCTTCGATTCCACGTGAGAATCAGAGTCTGACCCGTCATTTCAGGATTCGCAGACATAGCTCAGATCCTATGCCGATTCTGAAATATGAACACGGGACCGTCAATGTCTCCTGCCCCAAACCTGCTTCAATGCATCCACAGACAACTGCTTTGTTCCCTTGTTGTGTCTCGGCAAACAGGAAGTGGCCCAGTTCTAGAACCAAGATTTCAGACAAAACACAGACTTCTATGTTTAGCAGAGATGCTACACTTACAGAAGTTGATGAAAAAAAAAAACAAAAAAAAATACATGTTTCTGGTCCACACTGTAAGAACTGCTTGGTTGTGGGAGGGGCAAGAGATCGGTACGTGTTGTGTTGTCTGTTTAATGACAACAGCAACAAAAAAAGGGGTTCACACAAGTTACCACGAATGAAGAAGGATTACCAGTTTTTACTTCAAGAAATTACTACATCGTGAAGGAACATACAAGAGGAAATTAAGATTTAAGGATATCCACAGATGGATTATATTATGCACAATATGTTAAATTTATTTTATTGATAAGTTACAAATATTTATAATTTATATTTATACATTTTACCCTATACAATTATGTATTACATGTACAATATGATACAAGATGATATAATAATGTAATGTATTACACATTGTAATTTAGTATATATGTTACATATAGTACATGTTGTTTGGTATATATTATACATATTATAAATAATGCATACTATAAATAACGCACATTATAAATAATGCACATTATATATAATGCATATTATAAATAATAATGCATTATACATATTATAAATAAAAATTATGATAGATTCATACCAACATGTATATGTAACAGTACATGTTGCAGGTATGGTACATGCTACATATTACATATGCTCCATATTCTGTATTATGCAATAATACACTATATTGTATATTATTATTATTTTGTAAAGAATTTATTTATTCATTTGACAGAGAGAGATCACAAGTAGGCAGAGAGGGAGGCAGAGAGAGAGAGGAGGAAGCAGGCTCCCCGCTGAGCAGAGAGCCCAATGCAGGACTCGATCCCAGGACCCTGGGATCATGACCTGAGCCAAAGGCAGTGGCTTAACCCACTGAGCCACCCAGGTGCCCTACATTATGTTTTTTGATATATATGTATACATAATTTTGTAATTTGTGGATGAATATGTCATTTTGATACATAATTACATATTCTACATTATATAGTAACATTCTATATATTACATATTGTGTATTATGCATGTTATACAGTAATATTCCATATTCTATATTATGTAATGATATTCTACATTGTTGTTATGTTATATGATATATAACTACATAATTAAAAATATATAATTATAAGTTATAACCACAAACACATTATAAATATAAAATTATATATTATATATAATATATTACATAATACATATTATATATAATTATATCCATATTAAATGTATAAGATTTAATAATGAAATATTTTCTGCCTAGGCTTGCTGTCTAACCTTTTTATACAAAATTGACTGATAACTAATAAAACAAGAAAGTTGGAGTCAAAGCGTTTGGAGCCGTAATTATGCAGTCAAGGTCAGTGACTTTACAGGACAGTGATTATGCGACGGAGCAAGGAACCGTTTCTTTGGTCTTCCCTTATGACTAACATCACAGGGTACTAACACTCTGTGTTGACAGCTTGCTCTGTGTGCCTGAAACCCCTGTCCCCTGGCTGTCTGCTGGGCCAGGTTCTCTGCTTCCTAGGGATCTGCCGCAATCCCACCACGCAAACATCTCCCCTCGAGGACTCACCAGACCCTGCTCTACCCGCCCCTTTCCTTAGCATGCATGTCGTTCACACACATGGTTATTGATTCCTTACACTTACTGGAGTTGATGAGCTATTCTGATTTTATTTATTTTTTTTAAGATTTTTAATTTATTTTTCTAACAGACAGATCACAAGTAGGCAGAGAGGCAGGCAGAGAGAGAGGAGGAAGCAGGCTCCCTGCGGAGCAGAGAACCCAATGTGGGGCTCAATCCCAGGACCCTGGGATCATGACCTGAACTGAAGGCAGAGACCTCAACCCTCTGAGCCAACCAGGCACCCCGCTATTCTGATTTTAGAATTGCATTCCGGGAGCGCAACTCGTTTTGGAGTTCTTGGTTTCTTTTATCCACTGCTGATTCTCAGGATCCAAGAAGGCTTCACCACAGTAGCTGTTCAGTAAATAATTGCTCAGTGGGTAATTACAAGGGAAAAACGTCCATTTCCAAAAACCCCCTTGTGAATAAAGCAGGATGAGGAGAGGACGTCAATCTCCCCTGCCAATGTTGAGTTCAGGGAACTGGGTGGGGGAAAGTCAAGTTCAAGGGTCACTGTAGCTCTTTCTCAGTTTATCTCATCTGCAATACCTTCCGGATGGGACTGTGCCAACGTTTTCTCCGTCTTCCGTCGTTATTCACGTTACTTCAGTGACCTGCTTCACAACAATGCCTCTAGGGCTTTCTTTGGTGTGGGCGTGTTAAGCCTCAGTGCACACACTTCTGAGAGCACGAGCACATGGGTGGTCTCTCGTCCAGCTACAATCGTGCAGCGATGCCCCCACTATTCAAAGCACTGAACCTGCTTCTGCATGTTTAGTCCGGTGTCTGACATCATGGGTTTGGAGGGAGCTAAGCCATGTGTGTCTCAATCAGATGGAGAGTTCTGAGTGAGCAGAAACAATGTATCTGCAGAGCAAAACTAGTTACAATGTATATAAGACATGCATGTGTTATATGTAATGTAGCATAAAGTAGACTAGAATAAACAGATATAAATATTATGTAAATAGATATAAACATAAAATATAATATAAAAATATAACAAAATAGAAATATAAATACAACTAAACATATCCATAATGTAAATATATATGTATATATACATACACACATAACATATATACACATATATACATAAATATATAATATGTAAATATATAAATATATAATATATAAATATAATATAAATATAAAATATATAAATATGATATAAATATAACATATTTATATGATATAAATATAAAATCTATAAATATGATATAAATATAAAATCCATAAATATAAAAATATAAAAATCTATCAATATAATATAAATATAAAATCTATCAATATAATACAAATATGTCATCTATCAATATAATACAGATATATAATCTATGAGTATATGAATATATAATCTATAAATATAATAGAAATATATAATCTATAAATATAATATAAATGTATGATCTATAAATATAATAGAAATATATAATCTATAAATAGAATATGAATATATAATCTATAAATAGAATAAGAATATATAATCTATAAATATAAAAGAAATATATAATATATAAAAATACATGAAGTATATACACATATATATAACAGCCCTGATTTCTAGGATATGTTATTTGATCCATTTACAAAAGTTGTAGCCATTCCCCCAAATAAAACTCATACCTTGATTAAAGGAAAAGCAAACTCCACTATCTAGGAAGATTTATTTCCCAGGTCACAGACTTTATAAAAATGTTTTCATCTACTGGGTGAATGGGGTCCGAGGTACAAATTTGCAGTTGCGAGTTGAGGACGTCCTGGGGATGTGTCGGACAGAGTGGTGGCCGCAGTTCATAATCCTGTGTCGCATACTTGACGGTTGCCGATGGAGGACGTCGGAAATACTGTCATGACAGGAACAAAAATCCAGCAACTCCGTCTGGAGATGGACGTGAACGAGACTTCGTGTGGGGATCGTTTCTCAACAGACACAAATAGGGATTCATTACCCCATACACTTAGAGGTAGCATAATTATGCACGTCAGTTATCCCTCCCTACAGAAATAAAAGTAAAGTGTAAGTGGCATTTGTCTGGGCACCTGGGGAGCTCAGTTGGTTGGGCGGCTGTCTTGGGCTCAGGTCATGATCCCTGAATCCCGAGATCGGGATGGAGTCCCACGTGAGCCTCCCTGCTCCACGGGCAGTCTGCTTCTCCCTCTGACCCTCCCTCACCTTCTGCTCTCTCTCTCTCACTCTCTCCCTCAAATAAATGAAATCTTTAAAAAAAAAGAAAGAAGGAAAAATAAGTACTTGTCTGAGAAATCCTGAAAGAGGCCCTAAATGATGTCCCATGGCTTACAAAGTCCTCCCTCCCTCAAAACTCATGAGCAGTTTCCTTCTTGATCATCAGTCTTTATCTGAAGTTATTTTCGGGGTCATGCTGAGTGGTTTGGTCGGTTGAGAGTCTGAGTCTTGATTTTGCTCAGGTCAGGATCTCAGGGCTGTGGGGTCGAGCCCCATATCAGGCTCTACGTTCCGTGGGGAGCCTGTGTCACATTCTCTCCCTCTGCCCCTCTGTGCGCCCTCCCCCAAACCATCTGCTTTCTCATTCTCTCCAATAAATAAGCTGATTAAATCTTAAAAAAAAAAAACAAAACATAAAGTCAATCTTTGGTATTCTTCTGGACCCACTACATATACTATGCAACGTGACGGCATGGTAACGTGACATTTTTTCCTAAATTATATAGCAATGATAGCGTGCACGCAAAATGCCGATTTTCCGGATCATCTTTAAAATAGTAAAAATTAAGCTGCTACGTTCTAAGTAAGGCAGCTCCGTGCGTCCCCGATGGATGGCTTCATGGCTTACTTCCCGTGCTTTCCATGACGCGACTGGGGTCTTGCTCTCAGGGTGTGACGTGCTGGTGTTCAGTTTTAGGAACATAATCTTTCCCGATAACTGCAATCGGACACGTTGTTTGCTTCCATAGCTGAAAACAGGTCATGTGTGTTTACTGTTACTTCACGTTCTAAGCCCCAGTGTGATGGATTTCCATGGGTTTTTTCTGTCTAGTGCTCTAGGACTTCTGTTCTATGAATCTGCCCGATGATTTTCCGATATAGAACCGTGCACACATGCTATGCAAACACACACACACACAGACACACACGCGCACCTGCTAATTACAGAACAGTAGAAACACTGAAGTAAGACACCTGGGGTTCTGATCACGTCGTGGCAGAGACGATGCTGGATGCCTCTAGGGGAACTGGGTCTTCCACATTCTTCATCACTTTAAAGGGAATAAATTGAGTGACTGTTTCACAAGGTTGTCGAAAAAAGTAAAACAATCGTTGTAAGCACCAAGTGCCTTTCATAGCTCCTAATCCCACCTCCAAAAGGTTAATTAATGTAACGGTAATGAGGACGCTGATCTTTAAATCATATATTCATGCTTCTACGCCTTGATGCATTTATCCATACTTGTAAAATTTTCTGCTCTAATATGTGGCTTTACACGCAATATTTCCCCACCTCTCAGTAATCTCCTTATTTTAGTAATCTCAGTAATGTCCTCTTGCCATGGGTATTTTTACATTGTGCAAAAAGTACCATTTATGGGTAATGCCTATCTATAATTTTTTAATTCTTTTCCTAATTGGGGGACAATCTCTTGGCTCTCCCACACCACCGCTCCCTCATTAGTTAAACCCTGTCTGTGTATCTGTCTGTCTGCAGCACTCAAAGTAGCTGGTGCGGTTTATTTTACGGGGAAAGCAACATATTTTGGAACACAGCATTGTCTTGATGGTGTACACCGTAGGTCGATATCATTTTAGAAGCTGCGTCACGTGAAAACCCATGCCCGAGAGTCCTTCCCCGGGAGTATAGGTACCAAGCGCACAAAAAGAAGATTGACCTGAAAATCTAGAGAAGACTAAAAAGGAAAAACAGTTCCGTAGTTTTTTCAAGTCATTATCTCGGCCAAAGCGCCATGTCGTAATTTGTGCAGGACGTGTGAACATGACCCACATGAAATACCCCCCAGTCCAGGGTGGGTGTCCATGCAGGACTGTGACGTTTGTGCAGGTGCATACTTGGGGCTAGACAAAGACACTCGGGCTAGTGTCTGCACAGAGACGGCTGAGCTGAGCAAGGATGGACATTCTTGACCTATGGGTTTCTTATTTGGTTGCAGCTGAACAGGTAGAAACTCGCACATTTTCATATTCATGCCTTTCAGGGAGTCTCCTGTGTTCCACCTTATTAATGTTTTCATGTGAATTCTGAGCTAAAAACTGGGACGTTATGTCCGGTAGTTTTGTGTAACAGTGGCCATCTTGAGGTTTTGGTGGAAACAGCATGAATCTAAGTTCTATGGCTTTTCATTGATTCATTTTACTTTTCCTGAATGGCTCATTCATGCAGCGAACCAGTTATCAAGTTCCTACTCCATGCTCAAGGCCAGAGTGGGTACTAGGGTTCTGTCTGCTCAGGACATCCGTCCTGCAGACCGTACATTCACGGGGACAGGCAGAGAGGAAAATCAACGATACATGAACTAACACACACACAAGCTGATGAAATCATTAACTACCACCAAAGTAACAATAACGATCTGGCCTGTCCTTGCATCCCTTAGCTGTAAATTTTCATACTTTTTCATAATTTCTTTTGTAACATAAAGACAATTGGAGAATGTGGTGTAATCAAAGGTTGTCGATGCACCCTATTTGAAAACTCCCAAATGTTTCCTGATCAGTTAGTTAACGTACCTTTAGATCTACTAGAACCAATAAATGTGACGTTAAGCATTTTTGTAATGGGACCCAATTGAAGGTTCATAGTAAAGGAATGAATGATAAATGAGATTGGCACATTGACTGTTCACTAATCAGAATTAATACAGAGTTGGAGAGAAATTGTGCTGTACCATGAATGCACCCATTCCATCAGAAGTCATGGTAAATCCGCGTGCCAAATGGGATGGGATTAGGAGGTCGGGGTCTTTGGGGGTGGCCCGTTTGAGTGCCCTTATAAAAGGCACACCAGGGAGCCTCCTCACCCTGTGGGTCACATGACGACACAAAGAGAAATGGATCACCTATAAAGGGGGAGAGGCTGCCCCAGCCACTGATTGTGCCCATGGCTTGGTCACACACTCCCAGCCCCCTGGAAGAGTGACACGTAAATGTGTGTTGCTTAGAAGCCGAGCAAGTCCACACTAGTCCATTCCAGCAGCCCAGACGGACTGAGACAGATGACACCACGGACATTGAATTCCGTACCTCCCTTCATGCAGGAAACCAGAGCATGCAAGCGGCTGGCAGGTCTGATTCCGTACACGTGCCTGGATGGGTATCAGTGAACATTTCTGGGGTGTAACCCACATCACGGCTGCATTCGTTTTCTTCAGTTACAGGCTAAGAGTCTGCAAGAAGATGGCTTCAGGCCATAGTGACACAGAATGCCTCTGACTCCCGTCACACACAACACATTCCCAGGCCATCTTCCAGATGCTCTGTAGGGCTGGGACACAGCATGTATAGTCTAGAAGGCATGAGAAGGCCAACCATACAGTCTTGCATATCGCACCCTCTGTCCCTCACCTGGAGAGCTCAGCTGGCATCACTGCCTGCTGAGCACCCACGTTTTCAAGCAGAGATCTGATTTTCAACTGTGTACACCCCACATTGTCCACCCAGTGGATTTCTCATGGGACTCCCCAGCTCCCCGCCTCCTAACACACGCGATGGCCCAATGCTGTCCGTTGTACGCCATCTATGTGTCTACAGCCTGACACGGACGTGGGCATGGGACTGGGGCTGGGTCACCTGCACGCGTTCTGGGACAGCTGCAGGAGCTGGAGAGCACGATGAAGGCTTTCTTGGCACCTGCAGGTTGAGCTGAGCAGATAGACAGCGAGAGGCGGTCACGTCCCCACATGCGTTTTGGGACAGTTGGCTGAAAAAGAAAGCAAAGATAACAAAGTGTAGAGAGACTGAGATGAGTAAGAGAAGAGAATGTTCTAGGCAGCATTTTGAGGGCCATGGATGGAGCCATCCCCAAATCCAATGGATTTACTCTTCTCGGTTTGGAGAAGATCGCTTCTCTTCCTCTATCTGCTTCTTTCTTTCTTTCTCCAGGGGGAGAGCCTTTTTCTGCCATTTGCCTGCAAAACCATCCCCGGCGAACCCCGATTCCACCCCGTGCAAAGCTATACCTACGAGCTGTCGTGGATAATGCCGGGAACGTTTAAATACTTGGGAAGAGAAGGTCCCTGGCCACATGACAGACACAGAATGAAGATGACACGTCCACCCGTCCCCCATCTGAAGACGGAGGGAGCCGACACGTTAATCTGACACAGGGCGACGAAACGGTGCTCAGAGGAAGAAAAACACGTTATGTTGGCGAGGGGGTGGGAGGGACCCACTGTGCCTCAAGGAATCATAATTAATGACATTTCTCGATTTCCATGACAACATTAAGAAATTATCTAGCCCGATACAGAGCCCTTGATATCATATGAATTCCTCTGTAATATTTTTAGGAAGAAGGAAGAATGTCTTGTCATTTTAAAGGTAAAGCTCACAGAAGAAGAGTCCTTGAGTATTAAATACCTATAATGCATTCATATGCATGCATATATGTGCATATATATTACATTCTGTAATCCACATTTTTGGACCATTCATTTTCCTTCAAGGGATGCATAACGAGCTTCAGGAAACATGAGACAGAAGGTCTCCACATAAGGAAACGCAGAATGAGGTTAGGGTTAGCAACAGCTACGTCACAGATTTTCTTGCAGGGGTGGGGACGCGTGGAACAGAGTCATTACGGCCTGCCTGTGGAAAAGTTCGCCCTTGCGACTGTCTGAAAAAGGAGGCTGTGCTCAAATAGGGCACATCTCTCCTCTCTGGGTCATGTCAGGACTCGGAGTAGCCACCCACCACCGCACCACCCGTCAGACACATCATGAGAGTGAGTTGGGACCTCACATCCCCCACACCTCCGTCCCTGCCTCCAAGAAGACCGCTGCAAGCAGAGCTTCTAGAAATCATCAGCGTCCTTTGTCCGGACCTTAGTGGTTTTTGAGGCGGTGGAGAAAACCAAATAAGGTGGATTTGTTTTGTATAAAAAAAAATCGTTTAAAAATAATATTGTAACCTTATGACAGGCTATAGTACTCTATTGATATGTTATACATGATTAATTAATTGTATAAATGAATTATAACACTATACAGTGGATCCGTGAACAATGGGGGGTTAGGGGGTGCCAAAGCCTTTGTATCTATGTATAATTTCTAATGTCCCTAAAATAACTGCAAAAAGCCTAGTGCTCACTGTAAGCCTTATCAATAACAAAGTTTGATGAAGACATTATTTTGCATGCTATATGTGTAAGATGCAATATTTTTTTTTTAGATTTTATTTACTTATTTGACAGAGAGAAAGATCCCAAGTAGGCAGAGAGGCAGGCAGAGAGAGGAAGGGAAGCAGGCTCCCCACCAAGCAGAGAGCCTGATGCGGGCCTCGATCCCAGGACCCTGAGACCATGACCTGAGCCGAAGGTAGAGGCTTTAATCCACTGAGCCACCCAGGTGCCCCAAGATACAATATTCTTACAATAAAATATGCTACCAAGAAGAAACGTGATTAAGGAAATCATAAAGAAGACAAGATACATTTATAGTACTATATCGTATTTATCAAAATAAATCCATATATAAGGGAACTGAGCCATTAAACCCGTGTTATTCAAGGGTAAACTGTACATGGTATTCTTTTTTCTAACTTTCTTGATTTTTAAAGGGTTGATAATACAAAATAACATGGAGTAACTTTCTGTAGAAATAACTTTAAAAATTAAGAGTGTCTTTAAGACAATTATATTGTATTATTAAATTAGGTCAAGGAAGTCACATTACGTTAAAATATAGATATTCTGTACTATATATGATATGTATTCATATACAACATAACTATTTTATTACATGCTATTTCTGTATTATTGTATTTCCACACATCTGAGTTCTTAATCTGTGACAAAGTAAAATGCCCTTTTTTTAGACTTTTAGATTTTTTTTTAAGATTTCTTCTTTATTTGAGAGACAGAGAGAGACAGTACTCAGGGGGAGGGGCCGAGGGACGGGGAGAGACGGGATCTGAAGCAGACTCCATGCTGGGCAGGGAGCTGGCCGTGGGGCTCCATCCCACCACCCTGAGATCATGACCTGAGCCGAAACCGAGAGCCAGAGGCTTATCCGACCCAGCCTCCCAGGTGCCTTTCCAAGATGACGATGACTGCCTCGGGTTCCAAACACCTTCAGCATCACTGTTTTTAATGTCCATACAGTGAAAGAAGCAAACGTCCTTAACATGTCTGTACTGAATGTCCCTACAGGGATGGGTTTGTGCAACAGCCTCTGCTGACCTGCACAATGCTCACGACCGGCACTAGGAGCATGGCCAGTGCTGGCAGCCGAAACCGGACCAGACACCTTTGGAAGCTGCCACCTGCCCCATGACGGACGTGTGGCCGAGCCACCCGCCCACGTGTCCAAGATGGAGCCAGACAGGCGGAGGTTATCCACGGTCTCGTAGGAGCTGGTGCACCTGTTACAGACGTGGGCCTACCCGTCTAGGGAGACATAGAACTCAAAGTCCCAAGTACTAACCCCAGAGTCCGCCATGTAACCTTTCCTGGGCACCATTAGGAGTACGTGTCTGCATGACTTCCATGCATCAGGGATTGGTGTAGTCCCTCCTCTTAGCTGTGGCAGGAGTGGACAGAGCGTAATATTTATTTCCCCTCCTCTGTGCCCCTCCTTGTCCCCGTCCCTTCCCATCCTGCGCCTTGTCCCTGCCTTCTGTTGTTCTCCTCCCTCCTTCCTTCCTTCCCTGCTCCCTCCCTCCTGTGTTAGGGTTCTATCTCCTGGTCATTCCTTCCTTCTTTCCCCTCTGAGCCTGAACTCACTGAATCAGGATCTGTCTACAGCAGCTGAAACCAGACCAGAGGACATTCCATCAAACTATGTGGGTTGGAGAAATGGAAACGGCAGGTCTGGGAGGGATATCCAGAATGAGGCAAATCTAGAAATATAGGAAATTCCTGGCATAACATTATGCCAAAATATGACACTGAGAATGAAAATTGCTATGTAATGTTTCACCTTGCCGTATCTTTTTGGTCTGCTACGTTTTAATTTCATGTGCTAGTGGATTTTATTTTCTGTGATGAAAACAGATGTAGGGTTTGCTTTACCAGCATTTCATGAAAATCAATGTAATGAACATTTGCATACATTATTCTGGTTATTTTAGACATGTTAAATCATTTTTAATTCTTACAAATTTCAGATACGCTGTTGTTATATTTTCACAGAGAGGAGACTGGCCCAGTGACAGGGACTAAGTTATCCAGAATCACACCTTAGTGACAGTGTTTTGAGTAAGTCACAGATGAGATTCCAGAGCCCGTGTTCTATTTCACTATAGATCCATTGTCCCATTATTACATTGCAAACATAATCACCAACGTGTAAGCTTCAGTATAGATACTAAAGGCAAATTTACATACATAAACCTACATATATTCATATATGCAAACATGTTACATAATCAGTGGTTATGAATATTTTAAACATTTTAACTGACTTAAAATTACTGATGACAACCCAAAACCTTTTCCTTATGTTAGGGTTATATCAGTCTTGATAGTTACCATAAACTATGAAAACTATATATATTTTCCTTAACTAGTGTACACATAACAGTAAAAACCCATTACATTTCCTCATTTATAACCTGTTGTTCGGAAAACAACTATATTTTATAAAATAAGGAAAAGTAATAATAACATTGGTATCCTGTTTCACCTTGTAAATCTCCTTAGTGTTTATCTTAATAGAAGAGAGATACTGACGTCTGCCTCTGTGTTCAGTCTGTTGCAATATCATGTGCCACATGGTTTCCGGAAAACTCCAGTTACAGAATGAGATTATAAAGGCAGAAAACATCTTTGTACAATTATGAAAACAGGTATTCTTGAAGAAGTCACCATAGAAGGGTGGCCCAGGGCTTCCCAGAGCAAACAATCCATTTTGAGAATTACTGGTTGATTGATCTATCAATCTCTCTATCATCAACAAATATGTCTTTCTAGCTATCCATCTAACCCTTTCATCCATCCATCCATCCATCCGTCTTTCCATCCGTCCTTCCACCCACCCACCCATCCTTCCATCCATCCATCCTTTTATCCTTTCATCCACCCATCCATCCATCCATCATTCCACCGATCCTTTTATCCCTTCATCCATGCATCCATGCATCCGTCCATCCATCCATCCATCCATTCTCCCATCCATCCATCCATCCATCCATCCATCCATCCATCCACACATCCATCCATCCTTCCTTCTATCGTGTCATCCATCCATGTTTCCATCCATCCATCCATCCATCCATCCATCCATCCATCCACACATCCATCCATCCTCCCATCCATCCATCCATCCTCCCATCCATCCATCCTTCCTTCCACCCATCCATCTATCCATCCATCCTCCCATCCATCCATCCATCCATCCAACCACACTTCCATCCATCCATCCATCCACCCATCCATCCATCCATCCATCCTTCTCTCCGGTCATCCATCCATCCTTCCTTTCATCCATCCATCCATCCATCTATCCGTCCATCTATTCTTCTATCCTGTCATCCATCCATCTTTCCTTCCATCCATCCATCCTTCCTTCCACCCACCCACCCATCCTTCCTTCCTTCCATCCAACCATCCATCCACCCATCCTTCTATCCACTCATCCATCCATTCTTCCTTCCTTCCACCCACCCACCCATCCTTCCTTTCATCCATCCAACCATCCATCCATCCTTCCTTCCATCCATCCATCCATCCATCCATCCATCCATCCATCCATCATCTTCCCAGCCAGCCAGCCAGCCATCTACAGTCATAATGATCTCCCTACTTAGATCTACATAGTTATCTGTCTAGCTACTCATCTATATCTATCATTACACTGATATTTGCCATTCTGTTTAAATTTAAATGTATATTTACCCTAAAAATGAAAGCAACTTTAAAAAAAATGCAATTCCAAAGGGATATTAGAGAAGACCCACAGTTAAATAGGTAGGCATACTCCCACCTTTTATCAATAAGAGTATATTCTCAGAATTCTATCCTTCCCTTTGTATTTCTCTTCTACTCAGGAAGTTTCTGCAAAAAGTACTGTGGAAATGTTCCTCAATTATCTTGACACTATTTTGGGCTTTTCTCTGAACATTGTGCCTACTTAAAATGTCACAGATTGTGTCTTTGGTGCAGATATAGGAAGCAAACAATTCAGTGTGCACACTAACCCGGGTAATTCTGAGCCCAGGGGAATTTGAGCATGGTGAATATGTTCAGATCTATTCCTTTCAAAGTATGAAATTTGAATTTCTTCTTTTATTTACCTGCTCATTCTCTGCCTGTAATTATCCTGACAACCATATTTTTCTTACATATCTAGATATTATTTTCTTGGTTGTGACATTAGCCAGGATAAAAATGTTTCATGCATTGATTAACTCTTTTATTTTTACCCATATTTATGCTATATTTTGATGGTAAAAATACTTGTCAATTTTCTTATACTATACTTTGCTTTCTGAAAGGAGAAATGGTCCCATGACAAACCACTTGGATGTTTTCCTGTATTTTCTTGTATTAATTTGTAACCTTTAGTCTTCACATACAGACCTATCTGTCTAGAATCCAAAGTGTCCGTACATATACAAGAAGTTGCACTATAATTTCTTAAACAGACAGAGCTCGCTGACCCAGTGCCACATACTAAATGGCTCGTCTTTCAGAGAGTTCTGTGATGCCAACTGGATTGCATGTTCCTTTTCCATATAGCCACAATTCTGGAAATTTCTCTGCTGCTCTAGGAGTCTATTTCCAATTCCTAGATCACTGACACAGTGTTTTTAATATCATCTATGCTTTATATAAAATATTTGTCTGGTAAGACAGCTCTATCCATTCTTAATTTTCAGTGTTAACACCCCTATTTTATACTTTCTATTATCCATATCAAACTACCATATACACATGTTAACGGAGTTTCTAAAGACACAGTGGGAATTTTGATTAATGTTGCTTTGATAGCGAGTTTACATTTGGAGAATTTGTACAAGCACATTAGTCATGCTTTTCAGGATGCACATGCTTATCTCTCTTAATTATTTTCCTTTGTTGACTTTGTGAATTCTTAGATAATTCCTCGATTTTTAATACTCTCAAACTGATGTCTCGATAAATGTTATTTGCATTGGACTTAGAACTTCACTACCGTGGAATGGAAAAATACTACTGAATTTTTAAAGTTAATCTCATAAGTTAATCTTTTATTTAATAATCTTGCCAGGTTGTCTTATTAGATCTGAGTCATATATTTGTGAATATATATTTTTTTTCTGACATTGGTGAGGATACCTTCTATAAGTAATGGCGGTTTTAAGTATTCCCTTTCAATCTTTACTCAGCAATTATTTTTTTTTTCCTTTAGAGTACTTAGCAGGATTGATACTATAACATGGAGTAATGATTTTATGTACGGATATGTATCATGAGCCATGAATATATATAAAATATGTATGATGAACTATATATGTAAAATCCCCTACACTGAATACCGTTAACATAAAAGTCACATCCATGACCATTTAAGCCTACGCAGACCAAAGTGGCTCAAGACAGAATTCTCAATAATATGTAGGCAATCATATTTGAGTAGGCATGGATAATCAAAGTAGAGATATCAGCAGCCATAAAGAAAATAATGGATTTATAGGACTATATACAAGTTAATTTAGAAATTTCTCCATGGCAAAAAGACCCCAAATCAAACTCCAAACCAAATATGACACCCTAAGAAGTGCTGGGAGAATTTCTCTGTAAAGGGGCAGATGACAAATATTTTAGAATTTGTGAGCCATATGTTTTCTGTAGCAACCAAACTGTCATGATAGGTTAAGAACTCCCACAGATAATATGTAAAGAATCAGGAGCATTGTGTTCTGATGAAACTTTATTTACACACAGAAAAAATGGCTCATCATTGACAGACACCTCCTTTGGAATATATATTTGAGATGGACATCAGAGCCAACGAGTGAATAACATTAATATTCTCATACTGAACATTAATATTCTCATAATGATCTCGTACAATCTCGTACAATCGTACTGATCTCGTAATAACATTAATATTGTCTCTACTGATCTCGTACAAAATCAGCAGAGGATATGATTTAAGGGAATGTCCATTCTTTTTATATATGAATATTCCATTCTTTCCATATGAGTAGGAATCCATGACGTAAGGTTTTCGTGCCTCAATGTCAGAAAATATTGGACCTAGAATTCTTATGACAAACTCTCTTTTTCTGTTTTTATTTTTTTTAATTTTTATTTTTATATTTTTGGTTTTTGCTTTTTCTTATCCTTCGCTTTTGGTCACTTTTTGTCACAATCAACCTGATAAGATCTGAGTAGGTGCCGAAACCGAAAATGTGTCGTATTAGTGGGGTAAGTTTGGCGATGAAATCTGGAACACCAGCCCCCATTCAGGGAAAGCAGCTGGTCATGCATTTGGTGAGCAGGTCCAAAGTGTGGGGCACAGGTCCTTCTCTGTCATGCGGAGCCACACTGATGGAGGCCTTCCCTCAAATACCAGCTGCACAGGACACATGCGATGAAGGATGGCGAGTGTCTGCTGGAGTTGTAAGGGGGCCCCTCTGACCTGCAGTGACACTGATCTGTTCGCCAGGTAGACTGCTGTAGGTCTTGCATTTCTGCATGTCTGGGTCTTTGCTTGGGTCCATTTGCCTTTCTCTGGGCTCACACAGTGTTTGTCCCATTTGGTTCCTTGGCACACACACACGTGACGTTTCACGTGCCCTGGAAGGAAGTGTTTCCCGATACCCCATGCTTGGCGAGGAAGTATTTCCCGATATCGCCTACATGAACCTACATCCCCCATCACTGAGAAGCAGGCCACAAGCCAGGTCCTGTGCCTGGGCTGTTTCCGGGTGTGTAGGAAACATCAAGTCCTCTTAAGGACAGTTACGAGACATGAGAAACCAGCACTCTGGGCAGACACATAACATCCCACTGCTTTCTCCTGGGGACCCCATCCTTGTCTTTTAGTATAGATTTTATGAAGCTGGCTAGAACATAACCACGAAGTCTTTGCTCTCAGAAAGAATCAAGTTAGGAGTAGAAAAGAAGTGTAAAAGGGGAAAGAAAGATTAGAAAGTCTGTCTTCATTATTACACGGTCGGGTCCCTGCAAAGTCTAGGCACCCCTGTCCTTTATTTTTTTAAAGCTACGAGTATAATAATTATTATTTAACTAAATGGCATGAGGCTTAATTCACATGATGTATAAACTCAAAACAGGCATTGAAAATTTATGTCCTCTGTCGCTTTCAGCGATGTCCTGCTTCATTTTGACATGCCGCACCTTGCTTATTACAGAAAACCATGTTCACCCTCCAACTGTTTATTTGCATGGAGATACAAATGTCAGCCCATTCCGTAAACTGATTTTAAATGAGAAAAATCTAAACAGACAGGAGTGAAGGGAGAGCAAGGATAGCGGGAAGGAGGGAGGAGGAAAAAGAAATAAGGTTTTGATTTGTTTTTAGAAGGGAAGAAATAGGGCACCTGGGGGGCTCAGAGGGTTAAGCGTCTGCCTTTGGCTCAGGTCAGGATTCCAGGGTCCTGGAATCGAGTCCCATGTCGGGCTCCCTGTCCGGTGGGGAGCCTGTTTCTCCCTCTCCGTTAGCTGCTCTCCCTCCCCTTGCTAGTGCTTTCTTTAATAAATGAATTAAAAAATCGTAAAAAAAAAAAAGAAAAGAAAAAAAGAAGAAAGAAAGAAAGAAAGAAAGAAAGAAAGAAAGAAAGAAAGAAAGAAAGAAAGAAAGGAAGGAAGGAAGAAAAAAGAAACCAAATAGAAAGAAACATCACCAAAAAGAGGACACAAGACCTAATAGAGTAGAAATGGAAAGATTGGGAGGGAACATGATTTCTCCCCTGGGTACCATATTTGTTTTCAGGACTTGTGTTCGACATCCTAACCCGTAGTGGCGATGTGAACACTTCCTGTTTCTTTGTGAGACTCCTGAGGGACCCTGGAGCCTGGAATGAAAAGGGGTCCAAACCCCAGATGGTCCAAAGTCTGTGCATGTCCTCCGACTTCCCCCAGACCCTAACCAGCAACAGCCCACCATGGTGCAGTGGAAGCCTTCTTGGCAACATGAACACATTCTTTGTATGTTACGGGTACAAGGTCCTGCCCTCGTCCCATCACAGAAGCTGGAGAAAACGTAATGAAGACAATCGTAAGGAAGAAAAACTAGGTTTGCGGGACTGGATGGTGTTTCTCAAAAAGAACCCACGTCTAAGTGTCTCCGTAATGTTCAGCTGTATTGGCATGGCCCCGTGACCAGGGCGTCTGACCCGTAAAGGAGCACTTTGCAGTTCTGGGCACATGTGCTTTGTGTTAGAGTTTCTTCAGCCAAGACCCCCCAAACACGGCAGTAGAAGGGAGCGGGACCCAAAGGGTGTGACACGGGTGGTGGTCATTCACAGATGGGACACCATGATTCTGCTATATGAAAATCACGTGGGACACTGGTTTGGAAGCATGTGAATTTCGTTATGTCTTCCTGGCATCTAGGAATTTGTCTCTGCGACAGCTTTCAGACATTTTTATGGAGGATCCATGATTTTATAAATGTGAACAACATCTATCCAAAAAACCCATTTGACATGACTTTAACCCATTTGTAACCCAAATGGTAGCCTATGTTTTAACCGTGACGTGAAGACAGTCAGTCCAGGGGTGCTGGTGTGGTTCAGCATCTGACTCTTGATTTCAGCTGAGGTCAGGGTCTCACAGGTTGTGACATCAAGCCCCACACCAGGCTCTGTGCCCCACGTGGGGCCTGTGTAGGAGTCTGTGTAGGATTTTTTCTCCTCCTGTAACCTCTGCCCCTCCCCTAGGCCATCACTCACACACACGGGCTTTAGTGCTCTTTCTCTCTCTCAAAACACAAAACTGAATAAAAATAAATAAAAATAAGACTAAAAAGTCCATTGCAATTCTGATGAAAGAATTTAGCATTCTTAGATTTTATGTCTGTATAGATGCTAATCAAGCATCCGTAGATCTGGGTAGGGTTGATTGACTAGAATGGATCAATGCATTTGGAGGACAAAATCCCCACATTTACATTGTTCCTGAGCTATTTGTTTTTGTTAAAATGTGATAAAATTTTCACTTGATGGAATCAAAATGGCATGTTCCTTTTGGAAATGCCTTGGATCTGGGATTCTGTTTTCGCTGGGGCCAGATTTCTGCAGCGCTCTTCGTTAAACTGCCTGTTTGTTCTACGTCCACATCAGTCAGCCGAGTGTGAAATGGAGTCGAGGATGTGCTTTGGTATTTTCACGGCATGATCATCTGCAGAAAGCTAGGTTTGCCCTGTCCAAGGACAATGTGGGCATGTCAGGACCCATATATAATGCATATTTTTATATGCATTTTTATGTGGAAAGTACTGGGCATGTGGCAAGTGCTATGTCAGCTTTGGCTTGTGAGATGAAGAATCTCTTATTGTTTGTCTCTCTCTCTGGTGTAATCTTGTTTCGTTTTTCTCTTCCTTCCCATCTGATCCTGTCTTATTTCTCAACTTCCTCATATCAGGGAGATCATATGATAGTTGTCTTTCTCTGATGGACTTATTTCACTCAGCATAATACCCTCTAGTTCCATCCACATCGTTGCAAATGGCAAGATGTCATTTCTTTTGATGGTTTCATAGTATTCCATTGTATATATGGACCACATCTTCTTTATCCATTCATCTGTTGATGGACATCTAGGTTCTTTCCATAGTTTGGCTATTGTAGACATTGCTGCTATAAACATTCGGGTGTACATGCCCCTTCGGATCACTACATTTGTACCTTAAGGGTAAATACCCAGTAGTGTGATTGCTGGGTCGTAGGGTAGCTCTATTTTCAACTTTTTGAGGTTCCTCCATGCTGTCTTCCAGAGTGGCTGCACCCATTAAAAACAAAGCAAAGCAAAACAAAACAAAACAAAACAAAACAAAATGAAATCTTTGGACATCAGGGTAGCTCAGTTGGTTAAGCATCCACCTTTGGCTTGGGTCATGATCCCAGGGTCCTGGGATGGAGTCCAACATTGAGCTCCCTGCTCAGTGGGGAGTCTGCTTTTCTCTCTCCTTCTACCCCTCCCCACTGCTCATGCTCTGTCTCGGTCGCTCTCAAATTAATAAATAAAATTTAAAAAAAATGAAATCTTGCCATTTGCAATGACATGGATGGAACTAGAGGGTATTACGCTGAACAAAATAAGTCAATCAGAGAAAGACAATTATCATATGATCTCCCTGATATGAGGAAGTTGAGAGGCAAAGTGGGTCATTTGAGGGGTAGGGAAGGAAAAAAATGAAACAAGATGGGATCAAGAGGGAGACAAACCATAAGAGACTTTTAATCTCATAAAGCAAACAGAGGATTGATGGGAGTGGGGGAAGGGATAGGGTGTCTGGATGATGGACATTGGGGAGGATATGAGCTATAGTGAGTGCTGTGAAGTGTGTCAGCCTGATGATTCACAGACCTGTACCCCTGGGGCAAATAATACATTATATGTTAATAAAAAATTAAATAAAAAAATTTCAGAAGCTAAAAAAAAAAAAAATAAGGAAACAAAACCTAGAAGTGTCTTCAAAGACAGGGGAGTGGTTTCCCAAGATGATGGGGGTTCCACAGCAAAGGGACCACATACAGGAAAAGCTCTCAGATGTCGGGGAGGGTATGTACTATGTTGAGGGCTGTGAAGACTGATGACTCACAGACCTGATGAACCCAGCCTCACCCACTCGTCCTCATGGAAGCCACAGGAAAGGCTCCACCCACAGAAGCTCCTCTCACCTCCTGACCAACCCTGGTGCTTCTCAGTGAGGCCACGCACGGCAGCGGGTCCCCTCCTCTTGGGAACCGTGAGGAACCAATGACCTTTGCAACGCAGACTGTATCCTCATCTCCTGCACCTAAAAATTTCTACCAATACGTTAAATGTTAAAACACAGCCCAGGTGGGTTTTATGAATCAGAATGCTTTGGGGACTCCAGGAGACTCTCTGGTTGGCACCACAAGGAGTGACTGGCAGGTTTCGAGGAGACTGAATGCACTATCCAAAAGCCCAAAACGTGACTGCCTTGATGCTCAGTCTTGGTAGCCTTCAGCCCTGTTCCAAGTGAGGTGACGGGAAGCATCATCAGAAGAAGTTCAGCTTGTCTCTTTCTTCTTTGAGGGCATAATTACCATAAAACCTCAGACCCAGTTGTGTCCAGTAACTAGCAAGGTGCTTTTAACACCGTTAGGACAACAGGGCTGAATGATGCCCTCCTTTCAACATAAAGGACAATGGTTTCCACAGGCTGGGCTGGGGATGATCAAAAGCACTGGAACACGCTCGGTTCAAACGGGCAGATTTCTGGAATTCAATCTCTTCTGTTTTCTTGCCTTGTAGGATTCGGGTCATGTTGGGAACAGCTATAAATACGTAGCTTTTTTTTTTTTTTTCCTCTGTTTTTTATTGCAAATGCATGCCTTGGTTTTTAAAGGTCCCTGTTCCGCTTGTAGGATATTTAAGGCAGTGCATGGGAACATCTTGGGAATTTATGATCTCATCCTACCAATGGCCCTATTTTGATGTAGTTAATAAAACTGTGATGAATAAAATATTGCCTAATATGAGGCAGGTGCACATGGCTTCTTTCAGCAGCAGCAAGGAGATGAGGGAACAGGGAAAAGGGTTATTCCCATGGGGTTTACCTGTGAGGGCGCAGAAATAACCCCAGGGCGCTGGTATTGCCTGACCTCTCTGGGATGGGACCTACGGGGTGGAGATGGGGTCAGAGGTCTTTGAAGGGGTCTCTAGATGGCAGACTGAGGTGATTTTGCATTCATCCATGCTGGAAGGTGGTGAGGGGTACGGAGGTACCGTGACTGCCAGAATGAGAAGACATGGGAGATACAGAGTGCCCACCTCCAGGGCAAAGTGATGTCAGTAGGTTCTACTAACACATCTCATTGAACCGTGTGGGCTTTAATGCCCACATGCTTTCCTAGCTGTGAGCGAGGGCAGGCTGGGGTCTCTAAATGTGGAAACAGGCCAAACGACACAGGGCAGTGCCGTCCAGTGCAGAAAACTAAACAGACGTATTTTATAATGCTCCAGGGATCCCCTCATCTTCTGTAGAGTTAACTATGTTTGTGGAGGGCAGTGTTCCGAATATTAGAGAATAATATTAGGGTTAGATATTAGGGTTAGGCAGTGTTAGAATATTACAGAATAATATACGGAATAATAATATTCCATATGTTATTTTGTAGGGTTAGTCAGGGAAGTCACATGGACTGTACAAAGTGAAGAGGGATGATTACCTCTTGAAGAATTCTTTTTTAAATAAAGCATATCATAATCAGATGCCATTGCATCCAGAAATCTGCATGAATTCTGACTGGGACTTGGCCTATGGCTTCCACCTGTAGGGCCCTGTGCATGGTCCTTGACAATGAGTCCTGGGATCTCCTTCGACCCACTGCAAACCCAGACAGTATCTTCCCCCATTTTTCCACGACCTTGACAGTCTTGAGGAAGAGTGAGGAGCTGTTTTGCAGAATATCCCTGAGCTGGGCTTTGCCTACTGTTTTTCTCATAATTAGAGTGGAGTTGTGGGTTTGGGGAGGAAGGGCACCTAGGCACACCTAGATACACCAACGTAAGTTGAGAATCTGTGAGTTTTCTCCCCAGGAAAATTCTCGGTTCGCCCTCACTGTTGTTTAGAGATTTTCTTTAGTTGAGAGACAGCATGAGGAGAGGGAGAGGAGAAGCAGGGCTCCATCCCACGATCCTGAAACCATGACCTGAACTGAAGGCAAACCCCTCATCGACTGAGACTCTCGGGTATCCCCGACCTCATTCTTCTGAATTAACCTTAGATGACACGTTGCTTTCTATGTCCATCCAGAATAACAGAGGAGCAGCAGATGTGAGTGAATTGCTCTCTCCTTTGTTAAGACAGTATTAAGGGGATAATACAAAGGAAGCACTACGTTTTATCAAATGCACGTGGTTACTTTTCGACACCCAGGGGAGCTACAACACACCAACCCTCAGCTACTCGCTTGTCCAACGCAACATAGAGGCAGCTCTGAGTTGGGTCACCACACAGCTCCGTGGCCAGCAATCTCCCACACTTGTATACGCCTCTCACTGCTCAGGAGCCCGGCTAATGGAAAGGTGTGCCAGCGGCATGGGGAGAACATGGGGTTGACGTGTTAGAGTGATTGAGTAAGATTTGTTGCTGAGGATGGGTCCAGCGCCTCGGTCCATGGGGACCCCTGGCAGGAGGGGAGGATGAAAACCAGACAAAATCAAACATAGTGGGGGGACGTGGTCTTTCCAGAGTTCTAGGACACACAGAATTCACAAATCCGTCTCATACCATGAAGATCGCCTGACCGCGGGTTCTACGTTCTGGAGCCCCATTAAGGTCATCGTGCTACTTGAATGTTCTAAAGAAGGAATCAATGCCAGATTCAGAATAGGGAAGGAGGTAGATCACTAACGAATTATGCATCCAATAGGAGAGCTCTGCTTGGACACCGCCAAAATGCATGATGAATCTAGAAAACGTTTTCCTTGTCGATGAAGAGATATGACAGACTTGCCATGCTGATTCTCTTTCAAACGACTAAAGGTTTTATGGGAATATAATATTACGAGTTGCACTTTTTTTTATACAATAGGACATGAAGAACACTAGCAAGACTTTTTTATGTAAAAATTTATCACAGCTAGGCTGAAAGAATTTTCTAGTTTAAAGATCACCAGACTTTAAAAAAAAAAAAGTTGTTCATCATCACTCTTAAAAAAAAAAAAAATCTTTCAAGCAAATTTATTCTTTCTGAAAGAGTTTGATGTAGTAGAAGACAAGAGAATTGAAATACATTTGTAGATAGAAATGGTCTAAAATACTAGATTTTGCTTTAATATTGTCCAATATATATAGATACAATATAAATAGATAATATACAGATATGATATAAATATAAAATATATAAATATAATAAAAATATATAACATATAAATATAATATAAATATATGATATACAAATATAATACCAGTATAAAATGTATAAATATAATATAAATATAACTATATAATATATAAATTTGATATAAATATAAAATCTATAAATATGATATAAATACATAATATATAAATATGATATACATATATAATCTATAAATATAATATAAATATATAATCTATAAATATGATATAAATATAAAATATATAAATATAATATAAATGCATAATCCATAAATATAATATAAATATATAATCTATAAATATAATATAAATATATAATCTATAAATATAATATAAATACATAATCCATAAATATAATATAAATATATAATCTATAAATATAATATAAATATATAATCTATAAATATATTATAAATACATAATCTATAAATATAATATAAATATATTATCTATAAATATAATAACAACATATAATCTCAGTAGGTTGGGCCTCTGCTTTCAGCTCAGGTCATGGTCTCAGGATCCTGGGATCAAGCCCCACATCGGGCTCCCTGCTCAGCGGGGAGCCTGCT